>NC_086068.1:15121609-15439095 GCF_947568885.1 Cydia strobilella | reverse complement strand
TATGCATTAATAGTAGATTGTTAACCAAGGGATGAAAGGCACTCATTTCTGCCAAGGTAGTTTGGTGCTCGAACGTACGTTAGTTATGGAACGTTATGTATGGAATGGGGAGTTAAATATCAGAATGGAAATTGTATAACAAATTCATTTAATACCAAATTTCAATTGCTTATCGTAAATAAATGAAAAAATCGTACTTGGAAAGTAAAATGCTCTTGTGCAGAAACGTATCACTTCCTGCATACCTTTTAGAACAACAATGACCCTCTTTTTCAGAGCATGAGAAATGAAAAACGTATTTGCTTATAATAGCTAGGTCTCTAGTTAAATACGTAGGCATATGTAACAGAAGTTTCGAAAGGTTTGTTAACTGTAGATAAGGAGCAAGTACATTTATAAATCGCGTTGAATGTATCGTTAAATAATATTACTCTACTATAACCTGAACAACATGCGACATCTGGGTTACACACAGGATCTAAAAAATACCTATTAAACTATGTTAGAAGTCAATTATAAGTAGACAACGTAGACATCGATCGTATCAGTCAAACAAGTGTCAAAATGACGATATCCATATGTCAACGGTTTCGATTGCGCACATGCAGTGATATCAATAAATACGAAACGTAAAAACTTATTTTCTGACACAAACACTTACCCCTCCGACCGAGTCTCGAATTGGCTGCCGGCTGGCTATAGGTTATGACTGAAGCACTGTGCCACGTGCTCTAAAAATAGAATATAAGCGACACGTCCGACCGACGCACGAGTGAAAATTGTAATGAACGTAGCGAACGGGCGTTCAGTCAGAGCGGCACGACCCGCACGACGCGCCGGCGGTGGCGCTCGGCCGAATACAATACGCCATCGGAGTATCGAAGCCGTAGCCCGCCGAGCCCGCGGCGGCGGCGGCTCGTTCGCGAGCAACTGCCTCGGAATGTTGCATCATGCCGGCATGCCGGCCGCCGGCCGCATACTATTCCCGTGTCCCACCCCACATGACCCACGTCTGGCGCCCATGGGGCTATACCATGTCCACCTTGACACCAGTGCAAATTCATTCAGCAAGTTACTTTCGATGGAAAGATACTCGGAAGCAGTCACAATTATTATAATTGTTACTTATAGGAAGTGCACGTAGGGAGGTACTTCAACGAAGCTAGAGAATTAGTGCTTTTACTTGATCATATATCTATACCTAAATAAGGACCTAGGCACAATATGGTCACGTCAAAATAGATATTTAAGTAGATGTCTCACACTTAACAAACAATCTGCAACTAAGAATAATTAAATGAACACGTGTGTTGATGAATGTTTTCTATAGATTTTATATTTTGATTACCAGATTTACAAGCAATCTACTTATCTTCTGTATATACAGGATGGGCCAGTGATAAATGCATTAAAAAAATCATTTTTTATGTTTTTAAATAAAAATTATAATTATAATTTGGAATGAAGAGATAAATTTTACGTTTTAAAAATTAAATCATCAAGATGTCGTCCGTAGCGGTTGTCGTCAGTAGGGATGGTTAATCAGCGCGAATTCGAGATAATGGCGATAAATTTAATGTCGCATAATTTAATACTGAAACGGGATTTAATAGAATGCACTTACTTTTATCATTTTGGCCTGACGTTTTGAACGTCACATTACGTCCGCGGCTACAGGTAAACTCAAATCAATATAAATAAAATGTAATTTTTCTTATTGCTACTTTCATATACCTCTTATTAAAAATTTCGGTAAAGGGGTATTTGTAAGAAACGAACTTAAGAGACAAAAACTGACTTCATTTTGAGTCGTGTCCAGTCTATAAGTTTTACATACCTACAACAATCATAGGTTATAATAACATGAGGTTTTATACCTACTTACTATTTTTGACGTATTTAGTTTTTTACATACGAAGTTGTTATTTTTTTTGTCAACTTGACGTATATTGTGTTATTTTGGTGTTTGGTAAATAAAGATATAAAGAGAGATTTTATGCTACTGGACGTGAGATATAAGAGGGACAGTCGGTGTCTACGACACGGATATCAAATGACGCCTCCCTCTGTGCATCCTAGACGCCGCGGCAGCAGAGATTGCTGCGAAGTCCACCGTCGCCTTCGGTGATGATGGGTTCTTTGACCACGTTCCCCCAGATTCTATTATATTATTATAAGAGTTTGGGGCGAAAACCAGGTTTCATACAATTTTTGAAAAACTAAGTCGGGCATAGCTATGATTAAAATATATCAAATTGTGTAAAATATGCCAATATCTAGGGAGGAAAGTGAGGACTACGTTTGTGCGGAGAATCGATTGTCCCCTATCCTCTTAATGTATGCTAGAGACCTCATACTATTGTCACTGTGACAAGGTACAAAATGGGTCATAAATTAAACCTGTTAGAAATACCTTAAGCAATGACAAAAGCTTTATCTAATAAGCTTTATCATTTTATAGTGTTTGAGACATGCCTAAACTTTAATGCGTCATAACGATGCGTACAGTCACCTGCAATAATATGTTACTCTTCAAATGCCGCAAAAAAATGAGACAAGCTCAGGCTCTACAAATAAGACCATGTCAGATATTTTTGCGTCTTTCGAAGAGTAACATATTATTGTAAATGACTGTACGATAGTAGATAGATTACCTACTCACGGATCACGGAACACTTTGCTGCCGCAGTTGTGACTGCGGGCTTGGCCAAATTATTTTATTGATTCTTGTAAAAGTTAGGAGCGAAAAACAGATTTCAGTATGTGATTTAGGAGCGATTATTTCCTAAAATTATCACTTAACCCAAAAAATGGTTATTGGAGATTGGAGATTCATTTTGAAAGACCTATCCAACGATACCCCACACTATTGAGTTAAAGCGAAAAAAAAATTAAAAAAAAAAACAATATGTACGGGTGGTAGGTACCCTAAAATAGTTATTTGTTATACAAGGGTGCAAAGTTGTATTTTACCCGCGAGTGTGGAATTGAAACACGAGCAAGCGAAAGGATTCTACAGTTGAACCACGAGCGAAGCGAGTGGTTCTAAAATAGAATCCTGAGCGTAGCAAGTGTTTCAACACACGAGAAGTAAAATACATTTGCACCCGTGTGTAACACAAAACTTTTCCTCTCACTATAGCGAGGAAAGTGCAACATCCACAGGCGTTAGATCATCTTCATCACTGGAATCACTTATTTTGTACGATATTATAACAGAAAACACTGGAAATTCTGATTTTTACGTGAGTCGGTGAGAATTGCTTTTAAGTAAAACATTTGTTGACAATGTTGACATTTCTGTTCTGACTCACGTATGAAATGTCAACGATTCGTTTTGAAATTGCATCGACTCAACTTGTGCGTTCAGAATTATATTTAACATCATTATAAAAAATCTAACGTTTCTTATGGAATTTTAAGGTTTATGACTTAAAATTATTAAATAAAGCTAAATTTTGTATTTTTTATTAGATTCTCAAACCATTTATTTAATGATAATTAATATCGAACGAACCATTATTATGAGCGTTTTACGTTTTGTTATCTGTCAAGCTACTTAAACACGCTCCATTCAAGGTCAAATTACTTTCCCCACTAGTGGATAAAATGCGTTTTTCCCCGCTTGTTTTAAAGTATAAAAGACGGCTTTCCTAGCTAGTGAGGGGAAAATTTTTTTTATTAGATATTATTTAACGATTTTTTCGGATTGGTTGATTTATTTATCCACTAGCGACCCGCCCCGGCTTGGCACGGGTTACACAAAACTTGTACAAATTATACACTTAAAACCTTCCCCAAGAATTACTCTATTGATAATTTGATAAGTGAAAACCGCATCAAAATCCGTTGTGTAGTTTTAAAGATGAAGGCATTCATAGCGACAGACAGCGGAAAGCGACTTTGTTTTATACTATGTAGCGATGCCAAATTTCAGCTTTCTAGCACTAACGATCACAGAGCAAAGCTTCGGACAGACAGACGGACGGACGGACATGGCGAAACTATAAGGGTTCCTAGTTGACTACGGAACCCTAAAAATCACTCGGACTCTTTGAAATTTTGTTGAAAAAGCAATAATTAACTAGTTAAATGTTTATTGTCTTTTAGTTGAGGACCTATTGTTTCGCTATGGAAGTATGTAGATGTTACGCTATACTGTGTTAATGAACGTGTTATGAATAAGGTGACACAATCAAAGTTAATCAATCCTATATTTAATGGAGTTTTCGTTAGAGAGATTTGTTTAGATTTGTTTAAAATGGCTAAGCTATGCTGTCCTTGGCTGTAAGCACAATGCTGTGAAGGTGTAAAGGTTCACGAAACTTTATTTAAAATGGCTAAGCTATGCTGTCCTTGGCTGTAAGCACAATGCTGTGAAGGTGTAAAGGTTCACGAAACTTTATTTAAAATGGCTAAGCTATGCTGTCCTTGGCTGTAAGCACAATGCTGTGAAGGTGTAAAGGTTCACGAAACTTTATTTAAAATGGCTAAGCTATGCTGTCCTTGGCTGTAAGCACAATGCTGTGAAGGTGTAAAGGTTCACGAAACTTTATTTAAAATGGCTAAGCTATGCTGTCCTTGGCTGTAAGCACAATGCTGTGAAGTAAAGGTTCACGAAACTTTATTTAAAATGGCTAAGCTATACTGTCCTTGGCTGTAAGCACAATGCTGTGAAGGTGTAAAGGTTCACCAAACTTTATTTACAAGTACTTATCTATTTATATGCTCTATTTGTAATCAAAATGTATTGATCATCTGAAAATTCCAATGCATAATTACTTATGTAAAACTACTGAAAATCAAACCCTAATGCAAAAACTGATCGAGTTCAGGCTCGTTAGGTTGTAATAATGAAATTGTTACTTTATAACCTTAACTACTATTAGGTCTGTATGTAATCGTCCGCTCCGTCCCATGTAACCTAAATATACATATATCCCCTTAATAACCGAGGGGTAAATTTTCGATTCGTATTTAAAATTAATCGTAGTAAGCAGGTTTATTACTTATTACAAACGAGATTTTTTGCACTTGCACCAGTCATAATTAAGTAAAAGTACTTCGATTTATTTAATTAAAATAATGTGTCCAAGTTTCTAATTAGTCTATCAGGAGCAGCATTCAGATTTTAAATATCTTGATATCCATCCAACATCCAACGCATCACGCTCGCACAAATTAATAAGCGCGAGCGAGAAGCACTGTCTGTAATATCATATCAATATCAGCTTTTAAAATATGAATACCGCTCACGTTTTTTCATGTATACTGGCCAATATTAACGAAATACATGCGTCATTTAAGCAGTCATCTTGGATTAATAACGGTCAGATATTTCGATTGTAATTGGGGTCACCCGTTCTATTGAGTAGGAAGGCACGTGTATGTGATTGTGAGGTGGGTACTCTATAAGTATTTTAATACGCGGGTGCCACGTGCCACTGGATACACATACATACATATGTTGACCCCAAAAACACAGGATATAAACCTATCGAAAGGGGTATTCATTTTAAGGGTATTAAAATGACATACATAAATTGTATTATAACGTACTACGTACTGAATTACTCGACTATGGCAAAGCCTTATTACTAATTATTTTGGCAATTTATTTAAGTATGTACCTACCTGTGTAAACATGTACAGATGAATTTTATTATATGTATATGAAACAGAATGAGAGGTTTCGAAAGTTCCTATTTTTACCTGCGTTTTTAATTTTCGTTGATTATTTTCTCCTTTAGTTTGGTTGCGAGCTATCTTTTTGGTTACGAAATGCGACCTTACCTTGCCTCTACAATCTACAAACTATAAAAAACTCGAAAATAATCGCTGTGCAATCCAGTCGTTTACGCGTTTTTACTCTGGGACATACTGTGACTACGTATAAGATTTTCTTGACGCTGCGTCTTAACTTAACGTAATGTATGTTGGGGTAATACCGGACGAATTTGGGACTAATTGAGACCTGGCAAAATAAAATTTACTCTCGATCTCAGTACGTATCAGATTCTTGAAATATGGTCCAAATCGTTAAATATTAACCGTAGTTTAGGCCTGAATTTTGGCAACGTTCAATATTCAATGGTTTCTGTTTTGTACCAGTGTAAAGATGAGACATACTTATATTCGAGGGTAACGATGAATTTGTCATCTAGGGTTAACATCGGATGGCAAAAATAACCGCTTCTGATGCTCAGATAATAAGGTATCTAAAAGGATATCTCCGATGTTTAACCTCCTCCAACGTATATGAGTAAATTGCAGGCATTGCAGCCATGAATAACTAGAAACTTAAAAGTTCTCATCAAATGTTTATTTTGTTGCTTTTTGCATCCGATCTTGACCCACATACGACAATTTGGTAAATCTCAAATTTGGCTCTCAAAGTTTGATATGTGAATAGAAACAATTTCCTAAGTAATACATTCATACATATATGCCTACATACACTGCTAAAATCTTTTCCTTTTGAATTACCGTCCTGGAATAAAAATAATGGAACGAAATAATTACAAAATATAAAGTTTGACAATCACTGCTGTATTTTAAATGGGTAAAGTTCGGATTGTTGCTTTTCGATGTTTACCTGCAAGGGCGAAAATCGGAAATTGGTCTACAGCAGTCCTAGGTTTGTTTTGATACACGATAGAAATTACAGGTCGAAGTCCGGATGGCCAGAAAAATTACCAAAATTACCTTGCTCTTTTTAATTGCGCGTAGCACACGTTCAACATAGTGAGCGGCAGAGGGATACTGGCGGTTGAGGCGCAATGAAATGGCGTCTTGCACATTGTTGTCAAAATTAAGAAATATAGCCTATTATGGCAGAAATGAATTTCCTACGGTATTGTCCCACATCCGGTATTATCCCAACATAAGCGGTCACTCGCGAACGCGAAACGAAGCGCCGCGGCGCGGCGCGGCGGGCCCAAGGCGTTCGCGTTCGCAACGAGATCGCCCACGTAGGACACTTCTATAGGTATCAAAGGATTAATTCACCCCGCGTCGCGCCGCGCCGATTCGCGAACGCGTGTTGTTCGCCTACGTAGTACGCTGCGTCAGCAGTCAGCATCATCGTACGTAGGAAGTGAGGCGCGTTGTACATTTTCAGGTGGCAGTGGGCGCGGGCGGTGGGCGCGATCCGCATGACGCGGGGCCGACGCCGATTACGCCAGCCGGCCGTAGCGCCGCTTTTTAGGAACATACGTGACGTTACGGCGACTCACCGTTACTTTAGTTAACTGCCTATTATCTGTCTATTGGTCAATAGCTCTTTCGGCCGTTCACGCTCCAGCTCCACACAATATTAAGCTGCATTATCAATAAATTTAAAAATCGTTAAGACATGCACCTGAAAAACGTTTCAGTATCGACCAGTCTGTGAGGGTGTCAATTAAGCACCTGGTATCAGACACCCTTCATTATTATGACTTCACCTACGCCAAGCCGGCGCCCTATCCACCTACGTATTGTCTACTGATAAAAGTGATAAATAAGGATTAAATATTATTGTATATACGGGCAAGGAATTTGATTTCTGTGCCACTTCGTACCTTGTTACAGTGACAATAAGGAGATCCTTAGCGGCTTTCAATAGATTATCACATTTATCACTGTGACAAGGTGCAGTCAGCATCAAATAGATCAGATACTCGTAGTGGCCAAATATATCGGAAGTATTGGAACACTTTCTTATTTTTAACCGACTTCAATTTCATAGAAGGAGGAGGTTCTGTATTCGGTTGTGGCTATTTTTTTTTTTTTATGTATGTTCACCGATTACTCCGAGACCCGTAGTCCGATTTGAGTAATTATTTTTTTGTTCGAAAGGAGCTACTTCCAAGTTGGTCCCATATTAATCTGGTTCTGATCTGATGATGGGATCCCTGAGGAATTAAGGGAACTCCTCAATTTTTAAAGGCACATGTATGGTGATTTGGGTGTTTTCATAAGCAACTTAAGCATTTTAAATATATTAATAACGGGTCACTCACGTGTTTTAAGTCGAAAACGCTCGACATAATATATTTAATATGATTGTGTCTCACGGAAGTTTTGTCAACTTAAGCATTTTCTCTCGAAAACGACCAATTTGATGAAGTGGACCTGATGATGATGATTGTTTTGATGATAGTGATGATGATTTAATGTAGGATGTTCAGCGATTACTCCGACACCCGTGGTCCGACTTCAACAATTCTTTTTTTTTTTTGAAAGGAACTACCTCCAAGGTGGTCCCACATTAATCTGGTGCTGTTCTGATGATGGGATCCATGAGGAATTGAGGGAACTCCTCAATTTTTGAAGGCACATGTATGGTGATTTGGGTGTTTTCTTAAGCAACTCGAGCATTTTCTCTCGAAAATCACCAATTTGATGAAGTGGAGCTGATGATGATGATTGTTTTGATGATAATGATTTCAGCGATTACTCCGGCACCCATGATCCGATTTGAGTAATTCTTTTTCTGTTTGAAAGAAGTACCTCCAAGGTGTTTTCGTAACATTTTTTGTTTTGATCTGATGATGGAATCCGTGAGGAATTGAGGGAACTCCTCAATTTTTAAAGGCACATGTATGGTGATTTGGGTGTTTTCTAAAGTAACTCAAGCATTTCCTCCCAAAATCCACCAATTTGATGTAGTGCAACTGTAGCCTAACCACGAGTTTGACACTAAATATTCGCTAGCGTCTTCGTAACTTTGCCAGTACGAGCGAGATGCATAAACAGTAAGTTACGCACACGATAGCGAATATATCAATGTCAGTCTCGTGGTAAGGCTACTGATGATGAAGACTACGGACGAAATGTGGAACTTCCCTCGTATGTGTATTATGATTTTTGATGTAGGTAGTGTTGGAAACAACCAGAGACTGAGAAGTGAGGGGTAGGTGTGAGAGGTGAAGGTATCGGGTATTAGTATTCGGGGGGTTTGGGGGTTGAGGGGAGGTGAGTTGATGGGTCGGGGACTGAGGGGTTGGGAGTTAAGGGATTGTGCGTTAGGGTTAGGTCTGGGGTTAGGGATTGGTGGTTTAGGGTCGAGGGGTCCAGTGATCAGGGGTTGATGTGCTGTGAGGTTGAGTGATCGGGGGGATTGGGACAGTGGCGGGGCGGAGAATGGATTTAGTGACAGGAATGATTTCCCAGACGGACTCGAGGAAAATTCTGATTATTTAATAAAGTTTACGAATTTAGAGTTAAACATGATTATGTTTTTCATTCATGCGTCACGCTCTTAACAATGTCAAAACTAAAAATGGAAAAATAAAAACTTTTATAAAAAAAAAGATAAACCGACTTCAAAAAGGATGAAATAAAATATGATCCTTTTTAGGGTTCCGTGTTTAAGTATATGCGTTACCAACTGATATGTTTGAAGTCGGTGCCAAGCCAAGTAGTAACAATACCAGTCCAAAATAATGAGCTTTATGTATATAAATCCCATTACAACTGTACAAATATTATAAACGTGAAAGTAATTCTGTCTGCCTCTTTGTTACCTTTTCATGGCTAAATAACTGAACCGCTTTAGCTGAAATTTGGCATGAAGGTTCCTTGAATTGTTTTATATTTTGAAATGTAGTCCTCTGGATAAGCGACAGAAAATAACTCAGTCCCAATCCCACACTTGCGTGCTATGGACTGTTAAAGAATTAGTAAGAAATGCTTTTTAAAAAATACGACGACAAATAAACGCATTAGATTTACACTAATGTGCCGACAAGCATGGTACGAACTGCGTCAAGAAGGTTCAACCGTGTGTTCTGTTCTGAGGTGTGTTCTTAAATACCTACAGAAAGTTCGTTTATTATCGTTTATATGCGTCTTACATAGGCGAACAGTCGCGAACGCGAAGCGAAGCGACAAGGCGTTCGCGTTCGCAAAGAGATCGCCCACGTAGGACACTTCTATAGGTATCAAAGGATTAATTAAGGCGCCGTGCCGCGCTGCTTAGCGTTCGCGTGTTGTTCGCCTACGTAGTACGCTGCGTTAGGCAATCCAACGTACATACTTATATAGCCGCAGCCTTTATCGAATTGCACCAGAATAACTATGAATATATGGTTCAAAATTTGGCTTGGCACCGACTTCAAATATATCAGTTGGTAACGCATATACTTAAACACGGAACCCTAAAAAGGATCATTTTATTTCATCCTTTTTGAAGTCGGTTTATCTTTTTTTTTATAAAAGTTTTTATTATGTTATGTGTAGTGTATCTCACTGCGTAGTGTGTAAGGTGGTCGCCGTTCATGCGTTAAGGACACACACAGCTATAAGTTAGAGCGAGAAAGAGATATTTTGACCGCACCAAGGACGCAGTCCGGTGCGGTAATCTGCTACACTACAGCTTTAAAAGAGGCGGCAGATCGATAGGAGCCATGAATCTAGTATAACTGGATCGGGCATAAGGGGTGGGGGGAAATGACCGAACGGGATAGTCTTATGTATCTTTCAGTAGGAGTAGCAGAGAAAGCGCTGTTATTGTTTGTCCTTGTCACAGTCACTTTTTTTTATTCCCCACCGTAAATTTGTATGGTTTATGGTGGGCTACAAATCTAATCGACCAATCATATTGTCGCACGTCGCACTGCGTATGTAGCACAATCGGATTAAGTCTCACCTCGAAATCCTTCCAAATATATGAAATTTGGTATGTATGTTAATTAAAGGTCTCTTTTCCATGTCCACACTATTTGACATTTGGGGACCTCGAGGAATCGCAGCCATCTTGAAAATGTGTACCATCCTGGAGAAATTTGCGTTTTACTCTAAATATACGTTCTCTATGAAAATATGGTGTAAGGCAATATTAAAGCTTAATAAATTCTACACGAAAAAGTCCAAGATATCTTTGCGGAAAAAATACATCTTGTTATAGAAAATAATAGCTGAATCGCATGTTTAAGTCGCAGGAGAGTAAAATGTTGATATTGGAGTAGAACGTATACAAATGTATAGACAAAAGTAGAATTCATATTCCTCCAAGTTTCATATTAAGAGAATATCCCCTGAAAGTGTATAAGCGCTAAATCTGGATTCAGCTATTATTTTCTATAACAAGATGTATTTTTTCCGCAAAGTTATCTAGGACTTTTTTGTGTAGAATTTAATAAGCTTTAATGTTGCCTTACACCATATCTTCATACAGAACGTATATTTAGAGTAAAACGTAAATTTCTCCAGGATGGTACACATTTTCCAAGATGGCTGCGATTCCTCGAGGTCCTCAAATGTCAAATAGTGTGGACATGAAAAAGAGACCTTTAATTAACTTACAAACCAAATTTCATAGCCCTCACGGGCGCACGCGTATAGCTGATCTATGTAATGCTAGGTCTATGATATGAGCAAAGTATTCCTCGAAATTCCTAGCGTCATATAGCTTCATAGACATAGACATTTATTCATAATATTTTTAAATATTACATGTCAAGAATTATTCAGTTTGTATATAACATTTGTATATATAACTATATTGTGTGTTGTGTATTTTTAATTCTATTTGTATTGCATATTTTGACATGTGTTTTTAACATTAAAGATTGATTGATTGAACATTAAAATTTAATAAAATATAAGGATTAAATTACTCAATTAAACACATTATTAAATTCCATTATAAAATTAAACACATTATTAAATTCCATTTATAAATTGCTGGTAGGTTAAAAAATCTTACATACCGGGCGCATCGTAAAATAATTGCATTTTTTGCCACTGGTGGCGCTCTGGCGCTGCATTCTATGTGGGGCGCTGCGTCCGATAGTGTTGCCAGGGGCCCGTTTATCAAAAGCTTGTAGCTTGTAATACAAGCGGAAGTCCTTTTTTGACAGCTTTTGTTAGAAAGGGACTTCCACTTGTATTACAAGCTACAAGCATTTGATAAACGGGCCCCTGATCGTACATTTTAGTACAAGTTTACGTTCCTTTTGAGCAGCATGCGTACTAAAATCGTACGCCACCCAAAAACGTACTAGGTATAGTCTGTCAAGCTATTTCAATGGTTTTAATTTGCTAAAATTTAGGACACCCTACTTGTTCGATATGCCTAAATGTTCAGGTTTGCACGATATGCCGGCGTTTCATGATCTGCCTAAGAATATAATATCGCACCATTATTATTATTTTTTTAGGACTATTGTTAGTTCCAACTTCCAAAGGCCCTCGCTATCGATACATGCTATCTTGATTCAAACTATCAAACGAAATTGTCAGTAAATAATTGTGGCGGAACTCTCTGAGCACGCTGTGTTTAAATAACAAAGCGCTATTTAGGCATATTAACATATATATTGAATAACGTGTATCACAATGTAAACATTAGGATCGAGTGACATAATGGTGTCAAGCAGTCAAAAATCAGAACACAGGCGAAATATAAAATTCAAATAATATTATCATAGACTTACATCATTGTAAGCCAGTACCAAACTAGTTCATATATAACAAATAAGTATATACACATTACAGTAGATTCTAAATCTAACAAGCCCCCTTAATGTGTATATTATCAATCACCCCAGGCTACATATCAAAATAATTAAAACAAAACAACATGCCTAAACCAGACATACACGCGTGATGTTTTACTTTCGGCAAGGCCTTAGTCAATATATCTGCCAACATGAAGTCAGTTGGCAAATACACTAACTTGATGTTCCGATTCTCCTTTAAAGCATTTCTTATAAAATGGTATCTTATATCAATGTGCTTGCTTCGGGAATGCAACACTGGATCATTGGCTAGGCAAATTGCTCCTTGATTGTCCGCATTTAAGGTTACTTGTGCAAACTTACACAATCCGATTTCAGTTAACAAGCTGTTCAGATACATCGCTTCCTTCATCGACGACGCTAGACTAACGTATTCTGATTCACAAGTGCTCGTCGCGACACACTTCTGTTTCTGAGACTTCCACGACACACACGCACCACCTAATACAAAAGCATAACCAGAGTATGAACGCCTGTCCAACGCACAACCTCCCCAATCGGAATCGGAATATCCCTCTAACGACTTACTCGTTTTTGCAAACATGAGACCATACTCCTTCGTCCCTTTTAAATATCGCAATACGCGTTTTACAGCGACCCAAGCTTCTTTATGCGGAGATTCTACAAACTGTGCTAATTTTGAGACGGTATTTGAAATGTCAGGTCGGGTACCCACGGATAAATACATCAAACTTCCAATCAATTCCCGGTATGGATATCGCTCTTTTGATTTTACATCACGCTGTAACGGTTCAAATTTAAAGTTAACTTCCATTGGAGTCGATACAGATCTCTTACAATTCTCAAAACCAAATCTCTGTAAAAGGTTTTCAATATATTTTTGTTGTGCCAACTTGATTTTGCCGTTGACATTTCTGTCAATGTCAACACCCAGAATATATTTCGCAATCCCGTAATCTTTAAGTTCAAACTCGCTGGCCAGTTCCTTTTTGAACTTTTCTATGCAAACCTTATTTTGTGAGGCTATCAAGATATCGTCAACGTATACCGCAACAAAAAGTTTGGTGTTTTCGTCTATGTCTTCAAAATATAGGCACGGCTCATTTAACGATGGCCTCAATCCCATGCGCTGAAGCTGTTCGTCCAACCTGGCATTCCATTGACGTCCCGCCTGTTTCGACCCATATAATGACCTCTTAAGTTTGCAGACATTACCTCCCGCGCTGATATCGGTTAACATTTTCTTAGCCCGTTCATGTATGACGGAACCTTCTTCTAACTCCAAGAGCTTCTGTAGACTCTCCTTAAGTAATTCGGGTATTTCCATATATATCTCTTCGTCCAATGTGCCATTTAAGTAGGCTGTATTAATATCCACTTGGTGGATTTCCATATCAAGTTCAACTGCGAGTGATGTCAACAATCGTTTGGTATCTAACCTAACTACCGGAACAAAGGTATCATGATAATGAACTCCGTGTTTTTGGCTGTATCCTTTCGCTACGAGTCTCGCCTTTTTCTTTTCTGTCTTGTCGATGTTCAATTTGGTTGTTAAAACGTAGCGGCAGCCTACAATGGCACGGCCGATCGGTCTTCTAGCTATTTCCCATGTGTCATTCTTTACTAAACTTTTTATCTCTGATAAAATAGCTTCATTCCATTTCAGTTTTTCTTCACTTGACAACGCTTGTTTCAAAGTTATTTCTGCAGCACCAGTGAAGTCTTGACAATCAGAATATTCCTCTGTGCTACTTTCTACTTCACGTTCCATCTTGTCAGCTGCACCCGCGAGATTTTGGCAGTCAGATGATTCCTCTACATCACGTTCTGCTTCAACTTCTTGCCTCACTTCAACCATTTAGAACCTCTGGGTCTGGCAACTCATCCCTTGACTCAATGGCGCACCTAGTTTTCAAAACTTGGTGGAAGGCTGTACAGGAGCATTATAGAGAATAAATCATTATTAATCTCGATCTTCATATCGGCAAGCTTGTTCCTCACGTCGAAAAAATGCATGACGTGCTCTCGGATGTCACCGTCTTCCTGCATTTTGTGAAGCAACAAGTGCTTTAATAAGGTCGCCTTTTTAGCGGGCCCTTTGGAGGCATGCACACTTTCCAGCTTCAGCCACACCTCTCGCGACGTCTTGCAGTCACGCAGATGCCGCAATTCACTAGGACTGATAGCAAGTATTAGATCCGACTTAGCTTTCGCATCGCCGACGCTCCATTTTTGAGCTTCCACCGGCTCGGCAGGTTTCAAGTTACTCCCATCCACGTAGCTCCAAGCATCATTTTTGACAAGAACCGCTTCAGCCTGAATCTTCCACGTTTCATAATTTTCTTGTGTGAGGGGTTCTATTTTAACGGTATTGGTTTTGTTGACCTCTCTACGCCAACCTTCACCTCTTCATCAACCGTACGTACCTCAAATCAAATCAACGTAGAACAGACTCGCATACAATTTTAATACACCTCAGGCTCTCTGGGCCCATAACCATTGTGAGCACGCTGTGGTTAAATAACAAAGCGCTATTTAGGCATATTAACATATATATTGAATAACGTGTATCACAATGTAAACATTAGGATCGAGTGACATAATGGTGTCAAGCAGTCAAAAATCAGAACACAGGCGAAATATAAAATTCAAATTATATTATCATAGACTTACATCATTGTAAGCCCGTACCAAACTAGTTCATATATAACAAATAAGTATATACACATTACAGTAGATTCTAAATCTAACAATAACAAAAAAAAAACTTATCCTTTGGGTGCTAGTACTAGTGTAAGACTGTCTATGCTTGAAAGTAAGTAAAGTAACTACCTCACAGACCGTCAAGCAGCGTTATCATCTGTGATTTTATGTCTATTGAGGTAAACTTTATTATACCCATGTCCTGTCAAAATCTGCGTCAAATGAAATAAAATTGGTGTGTGCTTGCGTAATTTATTGATGTGTTGCAGCGTGGGTAGCCAAGTCTTTAAATGTAAAGGAAGGAGAGATGTAGCGATGCGTACTCCATTACTATGTTCTGTCAATCGAAAGAAAAATGTTGTAAGTACCTCAGAATAATGTATGTGATGCATACACTGCCTTTCAACTTTGAGTAGCAGTGTGAGATACGAGATTTGTTCAAAGTAGTGCCGATTTGCGATAGTATACAACGGAGGTACATGTAGTTTAAAACGGAGACGTATACAAAAATCACCTTTACTGATTCGCTACATGCATGACAGTAACGCCACCTACGAGGCGCAAATTCAGGGGAATATGTCAAATAATGACGAAGTATACAAATATTTTCCAACATTTAAATAAATAAAAGACATAATTATTTAAAGTCAGGAGATTGCATTTAAAAAAGGATTTTTTTAATGTTATTGAGGAAATATGACATTAACACTGAATTAATAAAGACCCCGTAAATTATAAGCAGTGCAAATAAAATGGATGAATATACCATCAACTTACTTTTTTTTTACAGCAGCTATCCATTTATTTTTCTTTGATGCAACTTTCAGTGAGCTTTAGGAAACATACATAATTGGTACCGATACCGACTGTTTGCGCCATTATTTTTGAAGTTAACTACAAACAGCAATGATGCCCCATTTTAGTGGCTTGGCGAAACAGGCTTTTCAACGTCGGATAGTCTATGGCACTTCCGATTCCGACTCAAGCATAAGAATTTTATCGATACCTACGGTTTAGTCAATTATAAAAATTTTGAAAATAGAACTTCATACATTTCGATAAAGTATTTCTTGTTTAAGGAGACTCGATTCAATGCAAATTAGCCTACTTAATCACGCTGCTGCGTCGCATCTGCTTTGTGATTGGTTGGCCAACAAAATATTTTTCAACACACTTGCTCAAAACGACGTTTTTATTCCACCGATTTTTGGCTCATAATCCTAGATATTAAACACGCGTGCTCTTTCAGTGTATTATTCCACTCGTGCTTTTTCATTATATTATCCGACTGTTAAGAAGCTAAATGATTGCTAATAATATGCATGGAATGGGAGCCTTCTTTAATTGGTCGGACTGGCGGGCACGGGCGCGCCCGACCGCCTGCGCAGCGCGCGGACCGGCCGGCCCGCCCGCCGCGCCGCCCGCGGCCGGGGCGAGCGAGGGCCGGCCGGCAGTACGAGTATGACAGATGAAACACACAATACTAACTGTTTTAACTATTAAAATTTGATTAATATGAGTCTTTTTTTTCTCGCAAGTGTGTTGAAAAACGTCGTATGAAACGCGTGTGCATTGGTCATTACACACATCGGCTTTCTTATTGCGCGCTCGCTTACAGCTCGCGCGCACAATATCGCCTCGTGTGTGATGACCAACTTAGCACACTTGTATCATAATGTACTATTATTTTATGTTAGAAACGCGCATGTGACACCCTTCATATAGCAACATCCATACCCTACAAAAACCGCTTAGCGTTGCTTGTTAGTCTCCATAGGCTACGGTGGCCAAAATCGAGAAAAGAACTGTCTTAAAATTGAATTTAGCGCGGAGCAGGTACCAGGGCCTCATGAGTTACGAGGAGGTGTCGTTGACCAACCCGCCGGGGGCGCCGGGCCCGGCGGCCGGTGCGCGTACGAGTATGAAGGTATCTTAGCTGTATACTTTTGGTTTTGGTTTGGTTTGGTGGTATGATTCTACTAGTTGAAAGTATTATTTTTTGTCTCGTAGAAAAAGTATTGTACCTATATACAATAGTGATATAATCAAGTTTTTTAATCTCGTACCTTACTTAAGCAGCTCAGCAAGCTTCGTTGCTTAAACACGGTACTCGACTGAAAAGCTCTCTATTATATCACGATTGTATAAAATACTAGTGTGTAACTCCGGGGGAAAGAATATTGTTACTCGAGTCTTTAATTCACTCCAGTCTGCGGCTGTCGTGAATATATAGACTCTCGTACAATATTTCACTTACCTCCCACGTTGGACAATGTACTATTAATTACAATTAACTGTCATGTAAGTAATTCTGATGCTGAAAAAAAACTCACTCCTCGTACGCTGACACTACTTGGCTTGTTTCCAAATAGTATTTTCACATATTATTTATAACTTCGCCCCAGATACGAAAACTCCAAGTTACTTAAGCGCTTTTACCTTGTAGATGTACGTAGGTGATAATATGATTGTTTAGAATTCAGCATGATTCAACCGTTCCTGTATCTAGTTATTAAAAAGAATAAAAAGGCTAAATACTAACGCCATCTATGACTAAATATGAGAAGCATATAGTCACTATGGAGGGTACATCCCTAAGATGAGGTTTTACGATTATCAAAGAGGATATAATAAGATAGAGCGGTACTGTCATAGTAAATTTTGTAACCACTGTCAATTCACTGCCATCTATCGACATACTTTAAAACTAAAAATGAAGATTTATAAAAATACGATAAAATGTATTTTTTATTTGGATTAATTATTTTTATATGATTCTGACTCATGTTCTTTCACTGATATGCGTTAAAATTATAAATAACAAACGAAACCGTCAACGCCCTCTATACGAGAGTAGGCCAAAACTAGTGGCGCCATCTGATCGAGAATCAAATTTTCGTGATTTTTGAGGCACGTTTTTTCCTTAGACTGTATCCATCTATTACGGAGTTATATCTATCTTTGCGATTATGAAGGCGTGTACTCTCTCTTCCAAAAAACGTTTTTTCCAGATCGCGATTTTTGCCATTCGCAATTTTTACCATTTTTTTTTTCAATAGCTTCCTTTCCCGAAAACATTTCTAACCATTCGCATATTTTCCCATTAATTTTATTTTCCAGTAGCTTACTTTCCTGTTACGTTTTCTAACCAGTCGCATACTTTCCCATTTTTTTTATTTTCCAGTAGCTTATTTTCCTGTTACGTTTTCTAACAATTAGCATAATTGAGATATGTATTCTTATTATACTAATAAATTTGTATATAACATTAAGATCATTCCTAACAACTTCCTAATTTCTAATCAGTTATAGGTATCCCTAGCCTTGACTTAAGGTCTTAAATTAATTAAAATGGCTTAAATTTAAATATGATTAGGAACTAGGATTCAATTACAATAATCATCAAAAATCAAACGAAATAAAAACTTTTATAAAAAAAGATAAATCGACTTCAAAAAGGATGAAATAAAATATTATCCTTTTTAGGGTTCCGTCTTTAAGTATATGCGTTACTAACTGATATGTTTGAAGTCGGTGCCAAGCCAAGTAGTAACAATACCAGTCATAAATAATCAGCTTTATGTCTATAAATCCCATTATGTTAGGCTACAGTTGCACTACATCAAATTGGTGGTTTTTGGGAGGAAATGCTTAAGTTACTGTAAAAAAACACCGAAATCTTATATACATATATACATACTTCACTGGCTCAGTGACCCAAAAAGGATCTCTGCGCCATCACCACGTCACCATACACGTGCCTTTAAAAATTGAGGAGTTCCCTCAATTCTTCAAGGATTCCACCATCAGATCAAAACCAAAAATGTTACGAAAACACCTTGGAGGTAACTTCTTTCAAACAGAAAAATAATTACTCAAATCGGATCATGGGTGCCGGTGTAATCGCTGAAATCATTATCATCAAAACAATCATCATCATCAGCTTCACTTCATCAAATTAGTGGTTTTCGAGAGAAAATGCTCGATTTGCTTAAGAAAACACCCAAATCACCATACGTGCCTTTAAAAATTGAGGAGTTCCGTCAATTCCTCATGGATCCCATTATCAGAACAGCACTAGATTAATGTGGGACCACCTTACAGGTAGTTCCTTTCAAACAAAAAAAATAATTGTTCAAGTTGGACCACTGGTCTCGGAGTAATCGCTGAACATCCCACATTAAAAAAATCATCATCACTATCATCAAAACAATCATCATCATCAGGTCCACTTCATCAAATTGGTCGTTTTCGAGAGAAAATGCTCAAGTTGCTTATGAAAATACCCAAATCACCATACATGTGCCTTTAAAAATTGAGGAGTTCCCTCAATTCCTCAGGGATCCCATCATCAGATCAGAACCAGATTAATATGGGACCAACTTGGAAGTAGCTCCTTTCGAACAAAAAAAGAATTACTCAAATCGGACCATGGGTCTCGGAGTATTCGGTGAACATACATTACAAAAATAAAAAAATATAGCCACAACCGTAAATTATTTGATATATTTGTTAAACTATTCCTCGAGTACCAAGTGGCGCTGTCTATGACGTCTAGAAAATTATATCGATACGATAATATCCAGACACTTGGAAGTCTTATTAATCGGTTCGATTACGCCTACACCGATAGTGTGAAATTGTGTCCACATATCGTTTTTACTGCATTAGTGTGCTAATCTAACTTAGTGTTGTAGTCTTGTTGTAGTATGGGTGCGTAGTAACGAGGGGAAAAGATGCATTTGTAGTTAGTATATATGTGTGCTACCTCGTCCCCCTCGAAAAACGGTAGAATTTTTTGTTAGGAAAGATGTAGCGATGCGTACTCCATTACTAATTCCTCCGAGATTGCAGGTGACTAAATAAACAGCCTGTATAGTGCTTTTCTCCATACATGCGAGTAAATATGGTAAAATAATCATTAATAATTTAAGTAATACTAAGGTATGCCTCGGCAGGAACTGCAAATTCGTCGATTTGGCCTCTGCAATAATGTATTATGAATAATTGAATAGGTACAGTCGCCATCGGATATATCGGAGCGGCCGAGGCTCTCACAAATATCTGAACACGCCTCTATTGTCAAGGCGCTAGGTGCGTGTTCAGATATTTTTGAGCACCTCGGCCGCTCCGATATATCTGATGGCGACTGTTCCTATTCTAAATAAAAAGTTATAGGCGTTATAGCCTATTAAGTGCAAGGATGTGGTTTAGAACTTATGGTACCACAAAGTGATGTTCTCAATTTTTTAAATTAAAATCCAAGTTCGTGTGTGTGTGTGTGTGCTGTGCTACACGTTGAAATCATATGGAATGGGCCATGTTAGTTATTTCAGGATGTTGTTTTATAATGAGAGCGTTGACTGAAGTGAAACAACGATGATGGAAACGTAAAATGTTTTTATTTGGCGCGTTTTAGTATGAATAATATGAAAATATCTTTGTTTAGTCAGATCACTTGAAATAAGTTCCAGTAATTTGGGATGGGATGTTACCCATGTAAGGATGTCAGGTTACATGCAACAGGGCGGGAGTCGCCTCCGCTTCCGGCACGGGCGGCACTGCTTGCAGGGCATGCAGCAGCTGACCTCGGGCCCCTCGCACTGGATGTCCTTGCATGCGTGCGTGGGGGGCTTGGGCCGAGCAGGCGCGCGCGGCGTCACCAGTTCCACCTTTTCATCAAAACCCTTTTTTTATTTCGTTACTCGGAGTTTTAATTAATTTATTTACTGGCGGGAGCAGACACAAACCCGTGACGAGTGGCACGAGACGAGACGTCATAAAAAATAAAATAAAAATAAAAATAGCCTTTATTCCACCATAATTAAGTACATTTTTTTATATATATATTTCCTTTGCATGCATAAAGATTCTAGTTGCACATATTGTATTGTATTTAGAATATAGAATTGTATAACATAGGTAAGTGACTAGTAGTAGGTATTATTAATAAAATATAAAGATTTAATTTAACATTCTATTTCAATTTTTATTATCTATTTTTATCACAGTCTTTTAAAATGAAAGCCATTTTCACTATTACAACTAGGTATGAAATATATCATATTAATATTAGTATAAGTTTAATAATTACTAGTACATACTTTAACATTAATTTTAAATACTTAAAACAATTATTCTTCGTTAATTATGGAAGTCGCCTCTTTGGCGTAGGCCTCCCCCACTGTTCTCCATGTTTTAATTAATTTATTTACTGGCGGGAGCAGACACGAAGCCGTGACGAGTGGCACGAGACGAGACGTCATAGTCTCACTTTTATTTCTACTTATTGCTAAAAAGTCCATAAAACCGATAATATACCTACGATTCACACCGGCCGCGTCGGAGCGCATTTTAATGTGCCTATACATTTTGTATCTGTAAGAAACGATGGGGTCCGTCCGGAGCCGTCCGCGTCTGTGAGGAGCTGACCGGCACAAATACAAATGCGCTCCGAATTCCGAAGTCCGCCTCCGCCCGTTCGGTGGGAATCGTACTTAAGTGTACCTATTGTTGTTGCCCACCGGTTCCTGGTGAGATGGTGGGTAACAATGAACCCGACCAAATTACGTAGGTTGTTTTTGGTTTCGCACTTAAACTATCGTGAGACATATTTCAAAATATTTATCAGTACGGTTTTTACTCACTATTATTTTTAGTCGCTTTTGGCGACATGTTTCGGATTCTTTGGGAATCCATCCTCAGGCACGAGTGTCCGCGGCGGTTGTTCGTCGTGCAAAGCGACTAAAAATAATAGTGAGTAAAAACCGTACTGATAAATATTTTGTTTTTGGTTTGTTGTCAGGAATATTAAAACGTGCTCTTAATTTCGTCGCATTGCGTATGTTTTGTTCCTCACGGGCGCACGCGTATCTATAGGAAGCGGCCCATAAAAAAATCCTATATCTACATGTGGACAAACAATACATTATGACCTAAAACTATATGAGAAACAATAGATACCCCAATTACATATATAGTTACACCGAAACTTTACCTTTTCAGGTGTACATTACATTTACAGTTTTTCATGACACTGGTACTAATAATTAACTGATAGCCCTATTTGTTAAGGACAAAGCCCTATGGAATGTAAATGTATATAAGTACCTACTTATACAGTTACCCCATGCGCGATAATGTTGAAGTTTAAATAACACTTACACAGTCTGGCTCTGATTCGTTAGTTCATTATCTAGATTGTGCCTGCGTCTATTAATAGCAGATTATCACTGATCGGAATAGGCAGAGTATATACCTAAACTTGGGAGAACAAGGTCTTAAAGTGGAGACTGCCTAACGTATTAAGTAAGTAATAGTGTTATAAATACGGTAGAAAACAATGCATTCCTCGTTTTTGTCCAATACAATTAATAGGCGTAAATAACCATTTTTTTTCGTAAGTTTCTAAGCATTTTAAATGTAATACGTGAAAAGCACAACGTCAAAACAGGGTGTTTGGTGTCTCGTTTCTTGTCAAAAAAAATGCAGTTTTATTTTACGCCTACAATCATGTATTGGACAAAAACGAGGAATGCATTGTTTTTTAATGTATTAATGATACTATTTACTTAGTACATTTCCTTAGGAATGTTATCGCAAGGCAGTCTCCACTTTATAACTTTGTTCTACCAAGTTTAGGTAATTATACTCCGTCTATTCCGATCAGTGAAGAGAAGATTATGCAATTTGTTAATCTTACCTCGATATTACCAGTTCGATTGGGCTCATCGGTCTGCTTGCCGATTTTCAACACGAACACATCCTTGTTGGGGTGCAGCACCTTATGGGCCTTGACGCCCTTGGGCGCGTCCGCGGGGGTGACGTTGCAGGTGTCGCACAGGGACTTGTGCCGCTCCTGCTTGCTGTACGTGAGCTCGGAGTTGTTGGGGTTCCGGTTCGACGTGGCCTCACAAATGTCGTCCGGTATCTGTCAATAATGTGTTATTGTTGTTATTTAATGTTTATTCTTACTTATTACATATTCTCATTTTATAACTTCAGATAATTGATAACCCCTTCCGACTGATAACGTTTATATAGGCAAATGACTAGCAATTTTGAGGTAATTAGATACAACACGAAGGTGAAAAACCGGCCAGGTGCGAGTCGGACTCGCCCACCGAGGGTTCCGTACAAATGTAACGTATGAAATAAAACTATGAAAACGGATTATATCGCGTATATTGAATTTATAATACATCCCGACGTTTCGAACTCTTTACAGCGTTCGTGGTCAACGGGTGACTGAGGAAAAATTACAAAATGCAAAAATACCCACATACTAAAATAATGAACAATCATAGACTACAAACTTTAAGGCTGGTTGTACATGCAAAATCGGTTCATAAGGCTAGTTATACACTATAATTATTATTTTTTCAAGTAAAGATATATATATATACGCGATAAAAAACTATGCCGGCTCCAACCCTACACCACGGACCCGAGAAGATTTAATTCCCTCCTAAATTGTAGGAGGGTATCCCAATATGGGACCGGCAACAAACTCGGCGGGACACATCTTTTCAAAACATCAGAATGTCCAGCATCATCCAACACTACGGTCTCACAGTCTATGTCTCGCTTGCTCCTTTATCAGGTGGACTACAGGATCCCAAGCTGGTGGTAGAGAAAAGCCATCTTCCCTATTAAAGTTTGGATATTTCTTAATCTCAATGGCCTCGCGCAGCATTCTGGGTATGTAACGCTTCTCCTTGGCAAGAACCAGAGGCTTATCAAACTTGATTGAGTGATTGGCTTTATCCATGATATGCTCACAGACAGCAGACCTAGGTCGACGGTGCTTGACATCAGCTATGTGTTCCTTCACCCGAGTGGAAATGCTCCGTTTCGTCTGCCCGACATATGATAGGCCACACTCACAGTCCAGCCTGTACACTCCTGCAGTCTGTAGAGGGGTATTGCATTTTACAGGCCTCAGGAATTGTGACATCTTCTTCATTGGCTTGAAATATGTTTTTATAGAAGCACGCTTCAAGATGTGGCTGTCCTGTCTGGCTGTGTGTCTTAAAGTTTGTAGTCTATGATTGTTCATTATTTTAGTATGTGGGTATTTTTGCATTTTGTAATTTTTCCTCAGTCACCCGTTGACCACGAACGCTGTAAAGAGTTCGAAACGTCGGGATGTATTATAAATTCAATATACGCGATATAATCCGTTTTCATAGTTTTATTTCATGAGTAACTATCGCGGTAACCGAAGACAATATTAAATGTAACGTATTTTTTTATTTTAATAATTTTTAACAAATTTAAGGATTTTATTCCTTTTGAGGTACGTAACCCTACAAATCAATAAAGTTTTTTTCTAGCACCCCAAGATTCAATCAATCAATCAATATCGTTTATTGCATACCATGGTACAATAAAATAGATGTTACAAAGGAAAAAGATCACATGGCACCCTGGTAGGTATTCATATATATTTATACGAAAATTAAGCACAAAAAGCATAAAGCTGTACAAACTTACCTTGGTACTTGTACACATTCCTACCTTATGCTTTTTAAATGAGGTGAAATAATGCACATTGCACACGTGTTTATTACAGCTCCGGAGACACGACAGTTATTAGTTACGGCAGTTGAGTCACCTGGAAGAACAGCTGGTTCTCGTCGCCCGCAGCGCCGGCGCTGCAGGTCTCCGAGCACACGGCCTCGTCGTCGTCACACGTGCACAGCTGCGGCAGCTACAGCTGCGACGGCGTCAGCTCCGGAGACACGATAATTTACGGCAGTTGAGTCACCTGGAAGAACAGCTGGTTCTCGTCGCCTGCGGCGCCGGCGCTGCAGGTCTCCGAGCACAGGCCTGGTCGTCGTCACACGTGGACAGCTGCGGCAGCTACAACTGCGACGGCGTCAGCTCCGGAGACACGATGGTTTACGGCAGTTGAGTCACCTGGAAGAACAGCTGGTTCTCGTCGCCCGCGGCCCCGGCGCCGCAGGTCTCCGAGCACACGGACTCGTCGTCGTCACACGTGCATAGCTGCTGCAGCTTGAGCTGAGACGACGTCAGCTTCGGAGACTTCGACGTGCTCTTAGGAACTCGGATTTTTACCTAGCACCAAAATTAAATTATACAGACATTAAAAACTGTAATATTTCATATTTCATATTTATTTATTGCAACCATGGTTTTATAGGTATTACAAATTCTTGGTAGTTCCACATGGACCCCGTGGGGGCATAGCAATATTAGCAATAAATGTCATATGTCGTGTACACGGACTTCTCCGAGGCTTTTGATAAAATTAGTCACAGAATCTTATTGGAGAAGCTCTGGAGTGCCGAAATACATGGCGACTTGTTCCGATGGATCAAGTCATACATCACAAATCGCTCACAAGCCGTTTCGATCAAAGGTTTCATGTCAGATTTTCTTTACATTCCTTCAGGTGTCCCTCAAGGGTCGCATCTCGGTCCATTACTGTTTACACTTTATATAAATAATATTGGTGATGTACTTGGCAGCAGTCATCACCTGTTATATGCTGATGATGCAAAAAAAATTAAGATTATTAACACAGTCAATGATTGTTGCGAGCTTCAAGCCGATATTAATTCTCTGTCTGACTATTGTGAGAGTAATCAACTATTTCTTAATCCTGATAAGTGCAATATAATCACATTTACACGTAACAAAAATCCAATAACATATAATTATATATTAAATAATCACCACATAATTAGGGTTGACAAAGTCCGTGACCTTGGGGTTTTAATAGATAATAAACTTACTTTTAATAATCACATAGATATCGTTGTTCAAAGGGCTTACAAACAACTTGGTTTTATATTAAGGGTTTGTAGGCCTTTTCAAAACGAAATGACATACATGATATTATACTACAGTTTAGTCAGATCAATCCTAGATTTTGCGTGTATCATTTGGAACCCTTTCTTTAAGTGTCATATCAATAGGATAGAACGTGTACAAAGGAAATTTCTCAAGTCTATCGACTTCCGTATGGGACGGTGTCGAAACTCATATAAAAATAGTCTTGTTCACTATGGATTGCTGACACTTGAAGATCGTCGAGCACAGTTTGATATAATGTTTCTCTACAAAATCATTAACAGCTTTATTGACGCCCCCTCACTTCTTGGTACGTTGTTATTTAAGATACCTCAACGCACTGCACGCCATAAGAAATTATTTTCTATTCCTTTCTCTCGTAGAAGATATTGCTCAAATTCTTATTTCAACCGTTGTCTCAATTATTATAATATAAATGTATCCCACATTGATCTTTTTTCGTATTTTAAAACCTGTGAAAGTTTTAAAAAACAAATTATTACTCACTTCAAATCGAAACTGTAAACAATAACAAACTGTTTATTTAAGTAGGTATAATTAAACTTTTGTAACAACTTCTATAATTTAACATTGTAATAGGTAACTTATGCACAAATAATTTATAACTTTCTTTGTGTACCCCGTGTGGTTGTATGTACGAGTAAGCAACCTGCCCGTGCATACATATACATGGATGAATGAATATAGATACACTTCAAGTTACTGATAAGTTTGTTAATTAATGATAACTTTGTTTTCCGCTTACTGCTCCTACACTAGCTACTTTAGATTAGAAATTATTTAATTAAGGTAGGGCACTCAAGGTCTATTAACACATTGCTTATTATTACATCATTTTTGTATATGACTGTTTGTTGCCTAAGAAAAAAAAAAATCCCACCATCACCACGTTCATAGCCGTGGACCAAGAGTCTAATATATATATAATCGGGGCCGTGCGCGTTGGCGGGTCTGCTATCTTGTGGCCTGAATCAGAAACTTAAACTCTACATTGACAATACACGCCAAAGTAGGTGCTGCCCTGTACAGCTCATGTACGTTTTCTTGTGCATTGCAGGTACTGCCATCTTGTGGCCGACATTGGAAGCTTAAACTAGACATTTGTGACGTTTTCAACCAAAAGGTACCAATGTTGTCGCTTGTCGATAATGTTGATTTCAAATTTAATTTTATTTTATTTGAAACTATATGGAAATAGCGCCTTATTGACAACCGACATTATGTACCGTACCGTATTCGCGCCAATTAACAGGGGGTTGAAAAATAGTTTCGCTCGTGATTCTAAGTTAGAATCTTGAGCGTAGCGAGGGACTCATAAACACGAGATGTAAAATAACTTTGCTCTCGTGTTGCACACATAATTTTTCACCTCAGTAGTGAGAACATATTAAAGGTTAAAATGTATTTCTAATTACACAGAATAATACAGAGGAAAAAAAAATGTTATAAAAGTATGAAGTGGCAGTTCATGGCTTTCACTAAATTAAACAGCTACTTTGTTTTATTCCCTGGAGTGACGAAAGTAGGCTTGTTCGAGTTGCTGAGGTGAAAATGTTTTTGTACTGATTAATTTTATTTTATTGCTCAAAATGGCTTGACTATTCTTTTACAATAGAGTAATACAACCATAACACCTGGTTTTGCTTAAAGCGTACCTGAGCTAAACAATCTTTATCCCACTTACTTTTAATACATTCTAATTTCAAAGTTTCCCAAGTTTTCAATTCAATGAATATCATTCATTTCAAAATAAATATGATCTCTTTATGATATGATCTCAGTATGAGCCTAAAATGGCGGGTGGACCCATTTTTTGGACGTAACTTTTTTTTGGGGTAGGTACAATATAATTACATACGTTTTGCATGAAATAATGCAAGATTTAATAGGTAAAATCGCAAACCTGACGTGAGGTCGGCAGGTGGGCCTTATTTTTAGCGTAGCTCATTCTAGGGATAAGTACACAGATTTTCATTACTTTCAGGCTTACAGAGGTACACTGAAGTTACAATAAAACTACACACTTTAAATACGGTATAATGCAACCATTCATTATTGTCTGTGGGGGACCTTTTTTTAAGTAGCACGTTTTAGGAAGAGGTACTGTCCGCGCGCCAATTCCGTGCATTCAGAGGTCGAGGAAGTGGAGGGAGAGGATCTCCGCAACCGTACGTACAAAATGACACCACTCTGTCATGACGCCCCACATTTCTAACATTCCTCAGCCGTGCACGGAATTCGCGCGCGGACAGTACACTGGTTTCCATTAAAAGTACACTTCGGTACACAGAAGCTACAATATAAATATTTTGTTGAAATGCGCTGAGACCCGCGAGATAGACTACCCGTCCCTCTTTAATTAATACAGTTAGTAAAACGCGAGTAGTCTATCTTGCGGGCGAGATACTGTCGTGCCCCTCCTGTGCTAGGCCTACTGACGCTCTCTAGGAAACTAGGAAATACAATGCCATGTGCTGAAGGTGAAGATGTGGTAGTACTACCAGCAAAGGTACCTATCGACATAGAGTAACTTATACTAGAGCGGTACTGTCATAGTAAATTTTGTAACCCCAGTAAATTCACTGCCATCTGTCGACACACTTTAAAACTAAAAATAAATATTTATAAAAATACGATAAAATGTATTTAAATAAGGATAAATGATTTTTTTTATTTGCATTAATTATTTTTATGATTTTGTCCCATGTTCTTTCACTGATATGCGTTAAAATTGTTAAATAACAAACGAAACCGTCAACGCCATCTATACGACAGTAGGCCAAAGCTAATAGCGCCCTCTGAATGAGAATCAAATTTTCTTGATTTTCGAGGCACGTTTTTTCCTTAGACTGTATCCATCTTTGCTATCGATCAACCGTCATCTACCCGTCATGTAAAGAGCGAATCTTACTTCGTTTCCGTTAAATATGGCTCCGATTTCTTCATACGGTTTCCGATGCTTCGTTCGTGGGTTTTGAATGTTAGTAGGTGGAGTTTGCGCCATTTTGCATTAATTTATTATAGAAAATTTTGATTTGTGCTAAATAGATCTTTAGCAAAGAGCACGTTGACAGTCAAAGAAAAAAGTAAGTAATTCCGGAGAGCCCGTCTATCGACGAGACATAAGCAGTTGCATAGAGGTTGAACATAAGTAAGTAAACATTTTGGTTGTACCACTAAAAATATGCAATGATTTTTATAACACAAGCAGTGCAAGTGTTATTTTAAACGTTAAACATCTATGAAATTATGACGTATAAATAACACTTGCACTGCGTGTGTTATCAAAATAATTGTAGGGTTATCTTGGTCTAAATACCACGCTTGAGCATTTTAATAGATAAATATAGTGACAAGTTCGATATTCACTTTGACTCTTTGTCCAAAATTAGAAATGTATTCACTTGTATGTAGTTAGTATATTTAGTTTTAATTCCATATTTAGTTATATACTTAACCAGTCGACATCATGGTTGCGCTTTGCTCCTTATTTTACAATAATAAGGTGTTCAAATGTGTCGGCTTTTTTGTTGACTTTGCTTTTTTAATTACTCGCATGTGGTGTTTACCAGTAATTAGTCATACAATTAGCATGTTATTAATGTTTGTAAGCCTGAATGTAATAACTGTTGGTGAGCCTTAAAATAAAATAAAAATAAAATAAAATAAATAAATAAATAATTTAAGGCTGGCTGCATGGAAAGTAGAGGTAAGGAATACAATCTCTAAGGTTCCATAAGCACGAGACCTTTTTCAACACGCGTTACAAAAGCGTTTGAATGACACAAATGGATAACAATGTAAAGCCTGACCAGAAATATATGATCATGCGCCATATTGCGGAATTTCATTGGAACTAATTTCTAACTATGGCAATAATTTTAATGACAACCTTCACTGTTGTCAGTGTCATTGTGGCGGTTTACTTGAATAATGCTTAAGTGTTGAATATTAAATAATAAATAACAAAAATGCCCAAATGGCTGAAGTTAGGCTTAATAAATATATAATAGTTGTTCTGAAATTATAAGAAGCGGACTCAATAGGGCCGATATGTACAACAGTATAAAGGTCATGTAAAATAAAAAAAATAAAAAAATGTCCAAAACTTTACATAGTTAGGACCGGAACATTGTAAATAATAAACTGCTGGAAAAGAACAGTTCGGTAAATTAAACTATTTCGCTACGAAACATTTCCAAATTAACATCAGAGCTGACAGGTAAACAAATCAAGATGTCATTATAGACTGGTTATTACGACTTAGTTATTGTAGTGTTATGTCATACAAGCGAGGAAACACAGTAACAATAATTTTTAAGAAAAAAAAACCGACTTCAATGGGGGATGCCGTTGAAAGGTTACTTATTGTTGATGGTGCATTCCAGACAATGAAATGAAAAAGACAGCATCTTTTGCCTAACTAAAATGAGGTAAAACCACCCACGTTTCTAGTAGCATTTCGTTTCTGTAAGGGTCATAGTTATAACCTAACCTAACCCAATGTTCTGATAGCATTTCGTTTCTGTAAGGGTCACAGTTCTAACCTAACCTAACCCACTTTTCTGATAGCAGTTCGGTTCTGTGAGGATCGCAGTTCAAAAAAAAGTCCAGGTCCAAGTTTGGGTCTGGGTCCATAACGAAGAGAATAAATCGCCAAACGTGAACTATGTGTCGTTGAAGAGTTCCATTCTGATCATCATCAGCAGTTCCACTTCATCAAATGTCACTTTTTTATGTAAAAGCTAGATTTGTTGATGAAAATACAAAAATCACTATATGTATGCCTTTCTCATTTGAGGAGTTTCCTCGATTCCTCATGGATTCCATCATCAGAACTCGAGCTTGACAAAAATGTGTCTTGAAAACCTAACTTGCTTACCAATCATAACGAAGAGGACAAATCGCCAAACGTGAACTATGCGTCGTTAAAGAGTTCCATTCTGATATTTCTGATCATCATCAGCAGCTGCACTTCATCAAATGTCACTTTTTTAAATGGAAATGCTGGATTTGTTGATGAAAATACAAAAATAACTATATGTATGCCTTTCACATTTGAGGAGTTCCCTCGATTCCTCATGGATCCTATCATCTGAACTCGAGCTTGACAAAAATGTTTCTTGAAAACCTAACTTGCTTAACAAACATAACGAAGAGGACAAATCGCCAAACGTGAACTATGCGTCATTGAAGAGTTCCGTTCTGATCATCATCAGCAGTTCCACTTCATCAAATGTCACTTTTTTAAATGTAGGTACTTGATTTGTTGATGAAAATACTAAAATCACTATATGTAAGCCTTTAACATTTGAGGAGTTCCCTCGATTCCTCATGGATCCCATCATCTGAACTCGAGCTTGACAAAAATGTTTCTTGAAAACCTAACTTGCTTAACAAACATAACGAAGAGGACAAATCGCCAAACGTGAACTATGCGTCATTGAAGAGTTCCGTTCTGATCATCATCAGCAGTTCCACTTCATCAAATGTCACTTTTTTAAATGTAGGTACTTGATTTGTTGATGAAAATACCAAAATCACTATATGTAAGCCTTTAACATTTGAGGAGTTCCCTCGATTCCTCATGGATCCCATCATCAGAACTGCGTTTTGACAAAAACGGGACCAATCTGTATGTATATACTTACAACCAAAAAAAGAATTTTCAAAATCGGTCCAGAAATGACGGAGTTATGGAGTAACAAACATTAAAAAAAAAACAACCGAATTGTTAACCTCCTTTTGAAATCTTGAAGTCGGTTAAAAATGAGTTTAAGTTTGAAAAATATTCGTAAGAAGTATTTAAGAAGTGGAGCTACCCAGATTTTTGATGTAGGGAATGTTTACTATTAGGTTCTAAGTCGTTTAATATAATTTTCAACTAAATCAAAAGACGTATACGTAGATTTCATGTAAATCAGTTGAGTCGGTTATTGATTCCCCCTACAATATTACACTCTCCTTTTCAGTTTTAAGGTAATTTTTTTTGGATAAAAACTACCATATGTTCTTCTAGGGGACTATATACCAAATTTAAACTAAATTGGTTCAGCGGTTTAAGCGTGAAGAGGAATTAAAAAAAGTATTATTTTTTCATATACTCCGGACTGGTGTCATTTTGATATCATAAATGAATTCGGCATACCCGATTTATACAAAAACGATACCTAACTTGGCCTAGTAGCTTAAATGATATAGTTATCAAGATAAAGTTTTTAACCCCTTTTTTACCACCTTTGGGGGATGAATTTTTAAAAAAGCTTAAAGAAATTTTCTTGCTTTTAAATATAATACCTTTTTGCAAAGTTTCAAGGTCCTAGTTTAAAATGGAATAACCCCAAGACAAACTTTCATCCCCTTTAAAACCCCCTGAGGCGTTAAATTTCCAAAAACGTCGTAATTACTTTTTTTTGTAATCGTCTATTATACCTTTCTAAGAAGTTTCAAAGAATTTATAATGGATTCTAACTTTCAACCCCCTTTTAACCCCGTTAGGGGACGAATTCTTGATAACGCTGAAATAGCTTTTCCTGTATTATAATAATATGCCCATATACAAAGTTTCAAGTAACGCACTCGAAAAAAAAATTGATCTCCATACAAACTTTCAACCTTTTTTCACCTTAGGGGATGAATTTTCAAAACGCTGAAATCAGTTTTTTTGTATTTCAATAATATATCTTTTTACGAAGTTTCAAATTGCTAGCTTAAAAGAAATCTTGAACCCCATACAAACTTTTAATCCCTTTTTTAACCCCCTTAGGGGTAAAATTTCTCAAATTTTTATAGCCTATAACCTGGCCGTGGTTTTTTTCGACAGATTAGTAGGTAAAGTTTGCATAAAAATCCGTTCAGCCGTTTTCATTTGATGCGCGGTCAAATAAACAGACAAACAGACAATAATTCTAAAAACTGTAGGAACGTGTTCTGTTATCGATTCTAAGTATCCCCAGCCAATTTTTTTTCGAATATCTTCCATGTACAGACTTTCGACCCTCTTCCGCTTTATTATATGTATAGATATAGATACTAGGTGTATGGTCTAGGTACTTCAGTGTATGGTGGCGCCGCCTATTTACTTTTTGATACATGAAGATTCAGTGTATGGTGGCGCCGCCTGTTTACTTTTTGATACATCCATAGACGGAGTGAAGTGCGCTGTCAATGATTTGAATTTTTTTATCGATTATTCTAGGTAGGTTTTGTGGCGCCGCCTATTTAAGGTTTTTTGACGGACACTTTTTGATACATGGAAATTGTATTCTTTACTTCTACCTTCTATAGCTGGCTGTCTGTCTCCTATATATTATACTCATGGAGACTATATAAAGGAGCCAAATCTCTGTGTATGAAAAGTGTCCATCAAAAAACAGTAATTAGGCGGCGCCACCATACACCGAAATACTACCAAAAACAACCTACGTAATTTGGTCGGGTTATTTGTTGCCTTATAAGGTTCATGTTATACTCATGTCCCAGAGCCTAACTAGCGCCACCGGAGAGATTAGGAACTATTATTTAAAGCTGAAAGCGGTCACTTTTGCAACAATTCTGCACTAAGAGATTGGCATCCTTTCTATACCATCCATAATTATACTACTCTTTGCTGTCTGTACTTACTATACGTCAACTATACATATATTATTATTTATTATACTCTTTGGTACTCAGTTTCTACGAGCCCTCATTTTTTTTTGGCTATAGGTATAGGTATTCTATGTATCTGATTATTCATTATGCTGATTGTTAAAATCTAATGTGATTGATTTAATACGGACACGATTTTTTAGCCCCATTGGTGGAATCAAGGTGTACGGCGGCGCTCTGGTATTTTTTTGCGCGTCCAGAAATCCAGATGAATAGATTCAGCGAAGGTTAGCCACAAAAAATGATTCCAAGGCAGATTACAATCGATGCCGTAACGAAATACACTCTTTCGATCGGGTAATCGACTCAGGCAAGAAGATTCAGAAAAAAAAGATTTATCGTCTCTTATTTTGGTATTTTTGACAAGAATGACAATTTGGCATAAAGAATATTGATTTGATGGCGTAAATTTACTGTATTAATAATAATCTTGTAATTGTTGGCTAAAATGGAACAAAAAGTTCCTAAAACTAAGGGTATTCAATCGAGCCCTTGCCCGAGATTATGCCAGCTGGTGCCTACCAACGTCCCAGGACCTAAAAAAGCGCAAACCGTCCTTCACCCTAAGAAAGACGTATTTGTTTTAAGGGTAAATAGTGATACCTACTATGTTACTATATAATTTCAACTTATAGATTGTTAGTAGTCCAGTGAGGGGTGAAAAATATGACACACGTATTTCTGTAAAGCCCGACCAGAAATATATGATCATTGTCAAGAGGGCGCTGTTAATCTCATGTATGTGGTGACAGTTCAGTTTAGTATGAAATTTTTTGTTCCAATGAAATTCCGCAACATGGGGCGTGATCATATATTCCTGGTCAGGCTTTACAAATAAGTGAAATAAGATTGTCAGGTATTTATGCACGCTGCGTTTTGCAAGAAAGTACATATTACTGGTTAGGTACCATGGAGGGAGGTAGATATGGCACCAGGCGCTCGATCGTGAGTCATCAAATATAGGTTCCGGAGCCTATATTGAGTAAGTCGTACGGCTGACGCCAATGTGTCAAGATTGTCTAAATCATCTACTAAGTAATTGCCTGCATTTTAGTTTTGTCAACTATAAACGTCATGCGTCTATTAACAATGAAAGGTTATTGTCATGGAGACTATATAATCTATACCATCCATAGTTATTGTTAGATACCTATTATACTTTATATATACACATCAATCGTGTAGGTAGGTACACTAAAGTGTACGTACAATCTGCAACGGATTGTAGAATGCACCTCTAGAAGTTTTTAATCAGATTGGCGGTAACTTTACTTGCAGCTTACTGCAGCCAAAAATAAAACATCACTTAGGGTCTGCTTAAGCTAACAATGCACCGAATTGAATAGAGCAAAGCTCATATTTTCATAGAATTTTGACATTTTATAATGACATTACCACACTGTCTTTGGAGCTTGACCCGACTGTAATCAACATCTAAATCTGAGTTGTTACATTTCCGTTCACTGGCTCTTTTAAATATAAATGTAAGTTTTGGTCAATATTGATTATTCTTCCAGGTGGCAAAAGTAGGTGTGAACGGAGAAAGACGCTGTAAAATGGAGCTGGAGCTGGTAACACCTAAGGGTCCAGAAAGGAAGGTCCCGGGGCGCATCGACACGAAGGGTACACAGTGTCTGCCGCCCCCTTGCCCGGGTTGCTGTCAAAGAGTTCAATGCTGAATACTCACGGAAACTACGTTACATCCCTGTATAATAGGCAATACATCTACATCTGTATCCAATTATAAAGGAAACAGGAGAGTGTAAAGAGTGCTGTATGTATGTGAGTGATGAATGGTAGATGCCCGACTTTACTGAGCCCCTAGTGTACATTTCATTCGTTAGCTTGACGTTTGTTCGCGTTTGCGTTATGCCTATTTTTGTATGGGATTTTGAACAGAGCGCCAAGCCGGACGTTTTGGTAACTCAAAATGCCATGCAAAATGACAACGCAAACGCGTACGTCACGTCACGCTATCAAATGAAATTTACAACAGGAGTACTAATCCAAAGCAAATAACTTGTCTACACAGTAACACCGATTATTAAAGTTTAATAAAACACAATCTGCCGAGGCAGGTAGATTACATAATTGCGTTTTATTTCACGTACAAACTTCTTTTAAATCTTTGTGAATAAACATGGGTATATAAGGTATATTCACCCTGGTTCCCTTTAACGCGCTTAAGTTATTGATCAGAACTATTTTTTTAGAGAATAATATACAGATTTTTCTTGATCATATGCCCTTGTCATATCCCGCTCGGGCTCGAAATAATAACACTAATAACTGGTATAATAAGGGTGATTCCTATTCTTACGTTTTTTTATGTTTCTTGTAAGAATAGCATGGAGTTAGACCAAGACAAGTCTGCAACGATTTTGAAAACACACGCAGTGCGTTATTTTAAACGTCATACTTCTATGAAATGATGACGTATAACCCTTGCACACTGCGTTTGCTATCTTTGCAGACTTGTCTTGGTCTAACTACCTATATTTTTTAAGAAAATAAGTATACTCTATATCAATATACTTAGCAATTTACCATTTACCTCTAGTTATTTAAATGTTTTGCCCTTTACAACGTTTAAAAAATTAGAAGTTCGAAATGTCACGGACAGTGTAGTGTCACCTCGCCGGGATTTGTGCAATAATAAAAAAAAATGAAGTGATTTTTCAAGAATTTATGTCAAATATAGAACACTAATCCCTGTTCTACTACTTACACAGTTTAAAAATGCGCGTGAGCTCTTCCGAGAGCTTGGCAAGCGCCTCAGGGAGAAAGGGAATGACCCCCGTTCTGAGTGATGGCTTGTCCAACAGGTCTCCATCGCCATACAGCGAGGTAACGCTGCTAATGTGATGGGGAGCTTTGGACCCGACATGGCTCAGAACGGGTTTTAGTTTTTTAAGGTAGTAAGTAGAATTATTATGTATTAGCTGTGCCCGCGGCTCCGCCCGCGTGGAATTCGGTCTGTGTCAGTAAGCGGCTAATTCACCCCTAATTTCTCTCCCTCTCCCCTGGAGGCGGAACTTGAAGTAAAGTTGACAGATGGATACGCTAGAGGACTGTGGTCCAGATAAAAATTTTTATAATTAGGTAAGTACCACTAAATAAAACTACACTCCAAAATTAATAGTTTTTTTCGCCCTTATTCAAATTTTTGACGTGATTTAAACGACATAGAGAAGTAGGTGTATATCGGACGATACAGTACCACTTTTGTATGTTTTCGTCCTTGACTGTACCTATCCAAATCAAGTCCATGGCAAATATCATCCAAATCGGTCCTCCAGTCAAATCAGTACATGAAAAGGTAAGAAATACACACATAAAAATCCATACTTCCTTCCTTCCTTCCTACATAATCTGATGTTCATTTACTATGCCCCTACGTTTGATTTATTATTTAGGTTAGGATTAGGTTCAGTCAAGTTTAGTATCATTTTCAACTAAATCAAAACTATCCTATGCTCTTCCCTGGGAATCAAACTATCTCTCTAACAAATTTAAACTAAATAGGTTTAGCGGTGTGAGCGTGAAGAGGAATTAAAAAAAAAGTATTTTTTTCATATTTTTTGTGTTTTTACTTCGAAATGGTATCATTTTGATATCATAAATGAATTCGGCATCCCTGGTTTATACGAAAACGATACCAAACTTGGCCTAGTAGCTTAAATAAGATAAAGTTGAGACCCCCCCTTCTACATAATTATTTACATCACAAATCTTGGTGGCTCCACTTCTTAAATCCAGCCTTGGGTCCCAAGGAACAATCCTGCCAAAGGAAATCTTTTGTTCACGCAACGCCGTATTTTAGGACCTGCACCTTCGACTAAATCGAGTGTAGTGTTTACCCCCCCTCTTAGGGGTTGAATTATTATAGCATATAACCTGGCAGAGATTTTCTCGACAGATTAGTAAAGTTTGCATCAAAATCCGTTCAGCCGTTTTCACGTGATGCGCGGTCAAATAAACAGACAAACAGACAAAAATTCTAAAAAAACCGGGCAAGTGCGATTCGGACTCGTGTTCCAAGGGTTCCGTACATTACACAACTTAAACAATGTATTTTTTATGCCAAATGTCTTTAAGAAACCCGTAGGGGTCGGATCAAAAACTAAGTAATTAAATCCGACTCACGCTTGACTGCACATTTCTAATAGGTTTTCCGGTAATCTATAGGTAAAGATCTATTTTGTGTATTTTTTTCAAAATGTTTGACCCAGTAGTTTCGGAGATAAAGGGGGGGAATGGTCATTTTTTTCAGCGCGTCAGGGATGTTTGCTGAAGCACGCATAGATTGCTTTTATACGACTATGCGCAAACGATGCACATCCCTGGTGCGTCGGGTGCGGGCCAGCCCCAACCCCATCCTGCGGTTGATAGCCGAGAGGTTTGACTGCCCATATATGAGGCACTGTGAGGACATTCATGTTTCTAAAAGTACTTATTATGTATAAGCTACTTGGGTATGTACTTCTAGAAACATAACTCAGTTCATTTCAATATTGTTTATTTTTTATTATTTATTGTAATGTTAATTTTGTGTTAATAATTATTCTGTATATATGTATAGTGATAGATGTAAGCACTAACATAGCTATAAGTACTTACTAACATAAGCTATATGAGTCTGTAAAGTTACTCGAAATAAAAATGATTTATTTATTTATTTTATTTATTTTTTGCCTATTTTCTTGAATAACTTCTAAACTATTTATCTTAAAATTATAAAAAAAAATACTTGAAATTCTCACAATGAGCTCTTTCATTTGATATGTAACTCGATATAGTTTGACAAACTTTATTTTTTAATTTTCTCATTTACCCCCCAAAAGTGGCCCCCGTGTTTAAAATTAATTTGTTTACGTTACATGTCCATCTTTGGGTCACAAACTTACATATGTATACCAAATTTCAACTTAATTGGTCTAGTAGTTTCGGAGAAAATAGGCTGTGACAGACGGACAGACAGATAGACGCACGAGTGATCCTATAAGGGTTCCGTTTTTTCCTTTTGAGGTACAGAACCCTAAAAACTGTTGGAACGTGTTCTGTTATCGATTTTAAGTATCCCCAGCCAATTTTTTTTCAAATATCTTCCATGTACAGACTTTCGACCCTCTTCCGCTTTATTATATGTATAGATACTATTAGATAGATAGATAGATACTTTGCTGTTATTGCCCGACTGCCGAAGAAGAAAAATTGTTTTTCGCGCGTATGTATGTATTTATGTGTGTCCAATAGGGGATATTACTGCAATGTTCTGCCACCAGAGTGCAGGACTATCCTTTTTAGTAAAACATAGAGTAACTTATACATACTGTACCTTTAACAGGTTTTTGACAAGTTTTCAGAGATAATAAAATATGACATTGATGCATCAAGGCGGTTTGCTTACAGAGGACCTACCGGGAAACGTGAATCCGAAAATTCGCTATCTGCCTCTTTATCGCTCGAATATGCAAGAGTGACAGAGATGTTAGATAATAGTTATTTGTTATACAAGGGTGCAAAGTTGTAATTTTCTTGTTTCACGATAGACCAGATTGTGGTAGTGGCGCCCTGGTGCCCCCTACGCAGAATTTCGCGTAATAATCCCTATTATTTGACACCTTTTTGACACACTCTACAACCTTTATAGTCTTTATAGTTTGACGGATTTCAACGAATGAGTTGTCATTAGCATGGAGACTATATAAAGGAGCCAGATCTCTATGTATGAAAAGTGTCCATCAAAAAACAGTAATTAGGCGGCGCCACCATACACCGAAATACTACCAAATACAACCTACGTAATTTGGTCGGGTTATTTGTTGCCTTATATGGCTTATGTCCCAGAGCCTAACTAGCGCCACCGGAGAGATTAGGAACTATTATTTAAAGCTGAAAGCGGTCACTTTTGCAACAATTCCGCCATAAGAGATGTGCATCCTTTCTATACCATCCATAGTCATTAGGTTTGTCGCCTAGGATTTTTCGCAGTCATGGGAGTGAGTCTTAAGGGTATAACCTATTATACTTACTTTACTCTTTGGTATAACCAAACGGAGTAGCCGTTAACAGGCGTTCCCCTCTGTCGAAAATAGGCGGCCAGTGGTCATGTCATCCATGTCCATCCATGATTGTATGGACTGACGTTTATATGACATGGCTAGTTTTACGTTACCACAGAATAAATGAGGAGTGTCTTTTAATAAACCCTTTAAGTAGGGTAAAAGGGTTTGTTTTTGGATGGATTTCATAGAAAAATAAGCCCTTTTGAAGACACTCCTCAAATAATAGTACTACCTACCGTACAGAAAGGAAACTTCCTACAAAACCGAAGTTTGACAGCGGTTCAGGGCCGAATCATGCTATCCCTTTCTATATATGGCAGTATCCCTTTCGGCTATTTAGGGTTGTCAAAATTCAGGTCATTATCTTATCTGTGATCGTGAACGCAAAGGGACGTCAAGTTGTGCCAATCCTAATAATTGCTCGGAGCAATGCTGAGCCGAACGGAGCAGTTTGCCCGGAGCGAGGAGTTTTGTACCCCTAACGTTACGTATACATTTGACGTTCCTCTCTCCGCAAAAATCGGCAGACTGTTTTGTACAGAAAATTACAGACAAGGCGTCTCCGTTTGGTTATATCCTGTAAGCAGCGAGTAGTCTAACTAGTCTGTCTACAGGTTGCGTAGCGTTTCCGGGCCTATATGTTATGCTCTAAGGCAACCCCACATTGCGATTTGATTTTTTTAAATACATGAGGATTTAGAACACAATTAATTGTACCAACTTAATTTGTACTTCGGTACTTAAAAAAATGTGTACCTCTTTAGTTTGAGCAAAGATAGATATAACTCCGTAATAGATGGATACAGTCTAAGGAAAAAACGTGCCTCGAAAATCAAGAAAATTTGATTCTCGATCAGAGGGCGCTACTAGCTTTGGCCTACTGTCGTATAGATGGCGTTGACGGTTTCGTTTGTTATTTAACAATTTTAACGCATATCAGTGAAAAAACATGGGTCAAAATCATGAAAATAATTAATGCAAATAAAAAAAATCATTTATCCATATTTAAATACATTTTATCGTATCGTACAAATGTTTATTTTTAGTTTAAAAATGTGTCGACAGATGGCAGTGAATTTACTGTGGTTACAAAATTTACTATGACAGTACCGCTCTAGTATAAGTTACGTTACTCTATGGTTTGAGAGTACAAACCAAATGAAGCTGGTGTTGCTGTAGAGCATCTTTCTACTAGTCTAGCAACCCTTACTGAAGTGAAGCCACAGACAGAGTATCACGTGCGAAATACATTAGTGTAAGGGACATTTATCGTTTTAATTAGCCAACTCACCTAAATAAATGTTTAAATGGACAGAAAGAGCACGAAAATACACGAATATGTGAGAAAACAGATCTAAAAACGCTTATAGTATTTTTCACATAGCATGGGTACGATGACAGTTGTCACCTTTTCCAAGCCAAAGAGAATAGATAGTGAAGAGGCGGATTGTCAAAGTAATTTTTGTTGTGATTAAAACTTTTAGTGCCATTTGACTTTAATCCTTATTATTTTGCTGATATGTGTTAAATTTGTTAAATATCAAAAAGTATCGTCGTGTACTTAATTATGGCGCCACGCCATCGCTCGAAAATATGACACCATACCTTTGGCCTATACTCGAGCGTGTAGATGGTGATACTTTTTGATATTTTATAAATTTAACACATATCAGTGAAATAATAAGGATCAAAGTCAAATGGCGTTCCAAAAAACGCCAACTTTATTTGGCTTTTACTCCCAAACTAAAGGGGTACACATTTTTTAATTACAACCAAGTTTAAGTAGGTACAAATTGTGTACTTAAATGTATAATAAAAAATGCTAAAAACGCATTGTGAGGTTGCGAGAGAGCTCACGTGTGGGACGCCATAAAATTATTTCGAAAATGAAAATAAAACAAATTGGTATTGGGAGATGGTTTATTTCAAGTTTGTTTTATTGTATAATTCAGTGCTTGCTATAAAGGTTACCTATTGGGATCATTTGAGTAGGTATTCCAATGAGATAGTCTAACCGCATCTTCATTATCTGATAATCGATTACATAATGTCATATGAATAACACTTAGTAGTTATACAGTTTTAATGTTATGGTAATAATTAAAGCAAGACTAAACAATATTAGTCGTACATTTAGTTACTTTCTCAGTTAAACTAAGCAAAAAATATATATTTTTAATCTATATCGATTATTTCAAGTGCTTCATATCATATCCTATTTAACTGATACGGTTTGATTTATTTTAAGACAGGTCAAACCTATATTGACTCTTGATTCTACTTCTAGCAGAAGCAACTAAAAGAAAATGTAATGATAATAATCATGTGATCTATGGCCCATTTCTCGAACGGTATTATACAGATATTATTAGTGTGATGTCATGGAAACCCATATATACAATTTGACAGATTGTGGACTAATAACATTTGAGAAATGGGCCCCTGGTACACAAAGTACAAATTAGATTATTAGCTGAAGTGAAAGCTTGTCCGAAGTGATTACATAGAATATAATAGAATGTGTAAGCAATTTCAAAATAAAAGAAGCCTTTAAAAAAGGTTGCTGGTGGATTATTTCATGTATTGTAATGCTTATCTATAAACCTACAACAGTTCAGCCTTTGCGGCCTCTTACTATTGGACACTGGCGTATGGAGTTGCATATGAACGGGCAAGGCAAGCAAACAGTCGAACATTGCTGTCCTTCACAACATTCGATAGATGAACTAGGATTACATGGTTTGCATGACTTTTTGGGTTTGCAAGACTTGCGGGGCTTGCAATGCTTGCTTGGCTGACAGGGCTTAAGGGGTTTGCAAAGCTTACAGGGCATACAAGACTTAAAAATCCTGCATAAGCTACAAGGCTTACAACGCCTGCAACATTTTCCTCGACACGGCTTGCGACAAGTTTTGTAAGGTTTAAAAGGGAAACAAACGGGCTTTTTGGGTTTACAAGGATCGCACGGATCACAAGGACCGCACGGATCACATGGATCGCATGGATCACATGGATCACATGGATCATAAGGATCGCACGGATCACACGGATCACAAGGATCGCGAGGTTCACAAGGATCGCAAGGTTCACAAGGATCGCAAGGCTCGGAAACTTTACAGCATTCTATTGGAATACATGGACTACAAGTGTCCAATGGGATATCAAGTGATGAAGGGTTACTACGACCAGCACTGCATGGTCTACAAGGTTTACAGCGTCGACAGAGGCGGGAAGGCCCAAAACATTTGGAAGGTCTAGATTGTCTGCAAGATTTGTAACGTTTGCATGGTTTGCATGGTTTCCTGGGCTTACATGGGTCACAAGGATCACAAGGCTTGCAAGGAACCAGAGCCCCAGAAGAAATGCATGTGTTAGAAGCTTCAAAAGGAATACATGACTTACTGGGAGGGCAAAAAAGCGTACAAGTTGAAGAAAAGTTAGGCAAACATGATTTAGGAGTGATGCAAGGATAACAAGAAAAACAGGCCGGAAAAGGACTGCACGGAGTGCCACACGGATCGCATGGGCTACACGGCTTACAAGGCTTAGATTTACAGGCTGCAAAAACTATACTAGTTTTACTTGTCGGGCAAGTCAAGTCAGGGACACAAGGTCTGTAAGGGAAACACGGCCTGCAGGGTTTGCAAGATGGAGGTTTACAACTTTTACAAGGCTTACAAGGTCGGCAGGGCTTGCATGGCGGTTTGGAGCACGGTTGAATAGAAGTGCAACACACAGTGCAGCTAGTGCAACTGGGTTTAAAAGGGAAGGGCGGACAGCAAGGTTTACAGGGTTTACAGGGTTTGCAGGGTTTACAACGTTTAACGCGAGGCTTTGGTCGGCAGGGCTTAGGTCGGCAGGGCTTAGGCGGGCAAGGTCTGCAACAAGGCTTCGCTGGACATCCCGGGCAAGATACTCGGCCACATAAGCTACAAGGTCCACAGCGGGAAGTTTTTGGTCCACAAGGGAATTTACATCTTAAAGGCTTTTTGCAACATCTTGGCTTAGGTGGGCGGCATACAGGTATTTTACACTTTGACGGACGGCATGGTCCAGGCAGAGAACATATCAATGGATAAGGTCCACAACATGAAGCAGACCGACCGGGTGGTGGAGTCCATTCCAAAAACAACTCGTTTCTAGCCAAAGGGGATCCATTCAATCTGCGAATTACTAATTCAAACACTCCACGTCTGGGGTTATTTGTAGTACTTACTTTTATTGGGACTTTCTGTTCTCCGCTGTCAGCATTAAGAGTAATACAATTTGATGGAGCACAAGGATCAGAGCACGGTCCTAAACCCATACCTATACAGTTTGGTCCTTGACAAGGGCTGGTACCATGTATTGGGCACGATTGGCGAGGGGCAATTTTAATGTGCGATATAGTTGCCGATAAACCAGAATCGTTATTGGTGTATAACTCGGAGGAACATCTTTGTTTGTCAGGTTCTTTAATAGACACAGCCTTTGATGTTGCAGTTGCACAACACGAACTAGCTTGTTTCTTATTAGTTTGCGCAGATGTTGAATGTCTGCAACTTTGCACTTGCACGCTCTTGCTCGATCTGTATAATTCTGTCTCCTCGTCATCCACTCTCTTCGGTTCTTTTTTATTTTTTCTACTAAAGAAATACATTTCAGAATAGTTCATTTTCCCTAAATGGTCTTTTTTGTTAATATTATAGTTAGGAATATTCGTTATCATAGAACAAGGGGAGTTCAACTTACTAAGACTGCTAGGTAAGCTTGGTTGACATTGAATATATCGCTCGGTGGAAACTTGGAAGGACTTATTTATCGATGCGGTGGCCTGTGTTCCCGATGTGCGATGGCGACAGAACTGGTCATACAGCGTCATATATACGGTGGTTTGCTGCCTTCCATATTTAGGCATATAAAATGTATCTGGTATATTATTTACGCAATCATTTATTCCGTTATTGTTCTTCCAAAAGTAATTAATGCTGTTTGCGAAACAGACGCTGCTTCTCTTCGATCTGATAGTGCATATACTGGAACTTGGACAAAGTGTGATTGAACTTGTTTTACTGGTGCTAAGGAACGAATTGTGTTGGGATATATCTTTTAGCACTAAAGTTTCGGTTTTTTGATGCAGGCGATTAATATACTGATTGATCAAGTCAAGTTCCTTGTGCAAGCTCTGTACTTGGAATTTCAGCTTTTGTTCTTCAGGTGAATGGTGGTGAAGCAGCATACCCGGCGGAGCACCTACGATCAGTGGACTACATTTTATTTTTCGTGGTTACATTAACCTTTTCGCCGTCACGTCAATGAGTAATAAAGTCTCATCAACGCCAACCCGTATAAAACATATTGCGGGGCACGAAATGTACTGACTTTATATCAAGTCAATGGCGGCGAAAAGATTAACTCAGGCCATAGACATCCGTATGAAGATTCTTAAGTGGTGCGAAGGTTTGCACGCATGTTAATTTCATTCGCGAATGCGAATCGCGAGTGGATTCGCAATACAAACGTTTGGTGAGCGTCTCAAAACCGAGACTAGTTGGAAAAACAGGAATGTCATAAAGGTAATTTTATGAGTTACACAGAAGGTACAATATGTTTACAAGAATTTTGTTGAACTGCGCTGAGGTGTACTTCCCATCCTGACGCCACGAATAGGTATAGGTATTTTGCTTGAGAGATGCTCTACAACAGCCCATTTCCTACTCAAAGTATAAAGGTTTTTTTTGTACAAAAGTACAGAATAATTATCTATTGTGGTGTGTTGTGTTGTTTGCCTACTAAACATGCTAAGTTGGTCATTACACACGAGATATTGTACGCGCGAGCTGTAACCAATGCACACGCGTTTCATACGACGTTTTTCAACACACTTGCGATGAAAAACAAGAAACTTTCATATTAATAAAATCTGTCATACTGCCGGCCGGCCCTCGCCCCGACCGGGCCGCGGCAGGCGGTCGGGGGGCGCCGGTGCCCGCCAGTCCGACCAATTAAAGAAGGCTCCGTTTAAATGCATATTATTAGCAATCAGTTACCTTATTAATTCAGTCGGATAATATAATGAAAAAGCACAAGTGTTTAATATCGAGGATTATGAGCCAAAAATCGGTGGAATAAAAAGTAAAGTACTATGTAGCATCTCAGCTTGGAACACAGTCCTTATGGCGTATCACGGATATATTGCATCAAATTTAAGAGGTCGGTGTCGATTTTAGTTGCAAAACTGTAAAATTGATAGATTTAGTCCGTGAAATTTTACACCTTTTTTTACCTAATTGAAATAACAAGTACTGGTTTCTATTAGCACGTCTTCTCATCTTACCTTTTATCAGATCAATTTTTTGAAAACAGACTTACTAAATTAGTAATGTTTGCTTTTCTGTCGGACGTTTAGGTAAACGCGCGTAAAGCACTGATTTTGTCGCTCTTATTTGTAAATTTCGTAAAGTTTAGACTGCTAAACATGGTAATTTTGTATTACACATATCCTGTACTTGACGTTTATCAGACTACATTTTTATTATTATGACCTTGAAGTAGTGTAAATGAAAGTCAGACGAAATCAATTTCCTCCAGAAATAACTTCAAAACAAGTGACAATTTCTCTGAAAATCGACTTAATTTCAACGTAATTTTGATACTTAAACAATCTACAACATTTGCTGAAACTATTCTTATACATCAATTTGTATAATTTACCACCATGATTTTTTGATGAATTTTTAAAAACTGCCCCTTCTCTTCATGCATTACCGGTGACGCACGCTCGCGACCTCATTATTAAAAGGCAAGATGAGAAGACGTGATAATAGAAATCAATACTTGTTATTTAGATATTACGTAACAAAACGTGTATAATTTCAACGACTAAATCTATCAATTTTACATTTTTGCTCCAAAATCGACTACGGCCTCTTAAGGTATATGGCCTCCTTTTATGGGGTAAGTAATTGCAGTGATATAAACAGGAAATTTGATGCATGATTTTTTATTTTTGGAACCCATTTTATTTTATTTTATTTTTTATTTTCTGTTGAATCTGTGAGCTGTCCAAGTGACCAATGCTTTTGTATACATTTGGCAACAATATGCATTTAAGGGTTAAGGGCAATGTGTGGGATAGATCCATAGGATTCATGTAAACCTTTTTTCGTAAACATGAAATTTTGACACTACCATGCATGTACATTTTCGAGGCAGCAGTTTCCTCCAAATGTAGTCATATTAAGAAGAAATAATAGTTCTAAGTAAACAATGTAATAGATTAAGACGTATAGCTTTAAGATAACATTTGCATGCTGCAAAACTGCAACCAGCAAAATATGTACCGTAACTGTACCTACGGAAAAATCTTTCCAATGTCACCTTGTTGTAATACTTTATGCAAATAAAAGTTTTTTTTAAGTGTAAAAAATTATTTTTTATAAAACAATTATTGCCGATTGTACTTAACTCTCAGAATTGTCAGACATCTTTCTCTAGAAGCATTTTGGTTTGCATTTTGTTGGGCCTCTGTTTACTTACAGATGCCCAACAAAATGCCTTACCAAAACTCGTCAAAACTAATAATTCTCAAAGGTCCTACAAATTGCCACCGAAGGGTTTCACGCTTCATCTTCTATCTCCATCATCAAATCAATTAGTTAGTAGCAAATGAATGTATTGTCATCATAGATATTAGATTTTTTGTAGATGAGCTCAGAACTATATACGCATGCGCCCAAGAGGGACAGAAAATACACAATGCGATGAAATTAAAAAACGTTTTAACATTCCAGGGTGCCTAGCCATGGTGACAATCGCTTGCGCTACGATAACGAAACGCTTTGGGTTTCTCTATCACTCTTCCATATTAAGCCCCCATTCACACTCCTACAATGCAGTCCGCCACGCAGGACTGCGGAGTAGGATATAGCTCACACACTTCCTACATTGCAGTCCTACCTACCAGAGAACCTACCACGAAAGATGAAAATTGGAATTTCGCTATCTGCCTAGGTATATCGCTCTTACGATAAACTAGTTTTATTTTTTTTCAAAAAAGTATAATACATTTTAAACTTATACTAGGTTCGCCAAACTTGCGTTTAACGGCGAAATGATGCACTCATTTTCAATGTTAGTACCTTAATCTAAATTTAATGATTAACTTACCTATATATTACTAAGGTTAATACATACTTTTATATTACATTAACACAGTGTAAGTTGTAGGTATAGGTATATATGTTGTTTTTCTTTAAAAATTTCTTTGTAGTTTTACATGTATGTAAAATGTATGATTTTGGTGCAATAAAGAATATTTATTTATATACAATATTTACCTATCTTATATATTTAGTCATGCATTGTACCCAAAAGCAACTTCTTAATTTTTGATTTAAAGATGTTTTTACTCGTCACACTCGTCTTCTATTGATAAATTGTTCAATATTCGCGGTGTGATATACTTGCGCGGTGTGATATCTACATGTAGTGATAGAGAGGCAGATAAAGAAATTAGTTACGCTTTTCGTTTTTGGCGGTAGGCCCTCGTGTCGGTGCTCTTGCAATTCCGTTATGTGCTATTTCTAAAAAAAATATAGCTATTTTGGTGATTTTTGATCACATACACAGCGACTACCATTATATATTTCAATAAAATCTGTTAAGCCCGTGTTTTTCATTGTAAACAAAATGGCGGACTGCAGTCCTGCATTAAAATACGGTCCAATTCGTTATATGACAGTCCTGCTACGCAGGACGATATACTACAGACAGTCCTGCGCGGCGGACTGCAAGCGGTGGGCGGGGCTTGTAGGATTTGTAGGACCCAAGAGGCATCCTACCTGGGTTTTGTAGGACGCCATGTAGTCCGCGACCCCATTCACAATTCTACATAATGAGGCGGACGAAGAGGCGGACTACCATGTAGGAGTGTGAATGGAACGCTTTAGTGCCACAGTGACAGCTGCGTTTAAGCTGCGACAATAAGGTCCCTTTTCATAGAAAATGCCCCATTATTAACGTTAGAGCATGCCTGAGAAGTAACCCTACGTGGGATTTCAGGGTTTGAATTCAAACATGAGCCTAATGATGTTGTTCATTATTGTTTATTTGTTTATCACCCATATACGTCATTTATTTAATCGTATGGCATAAGTACAAAAATAGGCAATGACATTATTAGGTCTAATAATTTAAATGTCAACATTCAGGGTTCTGAGACGAGCAGCTGCGTCGGGTGTAAGATGCACCAATAATGAGAATTGTTCTTCATATGACAAGTAGAAATTATCTTTCACCTCAGCAGCTCGAACAAGCCTACTTTCGTCACTCCCTGGAGTGAGGAAAGTGCGACTTTTCTCACTCCAGGGAGTGAAACAAAGTAGCTTTTTAATTTAGTGAAGGCTATGAACTGCCACTTCATACTTTTATTAAATTTTTTTATGGTATGGTATGGTATGGTGTGGTGTCGTGTGGTGTGGTGTGGTATGGTATGGTATGGTATGGTATGGTATGGTATGGTATGGTATGGTATGGTATGGTATGGTATGGTATGGTATGGTATGGTATGGTATGGTATGGTATGGTATGGTATGGTATGGTATGGTATGGTATGGTATGGTATGGTATGGTATGGTATGGTATGGTATGGTATGTGGTGTGGTGTGGTGTGGTGTGGTATGGTATGGTATGGTATTGTGTGGTATGGTATTGTGTGGTATTGTGTGGTATCGTATCGTATCGTATCGTATCGCATCGCATCGCATCGCATCGCATCGCATCGCATCGCATCGCATCGCATCGCATCGCATCGAATCGCATCGTATCGTATCGTATCGTATCGTATTGTATGGAATGGTACATATTATATTACTTTTTTTTCTGTTTATTCTGTGTAATTCGAAATACATTTTAACCTTTAATATGTTCTCACTACTGAGGTGAAAAATTATGTGTGCAACACGAGAGCAAAGTTATTTTACATCTCGTGTTTTTGAGTCCCGCGCTACGCTCAAGATTCTACCTTATCAACACTCGCAAGAAAAACCAACTTTCCTCTTTTGTTGCACAAATAACTATTGCATACAATTTGGTCACCTCACCTTACTCAATGTGACTTCTTGTCGCTTTTCATACAGCGTATGTCAAGAGTCATAGGGTGACCATGTTTACATAGTATAAGATTATTTTTTCTTGAAAAGTGAGAAAAATTCAACTAATTATCTTTTAATCAAGCACCTATCATATGATAATGTGGGTCATTTACGGCAAATGTATAAACTCGTACTAAATACTAATCAATATAATATATGTAAACAGGCAAGTGTATACGCTCGTAGGGGTCTTATCAAAAAAATAATTATTTGTTTTACCTTACTGCATTGTAAAGTGGATATATCTCTTCGTAGTCGACTGTCCATTATGCACAGATGTCAAGTCTATGGAGTAGTGTAGTGTCTTTAAGACTTTTGAACCTTAACGACTCGCGTACCTTTAAGGCTCAAGCTTTGAAAGCTAGAGCATTAAAGGTTTGCTCACAAAGCGGTTTAGAACCTTAACGACTCAAACTTTTTATGACTTGTCAGAATGAAGTCTTTAAGACTCGGGCCTCATAGGGAACTCTAGCTTTTTAACTTAAGCTCAAGCCCCCGAACCTTAAAAGCTTGTGTCAAGCTTAGAGATTATTTTTGTGTAGAGAATTTACGAATATTATAATATACCTATCTATATCGGAAGAGTAACTTAACATCAGTTAACGCATTTACTGCCTGCAACGTATACAGGGTGGACCATTTAGAACCGTGATTCCGTTGCGTATGTATACATCCAGATCCAGATACATTTTCTATGAAACTATATTTTAAAATTTTCCCGTTCCGTTCCGTCCTATATGAGTGAGTCATAAGAAATAAAAATAAAAGTATTTAAAAAAATATTTATTACTTAATTAAGACTGGGTGATTACTTGAACCGCTTGAACGTTTTAACTTTTAACTGCCTCCGCTATTGACTAATTCATGAACGCAAACTAAACAACTAAGAGACAAAAAAACAAAACGGTTTCTGCAGAACTGTAAAAATGCCGCGGCATACATTTATAACCAAAAATAATGGTTTCCTAGTTCACTATACGGAACTCTAAAAACGCGATAAGTCAAAATTATCTTTTTCTGTTTTTCCCTATTTCACAAAAACGTATTAAATTTCACCCTACCCTATAGCGTAAGTTGATCTTATTTGTTAAAAGCTTTTATTTTTTGCTCCAAACCTTTACTGCTAAAAACCTTACAGACTTAAACCTTCAAAGCTTAGGAAGCTTTAAAGCTTGAGGCCAAAAGACTCGAGGTTTCTTTGCTCGTAAGCAGCAACACGAACTCTTAGTTCAAGTCGCTAAGGTTCCGAGGCTTTAAGGTTCGAGGCTTCAAGGCTCAGCAGTCGCGACTCAAGTCTTGTAGTTTACGCCTCAAAGCTTAAATCAACAACACTACTATGGAGTTTACTTCAAAGAATACCTACTGAACGGCTTGAGGCTTGAGTGCCGATCCGGTGACGAGCTTTTAGGAGTGCGACAACCTGTGTCCTGCTTTAAAGGTTTTAAAGGGTTTTTGGCGTTCAAAGGGTTAATTATGATTATTAAACAATATTATGTACTGATGCCGTCATGCTCTCCGCTCCGGCAGAACCACATCAGTTCTTATGAATTCGGATATAATTCACTGCAAACCATTTATGCTATGATCTTTTCGAGCAGGCACTTAGTTAATATTTGCAAATAAAACTGTATATTTATGTTATGGTAAAATGATGACGGAATTGTTATAGAATTATTTTATGTCTTATACGTGCTTATGACATACTGTGTGTATGAATAAATAGTACATTTCGATGCTAGTGCGGAATGACATTTCCGCACGTGTATCGAACGACGTTTTTTAATACAGTTGCGAAAAAATAATAAAAGCAACAAGTATTAAGGAATGGAATTCGAAACTCTTTATATTATTAATTCTGTGACATCATTGACATTGACATTATGAAGAGGTGTTTTTCTAGCTTTTATTCGACTAGAATAGATTTTGTTATTATTATTGAACCCACTTCAATGAAAGTTTTTTTTTTCAAATGCATGTTCAATAAGACAGAAACAATTGTAAATATTAAAACATTGTACTATTATTACCTAAATATCGTTATTTACGATTATTAGTGTATCGTATATTTATGAAAACAATATCTAATGTTGCCTTTGGAAACTTAAAACATTCTTGCAGTAAGAAAATACGCCTCTTCTTTGACAGGCGTTCCGTTCCATTCAGACAACTTATTAAGAACGGTTTTTCAACGTTAAAAAATAAACGTGTTATAATACTTATATAATGAAATATGCATATTTTTCGTATTCTTACATTAACAGTAGGTTTTTATGTTGATTACGACGTTTAAAGGAAACTAATATTAACACTCATCAATAAGTAGTCATGAATTGGAACAAGTAAAAATTTAAAAAAATTGGAAAAGTAAAAAGCACTAGTTCGCGAAAACCAACTTTCCGCACGCTAAACAGCCAGGAAAAGTAGCACTTTTTGAGCAACTGTATTAAAAAATCTATTTCACTAGTAGGTCCACCCGCTTGTGTTGTACTGTAGGTAACGTACTACTCTACTTTGTGCTCTATATAAAACCTTATTTGGACAGTAGGTAAGTGATTACTTTAAATTTAAACTAGAACAAAAATTAATAAAACAGTTTAAGTTCACTCTTTTATATTGTTATTAAATTATGACAATTATTTTGTCAATATTACCAAAAGATCAATCTGTAGCATATTTTCCACCCCATGTTGGATTTGGCGTTCATTCATATTTCAATGTGATATTTAGGGTATTAATTTGGACAGCAACTATGACATGGTGTGCAACACCGACGAGCGGGCACACATTGGGCGCCGCGATTGTCGTTGACAGGTACAGCCTTCTCATAATGGGGAACAGGTGTTATGAACTGGTATTCCAGTTTCGATTTCCGGCCCGCCCCTTCCACGGTTTTTCCAATTTTCAGCTTTATCACGCGGTTGGAGAAATCGTAGACGACGCCAGGATAGTCCTTCGCCGTCGTAGACATCAGCTGTGCTGGGTCCTCTCGAGTCATGTCGCCAACACCGTCAGACGTCAAGTTGAAATGCGCTCGTTGCTTGTGGTTCAACGCGCAGGTGTCTTGTGGCATTTGAAATACCACCTTGTTTCCCGGCGGACAGCAATCTGCACAATTTTGTGACAGTGTCATAAGATCATCATAGAGTAATTGAAGGTACACTTAAATAAAGGATATTCATAAAGTTATTAGGTATCATTTAGAGTCAATGTTTATAGCAATGAATTTTAATTAAATTTCACGCTTTAGGACTAGCAGCCCTTCGTACTTTTTTACTCTTTCTTATTCTTCTCACACAACATTCGCAGTCCAGGTCCGATTGCATTCTTATATCTTTCTTTTGCACTGGAGGATGCTGGTCGCCGCCTTTCGGGGTTACCAACTCTAGCTCTAATTTACATTTCCTATCTCCCTGGACTGCAGTTTTGGCCACTTTCAAAACGAACACATCCTTGTTTTGTGTAATGTCGCCTGTTCCAGATCGTTGCAAGGAAGGAGGCGGTTGGTTGTGTTTCGAGACCATGGGGCAGCCCTCGGTGGTGCAGGTGAACTGCGTTTCCGCGAGCTGAGGGCCCTTGCAACACACGTCTTCGGAGGGCAACGCTAAGCTTATTTGATTTTTTGCACACGGTGGTTTGCACGGCGCGTTGTTGTTTTTGTCACTTCCTTTCTGTGGTACAAACGGTCGCTGCATCGCGCAATGCGTCTGACTAATCTTCTTGATGGTTGACTCATGCGCTGGTACTTTGATCTTAAGCTCGTTGCCGCATAAGTTGGTGCCTATCTCTTCATATAGAGTATTGCGACCTGGCCATATTAAGAAACTTGTTCTCATGTGTTCAATCCTCACATACATAAAAACGTTACAAATGATTTTAAATACCTATTGCTAATTGTTAGATTTATTATATATGAATGTATTTGGCTATTTTCATCATCACACTGATCTATCTTTAAGTAGCAGTTTTAGCCCACGTGGTCCTGCTGGCTCGTTCGATCGATAGGATAGGACATCGTTTTCTTTTACAATCTTACTGTTTTGTTTGATCGGGTCGGCAGAGCCGGTTGAACCAGGTAGCCTGAAAGTAGCTAGTATATGGTGCCTAATATTATGTTGGCAGTAAAGAAGATTTCTTTCAATTTAATTCATTTACATAAAATTATATTCACCTGTTGTACTAAATTACGTTACTTATGTATCGAGCCTTTAGAAATTAAGACTACCTGAGAAATAAAACGAAACAAACGAAAACAGCTTTACATATTTCATAGTTGACTACTGAACCCTTTATTTAAATGTCCACTACACTTTGTTCCGTTGAAATCGCTGTAAAGTTAGCTTAGACAGACTCTACTAAGTATAATTTTAATTACAGTTTATGATTTTAGGGATTATTCAGTCGCTTTTCGATGAAGGAAAACTTCGTGAGGAGACCCGAATAATCCCAATAAGCTTTAATTTCCTCTTAGGGTTGAAAGGTCAGACGGCAGTCGCATTCGTAAAAACTAGTGCCTACGCCAATTTTTGGGATTAGTTGCCAAGCGGACCCCCGGCTTCCATAAGCCGGGACAACTAAGTTTATTGATTACTATTTACCTTGAAGTACTTAAAGTGTGTTCATTTGCTCGTTTGTCCCGTTTAACACAAAATACCGATCCAAAAATAAAAAAAATATAAGTGAACTGCCTCTTGATTGCTGAGATATAAAACTCTTATTAAAACGACCATTCTATTTAATTCAAAATTAACTGAAATTATTGCAATATTACGCGGGCAATACTGAAAGTTCCTGTAATGAGCCACTTGAGAGATGAGATGACGCAGTGAAAGAAAAAATATATTGTTTGAAAATCTAACTTTTAACATTTTTTGAGGTATAATTGATTTGGGTGTGATGCATGTGTGATGTGTATTTTAGGTATGTTGGCAGTTTGAAAATTGTATGTCGAACGTTTTTATCAACGTTTTTATAATTTAACTCGAGCTGTTCGTGCTTGAATTTCATACGACTTACAATATGCCCTCAAAGGACAACACGTTTATACCAGGCTTCCATTATTATCTTATATCTAATGAAACCTAGTTAGTAATCGTGCTACCGTTTGTGGTAACACTTATAAATTTTGTTGCTTTCATATTTATTTTACGGATGATAATCGTGAAGGAAGCCTTTCACCAGCGACTCTCCAAACTAAAATCGCAGCTGTGTTCTCAATAATAATAAGATACAAAAAAAATCGCATGTCGCATATATCAGCAAATTCAGATAAGCTTAGATATCCAATTGAGTCGAATATAAAAATTATGTTCACGTATACTAAATAGATTTCTTCACTTAACAATAGTAGTTTTTAGTAAAAGTAGCCCAACAATCAAGACGCAATATTCTACAGATTAATAGAACTACTTGGATAAACAAGCACACAACTGGAATCAAAACTTAATTTTAAATAAACATAGCTACCTAGTTACCTACACAGACAGCGGCACCCTAAAGTGCACCTCGCACGGGCTGAAATTATCAGAAATTGAGCACCTTAATCTCTTTGGCACCTTCCGTGAGCTCAGGGATTGCTTCATTTTTGATCATTACAGCGCATGTGGGTCGTAAGACTCGCAAGCGCTTCTTATCCAACCAGTTCTTATTCTCTCACCTTTTGGTACATGCAAACAGTATTCCTGTGTATTTCTGCAGGCCATCTGCTGCTTAGGATCTTGCTTTGGACCTGTGCAGTAGCATGGATCATCGGGGTCTTCGCATGGCATGCTATTATAGGGATCCCGGGCTGCAAAAACGCAATATATTTAGGTAGTCTTTGCTATCGTGTGACTCATAATGTCTCCAACGGGTTTCAGCGAAAGACCGATACAAATAGAACCGACTTTACACAGAAATATTTGACATTGCATCGTTACTATAATAGTTCATTTTGTCTTCATCAGTAAATAGTTCAATAAAAAAATATCTAGGCTAAAGGGGCCCAGTGATTACCAGTCCGCCGGACGATATCGGCCTGTCGGATGTTCGGAACTGTCAAATTCCTTAGAATAACAAAAAAAAAAAAACAAATCATCCAGAAATCGGGGCACCAAATTAAAAACGACCCGATATAATTGACTAACCGCCTCTTTTTTGAAGTCTGTTAAAATAGCTTAAGACGGGGTGTAAAGACAGGAAATTAGATAGAAACAAAAAAATATGGCTTGAGTCCGACCTCGCAAATATAATGTAATTTCCGAGTGAATTTTTCAGTCTTCAAATTTATATTGTGTAAAAATTCAATATACCAAGTGCAATTTTGCATTAGCCCCCTCTTAACCCAGACTATCGGACAATTTCGGAAATTATATGTTAGAAGTAGCATTCAATTTCTAAAATGTTTATGAGTATAGTTTTAGAGTTTACGTCGTAGTTGCTGTGATAGCTAAGTAATATATTTGTCACATCACAATTTATAAATTAGTAGGTATTTTACAGAACTATACAAAGTACGATACCTGGGTCGCAGACTCCACCTGCACCGCCGCGCGAGCTACCAGCCGCAGATCCCCCGCCAGCGGCGCGCGCGGCTCCGCATGCACAGGGATCGCCGGGGCTCTGTGATTTTCTTGGAGGGTTACACGATCGGTCTTCAATTCCAGGACCTCCCATTCCACTGCCTAACACAGGAGGGCCTCCGCTGCCTCGAAATTTTGTTACAATTAATTTACCAAAACATGAAATACGCAAAAACATCAAAATTTCTCCAGTTTCGACACCATCCGATCCTTTTATATGGAATGAATCTTTCAAAGCTTGATAGCTGACGTTGTTAGGGTCTTCCAAGAAGCTCTTACGGGCCTGCACGAATTCCTTAGTCATGTCAATGGTTGCTTCTCCTAGGTTTACTTTGGTTGGTAAACAACCACAGGGAAGCTCTTTGTATACAGATACCTTTATTTCGAACTTATTCATTGCGTTGGAGATATCGGATTGCTTAAGTGAAAAAAGGCAGGATTTTCCGCTATTAAATGACTTCATGAACGGAGAGTCGTTGAGACCGGAACTGCCACCGGCATCATCGTCACAAAGTTCGAGGGGGTCACACGCGGGACATTTAACGCTGACACAAGTCCTAAAGGCCTTGTCGGAAAAACAGGGACTTTTTGAATTAATAATTTTATCAATTAGCACTTCCAGGAGGAAGAGGCCGTCATCCTGGTTCGCCATCGCAATCGGGTGTTTTTCAAAACGGTTTTTTTTTTAGTTTTTACAACATTGACTTATTTTGAATTATGGTTTAAGACGGATGAATTTTGACGAGTGAAATAAAAGAAAACCGCAGGATGACTGATGTCATCTTCTTTTTAACCGACCTCAAGATTTCAAACGGAGGAGGTTCTCAATTCGGTTGTTTTTTTTATGTTTGTTACTCCATAACTCCGTCATGTCTGGACCGATTTTGATTTTTTTTTGTCAAAACGCAGTTCTAATGATGGGATCCATAAGGAATCGAGGGAACTCCTCAAATGTTAAAGGCATACATATAGTGATTTTAGTATTTATTTTCATCAACATATCAAGCATTTATATTTAAAAAAGTGACATTTGATGAAGTGGAACTGCTGATGATGACCAGAACGGAACTCTTCAATGACGCATAGTTCACGTTTGGCGATTTGTCCTCTTCGTTATGTTTGTTAAGCAAGTTAGGTTGCAAGACACATTTTTGTCAAGCTCGAGGTTCTGATGATGGGATCCATGAGGAATCGAGGGAACTCCTCAAATGTGAAAGGCATACATATAGTGATTTTTGTATTTTCATCAACAAATCCAGCATTTACATACGAAAAAGGATGCTGATGATGATCAGAATGGAACTCTTCAACGACACATAGTTCACGTTTGGCGATTTATTCTCTTCGTTATGGACCCAGACCCAAACTTGGACCTGGACTATTTTTTGAACTGCAATCCTCACAGAACCGAACTGCTATCAGAAAAGTGGGTTAGGTTAGGTTAGAACTGTGACCCTTACAGAAACGAAATGCTATCAGAACATTGAGTTAGGTTAGGTTAGAACTGTGAGGGAGCCCGCAATGGGACCTTGAAGCTAAAGTCCAGTCCGCGGTTTATTGGCGAGTGCTGGAAGCAAGGAAGGAGGAGAACTGGCCCGCCCCACGTGAGGTCCGCCAGTGGCGTGAAGAGGCGCGAGACGCCCTCTACCAGCAGTGGTCAGAGCGTCTGGAAATCCCGGGTGCTAGCCGGGACCTAGTGGCCGCTGTGCGGCCTGTTCTTAAGGAATGGGTCGAACGCAAGCACGGCGCACCCTCCTTCCATCTCTCACAGCTCCTAACGGGGCACGGCTGCTTCGGTTGGTACCTATGTGAGAGGTTAGGAAGAGAGCCGACGACGGTGTGCCACCACTGCAACGAAGGAGCCGTAGATACGGCCCAACACACGCGCGAAGAATGCCCTGCGTGGGCGGAGCCCCGCGCTATCCTGTCCGCAGCTGTGGGAGGAGACCTCTCACTGCCGGCGCTAATACGCCGCATGGTCAGCAGTGAGGTGGTATGGGCGGCAGTAGCCACCTTTAGTGTCACCGTCCTGACACAAAAGGAGGCTGCAGAAAGAGTGCGCGAGGACGATGCAAATTCGCTCCCTCAGCGCCGTAGGAGGCCAGGCCGGCGGCGAAGGGCCTACGCAGCCCGAATGATGCCGCCTTAACGGGGACCTGCGGGTGATGGGCCGGGAGTTCCATCACTCGCCTGAAGAGGTTCTGAGCTGGAAGGCCCTCAAGTGTTCCGAGGCGCCTTCAGCGGAGTAGGCTGCTGGAGCAGTCCCAAAAGACGAGCCCGCGAGGGCAACGCCGGCGGGGTATCGGAGGCCTAAAGTCACGTTCCCGAAACCCCGCCCACAAAGCGCGCGGCGGAACACCCCAGGGGGTTTAGTCCGTGGGAGTCGGACATACCCACCTTAGGCTTCTCCCGGGCCGGTGGGATCCATTACGGATTCCCCCTGGGTAAAAAAAAAAAAAAAAAAAAAAGGTTAGAACTGTGACCCTTACAGAAACGAAATGCTACTAGAAAAGTGGGTGGTTTTACCTCCTTTTAGTTAGGCAAAAGATGCTGTCTTTTTCATTTCATTGTCTGGAGTGTACCCTCAACAATAAGTTGCCTTTCAACGGCATCCCCCATTAAAGTCGTTTTTTTTTTTCTTAAAAATTATTATACCTACTGTGACGGTTGTAAACCTCGTTGCATGGATTGATAGACAAAGGTCTAGTATTTAAACCATATTTAAACTGATCAAGGTAGACAAACTATTAGTGCCCAGCCGATTATTCGCCGAACATCAAGTAGTGGCTGGCACTTAACATGGTTTTAGTTGGCAAATATTTGTGTTGCATCCCTTTTGTTTTGTATGTCAAAGGAAAGAGATGCAACACGAAAATTTGTCAAATACAGCCGTGAAGTGCGGGAGCGTTTCCACATTGTCCGATCCGATATCAGATGTTTATAGTTTTAGTGTAATTAAGTGGCTGAATAGCTTTGATTTTTTTAACTAAATATTTATTATACTATACTCTTTCGAAAAAAACGGCGGTGTAACACATGTTTAGTGTACCTCATATTTCGTAATAGGGAATATTACACGAAACTCTGCGCAGGGGGCGCGGGCGCCACTACCACAATCTGCAGGGTCTATCGCAAAACAAGAAAATCGAAATAGGCTATTTGACTAATTTTTGAAAATGGTTTTAATTTATTGTTTATGACTTAATAATTACACTACATTGATATTTCCGTGAAATTTCCTGTATTAAATATTAAAAAACAATGTTAAAGTTTATTTATTTTGAACGCGCTTTAAACGCTGTTTTTGCAAAGAGGCTAATCACGTGACACGTGTGACGTCACGCGCAAGTAAACCCAGTCAATGACCTTAGTTATGTGCATTGAATTCATTATTTCACTGTAAAATGGTATATAAATGGTGTATACCTATAGTGCCGCAATGTTCAAGTACGACTATAAAAAATCCAGACAAATCGTTTCTTTCCATTCCAACGAATCCCAAAAAAGAAAAATGTGTTTAAAACTAGCGCGAAGAGACCCAAAGAGCATTTTAGCGCATACAAATGTTTTATGTGTGAAGACTACTTCGATGTAAGTAATATTTAACTGTAAATAAATATAGTAATTAAAGCAGCGGATTTTGTTATTTAACGAAACAAGATCTAGCTATTTAATGTATTACTACATAACCTCATAAAATAGCTTTTACAGCATTAGTAGGTAGTTAGTAGCATACTTTTTCTTTCAAACTAAAGTGCAGTATGGAGATACTATTCTCGTCATCGTATTCTATACATATATATATCGTCGTCGTATTCGTATCATCGAAATCGAAATATTCGTAAATAAACAATTTCTACGTACACAGCTGTTTTTACATTTCTAAGTTCCTCAGCATAGCTTTTTTTTCGTATGGCTTTTTGTGTTACTCTACTTCAGAGATTTTCAGTTTTTAGATATTGTACCGCTTCCTTGGTTAAGGTGGTGAAATCCTCCACCTGCCCATGGTATCTGGTTAGAGGACAATCAAATACCGTGTGGTGTACGGTCTGCTCGGGTGCTCCACACCGGCATACTGGTGACTCGCACCAGTTCCATTTGTGCCATAAGTAAGCACAGTTCCCATCTCCGGTCCTTATCCGATTCAGCATGCACCAGACGCGTCGGGGCTCCTCAAAGCCAGCAGGTCGAGTCTTGGTATTAGGCTTGAAGACGTCGCCAGGGAGAGATCTTGATTCCCATTCAGATTCCCAGCAGTCCCGTAGAAATTATGTTGCAGAGTGGTGTCCCTAAACTTCACTTTGAGCTCTTTTTTGGCCATTTTGTTGTTTAAGTGAAAGCAAGCTACTTCCGTTTTAGAAGGGTTGGGACACAAGCGCCAGTTCGTGAAGAAGTTGTCCATGGTAGAGAGGTCCCTTATTAGCGTTAGTTCGGAAGCCTGCATGTTTGAGTCTGGTGTGACCAGGGCCAGATCGTCCGCGTATCCAAACTTCCGACTTGTTGTTTCGGGCATGTCGTGGACGTATAAATTGAAGAGCAGTGGTGCGAGGACCGACCCTTAGGGAAATATAGTAATCCGGATTATCTTTAAAGAAAAGTGCAACCATTAATGCGTCTATGTCTGGTAGGTTGCCGCTATCAGCTTTCACATATTTCGGCCCCATTTTGAGATTCTTATGAATATTGTGCTACTAGATATACGGATAAATCGGAATATATCAGAAAACTGTGGAACAATAACTAAAGTTAACTAAATACAAATAAAACAGTTAAACACTCAAGACAATCAAGAATGTTTACCCGCGTGTGACGTCATCCGAGCGTTGACCAATCACAGAGCGTTCACGTCCCTGATGAAATTTCAAAAAATATTAAATTTTTCTTTCGTTTATTTTCCAAAAAATAAACATAATTTACATTCAAATATAGTGAAATATACTTTATTAGTTTATTATCTTTCAGGATGACAGCAATTCGTTATATATTTTTAATGTTGTCAATACCCTATTTCGTTATCTAACATCTCTGTCCAAGAGTGACATATTCATGCGATAAAGAGGCAGATAGCGAAATTTTTGATTCGCGTTTCCCGGTAGGTTCTCTGTAAACAAACCACCTTGGTGCATCAATGTCATATTTTATTATCTCTGAAAACTTGTCAAGAACCTGTTAAAGGAGGTACAGTATGTATAAGTTACTCTATGATTTACTAAAAAGGCTAGTGCTAATATCCCCTATATTGCGGGCGTCTTTCTCAACTCGGAAGTCGCCGTATTCACTTATGGATAGTATAGAAAGGATGCACATCTCTTATGGCAGAATTGTTGCAAAAGTGGCCGCTTTCAGCTTTAAATAATAGTTCCTAATCTCTCCGGTGGCGCTAGTTAGGCTCTGGGACATAAGCCATATAAGGCAACAAATAACCCGACCAAATTACGTAGGTTGTTTTTGTTAGTATTTCGGTGTATGGTGGCGCCGCCTAATTAGTGTTTTTGATGGACACTTTTCATACATAGAGATTTGGCTCCTTTATATAGTCTCCATGTATTCACTGCTCCTGAAAACAACTACCTACTTATACTTACTCGAAACTGCATGGGCTATAACCGCGAAAATCGAAGTTCGCAAATTGCGGGCGTCTTTCTCCGTCACTCTAGTTACGCCTTCATTGGATTAAAAGAGAAAGCTCCCCGCAATTTGCGAATTTCGGTTTTCGCGGTAGCCCCTCTGGGATTCAAGACCAAAAAATCTCCGACAGATACGTCATAGATACGTCACTGTTAAAACTGTCAATGTCACTTATTTGACTGTCAAGTAAACATTTCAGGTTTCATCAACCTTTTTCTAATATGCTACTTTATATTGGTTGGCCATCATTGATAAAAAAAAGTTTTTGTCAAAGAAATACAGCTTTTGTCAGCGACTGTACTTTGTTTTCAACAGTCAACTAACATGGAGACAATTCTAACGAACCTAAAGACATTAAGGTTGCATTGTTTTACCAAAGAGTATTCCTAGACTAGACTAGTCCTTTAAGTCTCACTCAAACAAAACTTAAAAAAAAACCGGCCAAGTGCGAGTCGGACTCGCGCACCGAGGGTTTTGTACTTAGTATTTGTTGTTATTAGCGGCAACAAAAATACATCATCTGTGATAATTTCAACTGTTACTATTACGGTTCATGACAGCCTGGTGACAGACAGACGGACAGACGGACAGCGGAGTCTTAGTAACAGGGTCCCGTTATTACCCTTTGGGTACGGAACCCTAAAAAGGGAGCAAAAAGAACATTGTCCATGCACTGTCCAGTCCAGGAGTCGTAGCACGGTACGCCTATCACCATGCCCGTCACGTTCTAACAAGTATGTGAGTGCGAAAGTGACGGACTTAGTGACAGGGGAAACCATGCTGCGCGGGCTGACACGCTCACTTGACGAGTACTTGTACTTGGCGAATAGGCAATAGGCCGCCGAACACAAGTCACTTGGCGTTGGCGATGTATCGGCATTCCGCGAGTCCCCGACTCCAGCGAGTCCAGCACACGCATACGAGTGTCAGCGGTCTCGGACGGCTAAAGATTTATTGTTTCCGATTTTACTGATTTGTGATCATTGATAAATAATTGTTTTCTCCAGTAGGTATTCAAATAATCTCTTAACGCATTCACTGCCAGGCAGGGGGCGTGGCCTAGGAACAAACTTGTATGACGGTGAACGCACATGTGCGTTGGGGGCAGTGAATGTGTTAAAGGATGTAATATCTACAGAAAACAGAAACCGACTTTACTAAACAGTTTTAAATGCCACCAAAATTAATTATGGCCACAGTGCATCGCGTGACAATTACAATACCTACCTAGGCCTAAACATAGTTATGTTATGTTAAAATAAGTAGGTACAGTATTTTATCACGGTTTTCACCAAATGTTCGTTTCCGAGAGCCCACAAGTTGCCAATGTTCCCATTCAAAATACTCAAGTTCTACACCTGTGCCGTTATTATTTGAGAAGTTCCCTCGATAACAAAAATAAAACGAATTAGGTTTTAGAAGTTTCCAGCAATAAATGTACGTATGCATATGTACTCGTATATGCTGTTATAATTTTATAAATAAATACATACCAATGTTATTTAGAAAATTTCCGCAAAATAACTGGATATTTGACAGAAGGATAGTTCATATAGTACCAATTGCAAGCTTCGTGCTGGAATGGACGACCAACCCTGCACATAAAAAAAATATCAATGAGGCTCGTGAAAAGGATATAATATTAAATCAGACGACGTCAGCGCCATGGTAGGTAGATAGTTGTTTTTCATCACACTTGCGCAGTAAGCGTGCTATTTGACGCAAGTGCAGCGGGAGCTATAGCCCATTTTACTCCCACGGGAGTTATAGCTTTTTTTTTTTACTTATGCCATTAACTCATACGAACCAAGTAGGTTTTAAGTTTTAAGTAAAATACTTGTTAAATTTTTTAGTATAGAATAAGCAAGTTGAGTCACATGCTGGCCAAAAATAAAAATGAACCGGCCAAGAGCATGTCGGGCCATGCTCAGTGTATGGTTTCGTGCTTCCGTAGTTACTCGCCCGGCAAAATGTACTTTTTGCAAAAACTCAAAAATGGCTTAACCGATCAGGTTTGCTATAGTTTTTCTTGAAAGTCTTTAATAAGCTTTACTTTCACGATTTTTTTCATATTTTTTGGACCCATGGTTCAAAAGTTAGACCATGGTCGAGAAATGGGGATGTTTTTTTTTTCGCTTTAACCCTATAGTGTGAGGTGTCATTGGATAGGTCTTTTAAAATGAATATGAGTCTTTAAGAACATTTTTTTGATAAACGTAATATTTCCGGAAATATTCTCTCTGAAAGAAAAAATAATCTTTCTGAGTCCTCCTCTAACTTTTGAACCATGAGTCCAAAAAATATGAAAAAAATTGTTAGAGCTTAGTAAAAACTTTAATGGAAAACTATAGCGAACCTGAAAACCTAAAACCGTTAAAACTGGTTCAGCCGTTTCTGAGTTTTTGTAAAAAGTATATTTTGACGGATGGGTAACTACGGAACTCTACACTGAGCATGGTTCGACATGATCTTGGCCGGTTTTTTTTTTTTATTTGACCAGCAGGTCACTAAGCTTGCTTATTCTAAACTAAAAATGGAGTTATGATGAACAACTACGAAAAAAACGACGTTTTGTTAAATCTATTTTTTATCACTTTGTTAATTTAAACATCCTGTAGCTCGTAAAGTATTGACCGTAGAGTAAAAATGAATATGACCTAAATTGTAAAAAAAAATATGTAGAATCTTTTGTACGAAGTAATAATAATGTTATTCGTACAGATATTAGAGATATGAGCAAAAATCTGAAAAAAGGTACCTTAAACCCACTCCTACATCCTCAGCACAACCCCCACCCCCGAGGACTTTTAGTATGTTCATCTGTACACCACAAGGTATAACTATACCAATTTTCAAAACTACACGAATTATTTCTGCAGATCGCCCATTTTCGGCTTAATTTGACGTAGCTATAGGGGTTCATGGCGTTAGCCGCGATAGCTAAAGACGCCGGTTCGAATCCGGCCTTCACCACTGGAGGGCTTCGTCACTTTTTCTTTAATATATGACATCTATTACAGTTTTTAATTTATATAAAGTAGTGCGACTACTTAAAAAAAAAAAAAAAAAAAATTAAATAATTTGATTTGTTCTCAAACTTGTTTTGTTTATGTTTAAAAATATTTAATTTGATTAATTTAAAAGCCGTTTAAAATATTTTTATAAAATTTTCAATCGAGGCTGAATGCCGGTCGGGTCCGTGCCTTCGATGCCTTTTAACCAGTCAAAAAACCGGCCAAGTGCGAGTCAGACTCGCGTTCCAAGGGTTCCGTACATTATACAACTTAAACAATGTATTTTTTATGTGAAACGTGAGTGAAATGTATTTAAAAACCCATAGGGGTCGGATCAAAAACTAAGTAATTAAGTCCGACTCACGCTTGACTGCAATTTCTAATAGGTTTTACTGTAATCTATAGGTAAAGATCTACTTTGTGTATTTTTTTCAAAATTTTAGATCCAGTAGTTTCGGAGATAAAGGGGGGAATGGTAATTTTTTGCCTATTTTATTGAATAACTTCTAAATTATGTATCCTAAAATTATAAAAAAAAAAATTTGAGATTCTTACAATGAGCTCTTTCATTTGATATGTAACACGATATAGTTTGAAAAACTTTATTTTTTAATTTTCTCATTTACCCCCAAAAAGTGGCCCCCATGCTTAAAATTAATTTGTTTACGTTACATGTCCGTCTTTGGGTCAGAAACTTACATATGTATACCAAATTTCAACTTGATTGGTCCAGTAGTTTCGGAGAAAATAGGCTGTGACAGACGGACAGACAGACAGACAGACGCACGAGTGATCCTATAAGGATTCCGTTTTTTTCCTTTTGAGGTACGGAACCCTAAAAATGACAATATGGCGGACGAATGTCTGAAATATCTGATGTTTTTTTTTTCTTTCTTTGCAACTGTGATGAAAAATATTACGTGTAACTCCGGGGGTAAAAATATTGCAAACTCGAGTCTTTAATTCAGCTGCGGCTGTCGTGGATCTATTACCCCCCTAGTCGCACAATGTACTATTGTAAGCGAGGTTAAAGACTAGCAAGAACCTGCATGCAATAGGGTAGTTGACACATGTTGAATTTTATAACTAAATCTAGTTAAATAGATAGATAATGAGCAATTTATCACAATAAATTGGAAACTTAAAAAATATATAAGAATAATAAAAAAATACAAGACCTCAGTTTCGAAAAAAAAAAACAACTTTTTTTTAAACTTTTAAATAGGAAAAAATAAAGATAAAGATAAAATATTGTATCGGAATCGAATGGTACCCTTACTTTTTTCCTTTTGGAAGTTGAAAAATTACTTAAATTTTGAAACTTTCAAGTCCTGTATTTTTGTATTATTTCCATATATTATTTTAATATCTACATTATCGTGATAAATTGCTCATTTGCTATCTATGTTACTAGATTTTGTTATAAAATTCAACATGTGTCATCATCCCTATATTCATAAACGCAACATTTCACCGACAAAATCGCAATTTCCTTGTTTTCCATACATCGAAACGGCTTCTAAGCAAAGTGACACAGTGACGTCACGATGTGTTGCCATTTGTGTTGGTTGCACAGTAAAGTGGCGATGCCAGACTTTGACCATCATTTGTGACTTTTGTATTGCTTTAAGACAATGGGTCCCACACAGACATTTGATCCTCAAAACAAACCTGATCGACTGATACCATTAAAAAAAAATGTCGACTACTCTATTTACGTTACATTGCCGACCTTTCAAAAGAACTTCATTCAAGTTTGATCAGATACTGTCTGCATTGTATTTAATGAATATTGCATGCAAGTTCTGGCTAGTCTGAACCTCGCTTTAAATAAGTATGTCTAATGGCTTTAAAACTACCTAAACGATAAAGTGAAAAATCGAATGAATGTGTATTTTGGCTCAACATCAAATGCTCATACCAATAATTATATTACATACTCATCCATGGATCTCCGAATTTCTTCGGGGGTCAACGTAGCTGAGACGTCTGGGTAGTTCCGCCACCTTTTCTGCCCAGGGTCCTTAGCCCACGCGACTTGAAAGGGGGTCAAACCAGGGTCCTTCTTGTTGCTGCAGTCTCGACAGTAGGCCTTGAGAGGAACCTGTAGTTTTATTTTGTCTTTCGTAAAGTGTTTCAAACGTCCCCGTCCTACCCTACTCCGATATTTTGTGAGATCTGGCGTAAGTCATGGAAGTAACCTTGGTTCGTTGGAATTCATAGTAATGGTCAATGACTTGCCTCAGGTTATCAAAAATTCGGCTTGCCTGCTTTTTGCTGACGATCTAAAGATATATTTACCAATTAAAAATACTTCGGATTGTGCTAAATTACAGTGTGACATAATTTAATTTAATGTGACATAGATACGGTGATTTCATGGAGTATAGCTAATAAGTTGTATTTTAATACGTAATTATACAACAGTCAGGGGTTGAGTTATGTGAGTGTCTATGTGCCCGCATGTCTGTGGCGCCGGCGTCGACCGCGACTGCTGGCCGAGCTGCGCGGGCGCACCAAGTTACTTGGTCTGGCGCCGTTGACGCGCGCTGGGCGGACCCTCAACATTACAGCGGAAAATATTGACATATTCTCATGTTCTCTGAATGAATTAAAAAAATCAGAATTGTATATATTATGTTATAGACATGATGATATACTTTAGATATATTTTATTAATAGTTACACTATTGTCTTAGGTTTACCTGTATAAATAGTTGTAAGTGTGGAAATAAATAAATAATGGTACGGAACCCTTCGTGCGCGATTCCGACTCGCACTTGGCCGGTTTTTTTTTAAATAACTATCACGGTATTCAATATATGAGATCAACTAAAATTCGCAAAAAAATTTCAAACAAATGTTATTTATGTTATTTATCTGCGTTTGAAGATCTTGGTCAAAGGAGTGAAACAAAAACAAATTGAAAGACATTTAGAGTTCTTTGTTGTGATTTACCTTATACATAGGTATAGCTTAATCGAACCCGTTTTAATGCAACACCAAGATATGACCTTAAGGAATTTTAGTAGAAATACATAATTGTGTTTCATACCTACAAAAGTGGTTGTTTCAATTATAACAATGTTTCGATCATGAGTTCATGACCATAACAAAAATCACTGTCACTCTTTTTCACAAAGCATGTGTTATTAAAAAACAAATTTAAATATCAATAATCAACTAGGTATTGGTAAGACTTTTGAAAAAAATTACATTATTTTAAGTTTAATGTAAAAATGTAAGTAACTTATAGTATAATAGGCTATTCTACATTTTTATATATTTTTATAAACGTACGTACGTTTTAGAGCGCTGGTGGCCTAGCGGTAAGAGCGTACGACTTTCAATCTGGAGGTCGCGGGTTCAAACTCCAATGAGTTTTCGGAACTTATGTAGGTACGAAATATCATTTGATATTTTATCAGTCGCTTTTCGGTGAAGGAAAACATTTATAGATTGTAATAATGTGGTACATCCCACAATAAAAAAGGAGAATTATATTAACACTCACCTCCATATCATACCCGTTCTGGAGTAAGCCAAGGCTCTATTCTCGGTCCTTTGTTTTTTATTTTAATGATAAACGATCTCGAAAATGTAGTTCACCACTGTATATAGTGCATTAGTTAGGAGTAAAATAGAATCGGGCTCTATAATCTGGACCCCTCATGAAAAGTGCTACACCTTGCTCTTAGAAAAGGTACAGAAAGCTTTTCTCCGCTTCTTGTATAAAAAACATACGGGTATTACCCCTTTTTATACCCAACTAAATTCTTACTGGGTGTGCTAGGCTTTAACTCCCTTGAGATACGGCGTAATGTCAATATATCTACATTATCTACTGCATCTCAAATATTAAGAGGAGAGTCTGACTGCTTGGACTTGGTGGCGAAGATGACTACCTTTTTAGTTCCCGACAACTACTTGCGAGGTCGTAACCATCGCCTTCTATCGAATGAAACCTTTCACACAATAGCACACCAGTACTCTCCAATCGTCCGCTCTCGGACACTCCTCAACAATTTTTTATCTTTTGCACCTGACTGCGACTTGTTTGCCGACAAAAACTATAAACTTTTTTAAAGATTTTTTTACGTTTTTGTGAATCAACATAGGTAGCTTATTAATTATTGCCATATTTCTCCTATAACTTTATTACATAATATATTTAGTTTTAATTACTTAGTTTTACAGCGCATTGGCGCCCTTATATAGCTGTAATGCTGTAAAATTTTATTTCAATAATTCAATAATAACATTTAAGTAAAACATCGTGAGTAAACCGGACTTATCCCAATAAGGTCGTTTACCCTCCGGGTTGGAAGGTCAGATGGCAGTCGCTTTCGTAAAAACTAGTGCCTACGCCAAGTCATGGAATTAGTTGCCAAGCGGACCCCCGGCTCCCATGAGCCGTGGCAAAATGCCGGGATAACGCGAGGACGATGATGATGATAGATGTACGTAGGTATGTGTAGCTTCGATAGCCAAAAGGTATTTTTATTTCTTGAAAATAATATCGGTATATGTAAAAAAAAAATGTTTAAAAGGGTCTTTCAGGCTGAGCTAATAAGAGTGGCCCCCACGAAGGATTTGGTTATACTTTAAGGTGGAGTAGTGGCTGGACCTTAGAACACTGTACGCCTAATAATATCAGCCGCCTAATAATATCTTCTTTTGTTTCAGATTTACCTATTCACAATAATGTTAAAAAATTAAGGTAATTTTTAAACTTTTATTTTAGGTTAACCAAGCATGCGAGTGAAACCAAATAAATTCACAATTGAGGAGGAGGGAATGGGGTTAATAATGCATATTTTTACTGACCTTTATATACTTAGATGAAAAAAAAAATTGATATTAGATATTATTACCATTTGTGTACAGTTGTAGTAGGTAAGTATGTAAGCGACTTGGTGTAAGCTGCTATGTTAACTTTTATATTTAGCTTTAGCGCTAGGCTACCAATGAATGGATAAAATTAAATTATTTAAGATTTTTCTACCTATAGTTTACCTTATTTTCATCTGGGGATTGTTTTAAACCATCACAGCCATGGGTGCGGCGGTACTTGACGCAGTCCAAATCGTACTGGTACGAACGCGGGAACACGTCCTGGTGAACTATGTATAAAATATGATGTGTCATCCTACATAGCTTTTGAGGATAAAGATAAAGATTTTTTTCAAGTAGGCAAAATTATTATAATAGGCTTACGAACGTCAAATAAAGCTACGCCGGCTCTAACCCCTCTGACCTAACTCTAGCTCTAACACCTCTGACCTAAGAAGATTTAAATCGCTCGTAAATTGTAGTTGGGTAGGTAGTAGGTATCCCAATATGAGACCGGCGAGAAATTCGGCGGGACACATTTTTAATTTCAAAACATTACATCTTAAAAACTACCATGCATTAATTTAAAAAATAGAATTAAAATTACTACAGAATTCATGAAATAACATACAGTAAATAGGTATACATATAATACTTTCCCTAAATTAACGGGGTTTGAAAAAAAACGGGTTATATCGCCCCAAGTTTGAAAACAAAAAACACGGTTTATATCGCCCAAGGAAAGACATTATGTGTCCAATCATTGACTTTTGTATGTTACCTGGTTTGACTATGTCTGTAGTCATGCCGTAGTCATAGTATGCATCGTGGAGAGTATAGGCGTTGGCGCCCGGCTTGTCCACCCAATAAGCTTTGTCCTGCAGCACCATTTGATCCTTCACGGAATCTGGCAGCTCATTAATCGTTGGTCTAAAGAACATTTATTTAATACTTACATTACATTTATACAAGAATTTTGGGTGCAACCTTTTCACATGAATACCTACCTAAATAGTTATAGTGATTCTCTTAAGTGACTGTATATATATAGTATAGGAGAGCTAACGTGAACACGAAAACATTTAGTGGCTACCTACATACATAAATTACAATAGGGATGATGGATTGATGATGATGACACATGTTGATGTACATACCATACTGGGATTACTGGGCTATAACCGCGAAAATCGAAGTTCGCAAACTGCGGGCATTTTTCTCTGTCCCTTTAATTACGCCTTTATTGGAGTAAAAGAGAAAGAGTACCCTCTGGTAAGTTAGTGCACTACTGGTCATTTTCCCTGATTCGCCATTTTCGTTAATTCGTCAGTTTCCGTAATTCGTCAATGCCAGCAAAATCTTTGATTCGTCAATTTCTAATTCGTCAGTTTCCCTAATTCGTCAATGCCAGCAAAATTTTTGATTCGTCAATTTCTAATTCGTCAGTTTACCCAAAGATAGATATAACTCCGTAATAGATGGATACAGTCTAAGGAAAAAACGTGCCTCGAAAATCAAGAAAATTTGATTCTCGTTCAGAGGGCGCTACTAGCTTTGACCTACTGTCGTATAGATGGCGTTGACGGTTTCGTTTGTTATTTAACAATTTTAACGCATATCAGTGAAAGAACATGGGACAAAATCATAAAAATAATTAATGCAAATAAAATAAAACATTTATCCTTATTTAAATATATTTTATCGTATTTTTATAAATATTTATTTTTAGTTTTAAAGTGTGTCGACAGATGGCAGTGAATCTACTGGGGTTACAAAATTTACTATGACAGTACCGCTCTAGTATAAGTTACTCTATGGTTTACCCAATATGTACCCAGTATGTCACTTTCAAATAGAGCGGTACTGTCATAGTAAATTTTGTAACCACTGTAAATTCACTGCCATCTATCGACATACTTTAAAACTAAAAATGAAGATTTATAAAAATACGATAAAATGTATTTAAACATGGATAAATGATTTTTTTATTTGCATTAATTATTTTTATATCATTTTGACCCATGTTCTTTCACTGATATGCGTTAAAATTATAAAAATAACAAACGAAACCGTCAACGCCCTCTATACGAGAGTAGGTCAAAACTAGTGGCGCCATCTGATCGAGAATCAAATTTTCGTGATTTTCGAGGCACGTTTTTCCTTAGACTGTATCCATCTATTACGGAGTTATATATCTATCTTTGCTTTCACTAACTAGTCAATTCACGCAATAGTCGAAGTAGATATTTTGATGAAATTTTGTGTGTACCTGGGCTCTGGGCTGGGCCTACAATAAATAACTTCATTCACGAAGACGCGTGCGTAGGTTCCTATTGCCATGGTATTAAAGGTTAGTTTTGACTGCGCGTCATCGTGAATTACACTAGGTATAAACGTATAGTAAGAATCGAGTTTCTCGCGCTTATCATGTAAATACGAAGGCCAAGCTTTTAATGTCATATCTGAATTCTGTGTTGAAGTTGGTTGAGACTAAAAACGTAAAATTGACAAATAAATACCTCGGCGGACATAGTGTCAGCTCCCTGGTGAGCGGCTGCAAGTACTTGCCAACAGTCCGCTGCGTGAGACGCGGCGGCCGGCCCGGCGTCAGGCTTTCATCGGTGAGAACCACTGGTGGCACGCGGTCATCGAGAAGGTAGCTGAAAAACAATCAATAGGGTATTCCACATTTTATTTATTAATGGTATCAGTCGATCAGATTTGTTTCGAGGATCAAATGTCTGTATGGGACCCATTGTCCCTAACAACCATTTTCGGTCGCCGTTACGACACGGTGTAGACACATCTTGCGTCGACACCGTCTTTTCCGGTCACAAAACGGTCGCAGTGTGGTCGCCGTTACGTCGTCGTTACCAAAATGGGGAAGGCTCGACACAGACACATTTCAGTCACAAAGTGTCGTCGCCGTGTGCACACATTGTTACCAGTTTGCGACTAGTTATCCCAAAATCATTCGTTCATTTTGTTCGTTTCAAATGGGAACTGTCAGATGGAAATATACTTAAATAAAAATAAACAAGTGACAAACGCCATCGATAAGAAGGATTTACAAGACGTAAGTATTTATTGTTTGCATTTATATTACATTATGGTTTTAAATACTATGGGAAATTAAACTGCTCGAGTGATTTGATTAACTAGGTGTAATTTTATCAACGCGCCACCTCATTATTTTAGTTTAGCCAGAAATGAAATTATTTACTTCTCAGTGCATGTGTTCATAACTACATTATTTGATGCAATTTTAGTGCTCCGATGCATATACTATACCTAAATAATAAAAATAACGCTTTACATACTACTAAACTTGGTAATTATGATGTAAAAATATGGTTTAAGGCTGAGAAAAATTCCAGTCACAAAGTAGTCGCAATGTTACGACTCTGTGTAGACTCTGTGTAGACACTGTGTAGACATATGTCAAAAGTAGTAACAAAGTTACTGGATTTGCAAAATGGCTCCTTGTACTCATTTGTTTTCAGATCAGTGTTGCCAGATCGTACCTTTTATTTACGTACTTTTTGAATAGCATATGTACTTAAAACGTACCCCGCCCAAAACCGTACTAAAATCGTACTTTTTGGCTAAACCGCACATTTTAGTACGATTTTACGTACTTTTCGTATGAGCGGTTCAAAAATATGCTATAATGGCGTAGAAATAATAGTGACAGACCAAAAAAGTACGATTTATTTGCGTAAAAATTTGTGACTTTTTGTTTTGGTATTTCTGTGCCTTACTATTTTGCATATTAATACTGTTCCTTTTGCCCTGAGAAAAACAAACTAAACATAGTTTTTTGCCCAACGTGACCGCAAGTTATCTTTATTTTCAGATCTAACCAATTGCTACAGAATACAAATGACAAAGAAAAGAAGCAAGAAGGAAATAAAACAAACAAAAATACAAATGATTCCTCGACGCAATCGGGTGATTCTTAAATTGTGTCCAGATTTTTTGTTTTTGTCATAAAAGTTTTGAATGATTCACGGCTAGTTTCACTACCTATATAGACCGTGATTACCCTTTGTATTGTTTTTGAGCTCCCGATATTTCGACGCAGTTACATGCATCTTATTCACGGGTGACTGAAGATAGCGGGTGGGTGTCAAAGTTGTGTAGACTGCGCTCTGTCTACCCTCATTATATCATATCGGGGATATCGGGAGCTCTAAAACAATACAAAAGGTAATTACGGTCTTTTTTTTTTCATACAAAACATGGTACTATATTGGTGATTCTTGAATTGTGTCCAGAAGTTTTTTTGGCATAAAAGTTTATTTTTCAGATATTGTTACATATAAAGTACATACAAAAAGTGAGCGTTCCGTGACATTTCTTGCATTTTCTAAATATGTATTCTTTATCTATGAGGATCTCACTAGAATACCTAATATAATTAAGTCGTTAATTTTTAATTATCCTGTATAATGATCTCAGCAATTCGTTTTAGTAGTTTAAGTTTTAAATAAGTATTAAATAAGTACAGACGGATGGTTGTGATATAATATATAGACTGCGAGCCACGAACCGATTTTAATGACCAATAGCCTCCCGGGCGAAAAATCGTAAAGTGGAATACCTAATATAATTAAGTCGTCAATTTTTAATTATTATTTATAATGATCTCAGCAAGTCGTTTTAGTTTAGTAAGAACCTGTTATCGATTTTAGTCGCAAAAATGTAAAATTGTTAGATTAAGTCGCAGAAATTGTACACCTTTTGATACGTACTTAATAGAAATAACAAGTACTGGTTTCTATTAGCACGTCTTCTCATCTTGCAGTTTTGCAGATCAATTTTTTGAAAACAGACTCTAATATAGTAATGTTTTTTTTTTCAGATGGACGTTTAGCGCGCGTAAAGCACTGATTTTGTTGCTCATATTTATTCGTAAACTTCGTCAAGTTTGGACTGCTAAAAATAGTAATTTTGTATTACACATATCCTGTACTCTACCTTTTACAGACTAAATTTTTATTATTATGACTGAAGTAGTGTAAGTTAGACGAAATCAATTTCTAGTATATTGTTTTTGAAATCATTTTAGATCATTTAAAGTTTTTTTTTTTCATACAAAACATTGTATTATATTGGTGATTCTTAAATTGTGTCCGGAAGTTTTTTTTTATAAAAGTTTTTATTTTTCACACATTGTTACATATAAAGTACATACAAAAAGTGAGCGTTCCGTGACATTTCTTGCATTTTTTTAAATATGTTTTCTTTATTTATGAGGATCTCACTAGAATACCTAATATAATTAAGTCGTTAATTTTTTTTTTAATTATCCTGTATAATGATCTCAGCAATTTGTTTTAGTAGTTTAAGTTTTAAATAAGTATTAAATAAGTACAAACGTATGGTTGTGATATAATATATAGACTGCGAGCCACGAACCGATTTTAATAACCAATAGCCTCCCGGGCGAAAACGCGTAAAGTGGAAAACCCTGGTTTTTTTTCTTGTTATTTTATAATAGTTTAGTATGGTCAACCACTGAACAAATATTAAACTTTAAAATATTTTGAGCCTTGCCAAGATAAGGGTTAAAAAAAGTATGCTTAGAGAATGTTAATAATTAAGGTTTATTTATCGAAGCGTTGATAATATTGGAAAGAATACCATTTCGGTATTGCAATCCATAGCAAAAACTTTGCATTTAATGTCGTCTAAATTATATTCTCTCAATTCTTCATTTTCATAAATGAGCGCTGTGGCATATATGTTTATGTTTGATGATTTAAATGGCAACTCAAAAAAAATATATTTGTTTTTTATATTCCCGCCGAAGACTTTTATTTTTCCTTCTACACAAGTAGCGTATTGCATTTCTGTTAAATTTTTGTCAGTAGTTAGAAACCACTTGTCCTTATTGTTTTTAAGCTTAGAATAAATTTAAAAGTGGAAAAATTACTGCCTTGGGTGAGACTTGAACTCACGGCCTCTGGATGCCTCGGCAGAGCGCTGGAGTATCTATCCAGAGGCCGTGAGTTCAAGTCTCACCCAAGGCAGTAATTTTTCCACTTTTAAATTTATTCTTAGCTTAATAGCATCGATCGCAGACGTTTCTGCTTGTTAAAAATTAACTTATTGTTTTTAGATATCGAGTATTTGTTACTAATTCTGACTGTCTTAAAAACTTTTTCACCAGTTTCCAGTAAAATTTCGTTTTTGAGGGCGGGATCTGATTTGTTCCAAGTAGTCTCTATATTCAATTTCGACAGTTCTTGTATGCGATTCGCTACTTGCGCCAATGGTTGGTCCCCTTTTCGTAACAGGTTTTTAATACTGTAAAGCATACCTTCAAAGGGATAGGCGCTAAGAGAAGGTAGAGACCCGAACTTCATAACGTCAATCATTGACAACATGGCATTAAATCTTTTATATTGGACGCTCGATGCCCAAAAGGGACGGTAGTTCGGAAGGGACGACAAAGGGACGGTGCGGCATTAAAAAGGACGGAAATTCGTCCTATTTGGGACGATCTGGCAACACTGCTATTAATGGACAGTTTGACAAACCTTCGTTTTCAAGAGGTATTTTATATTGTCATTTGCGGTCACAATGTTTCGAAACATTTCAGTAACCGTTACGACACATTGTGTAGAGATTTGGTCACAAACTGAACGCAAAGTGTACACAATGTGTCGACACCTTGTTACCGAAAAGTGTACACACGGCGACGACACTTAGTTACTGAAACAATTCTGGTCACATTGTGTGCACACGGCGACCACACTAAGTTACCAAAACTGAACACAGTCGCAAAGTGTAGTAACGGTTACGACACCGTTTCGACACATCTGACATTTAGTTACTACTTTGATGATTCTGCGACCGGAATGGTTATATGGGGTCTTAAAGCAATACAAAAGTCACAAATGATGGTCATAGTCTGGCACCCGCACTTTACTGACGAAACGCTTCTAACAAATTGGCATTACATCGTGTCCGTGACGTCAGCATGTAACGTCGCTATTGCTTAGAAGCCGTGGAAAACAAGGAAATTGCGATTTTATCGGTGAAATATTGTTGCTGTAATATTGTTGCTGTACAATATATGTTTCACCTCAGCAGCTCGAACAAGCCTACTTTCGTCACTCCCTGGAGTGAGGAAAGTGCGACTTTCCTCACTTTAGGGAGTGAAACAAAGTAGCTTTTTAATTTTGTGAAGGCCATCAACTGCCACTTCCAGCTCCACCTCTATTACAAATTCTTTATTTTTTCTGTATTATTCTGTGTAATTCGAAATACATTTTAACCTTTAATATGTTCTCACTACTGAGGTGAAAAATTATATGTGCAACACGAGAGCAACGTTATTTTACATCTCGTGTTTTTGAGTCCCTCGCTACGCTCAAGATTCTAACTTAGAATCACTCGCTTCGCTCGTGATTCATTTATAGAATCTCGCTTTCTCGGCACTCAAAATAAACACTCGCAAGAAAAACCAACTTTCCTCTCTTGTTGCATAAATAACTATTTTAATAAAATGTAAGGAATCGAATGGTACCATTATTTGTTTCCTATTTGGAAGTACCCAAGTATATTTTTTTTAATCAAGTTGTATTTATTTATTACTACATATATATTTTTTTAAGTTTGTGATAAATTGCTCATTTTCTATCTATTTAACTAGATTTAGTTATAAAATTCAATATCAATCAATCAATATTCATCAATACTTGCGTTTAACGGCGAAATGGTGCACTCATTTTCAATGTTAGTACCTTAATCTAAATTTAATGATTAACTTATCTTACTAAGGTTAATACTTTTATATTGCATTAACAAAGTGTAAGTTGTAGGTATATATGTTGTTATTCTTTAAAAATTTATTTGTAGTTTTACATGTATGTAAAATGTATGATTTTTGTGCAATAAAGGATATTTATTTATTTATATACAATATTTACCTATCTTATATATTTAGTCATGCGTTGTACCCAATAGCAACTTCTTAATTTTTGATTTAAAGATGTTTTTACTAGCACACTCGTCTACTATTGATAGATTGTTCATTATTCGCGGTGTGATATACTTGCGCGTCCTTTTACCATAGTAGTTGCTAGCGGTAGCGGTGGTTGGTTTTAAATTGATCAGTTGCTGTTAAGTACTTAACTTTATCATGCACTGGCAGGATGTTCAATTTCTTAAATAAAATCGTGTAATCGTTACTACAGTTTGCTCTAGTTTTTTTGTCTATTATATTTTTTATCAATCGTAGTTGTAAGTTTAATATTTTATCCAAATAAGTTTTGAAGGTGCGTCCATAAGCTATTAACCCGTATCCAATAACAGCGTCAGCCAGTGCATGGTATAACATTCGTAATATTTTATTATTAATTATATTTTTTAAACTAATAATTTTACACAATATAGACCGTAGTCTGTATCTATGTGTATTTTCCAATTAATGTGTTTATCTAGTAGTAGTAGTAAAACTCTTTATTGTACAAAAATAAACATAAAACACGAGAAAAACGCATCATTTGTACAAAGGCGAACTTATCCCTTAAGGGATCTCTTCCAGTTAACCTTTGAGCAATTGAGGGAGAGTTGGAGAACGGTAGACATCAAAGCTGTACTAAACGGCATAAAAGAAAATACTTAGTTTCCTAAAAGACCTATAACCTACAGTATATAGCATGGGCATGGGATTTATGTAAAATAAAACAAATATATTAACAGTCATGTATAGTTATAATATATAATACATATAATACGTTCTTATCTATAGTTAGGCCTAAGTATTTAAATTTATCTACTACTTCTATTAAGTTACATTTACAGTCACGCTTCTCGACATGTAAACAATCGTATGTATGACCATTAATTTTAATGTGCTCTTGACTTGGTTTAACCACACCAGCTCGTAAAGCCTCTCTTTGTTATTCAAAAAAACTGATGAGTAAGTTGCATTTTATCCACAAGAGTGGCAAAGTAACTTGATGCAAATCTTGAGTTTGTATAGCTCATGTTGGCTGATGACTTGAATTGACTTATAAGTAGGTAAGTAATGATTTTGAATGATACATATTTAATTGCGTACATTTGGAATTGTTACCTACATTTAGTATTTTCCTCGCAATGGTGTGGTGGAAAATTTTGTGTTTCACTCGGTAGCAAAGTTTGTTTAACCCTCGTACCTTAAAAGCCTCGCAAAACTCAAAATTCCACTATTCGTTCATTCAATTTTGTAGTTTAAAAATGTGGCCCGTCTACAGGCCCCGTAATTAATCTTATAATTAAGGTAATCTTTCGTGGGTGCATTCATCTAAAATGTAGTTACTTTATTTCACTTGTTCGGGTATCAATATTAGCACGAGATGTTAAACAACAACTTTTCCCCGTTGTTTGTAAAACAAATAACTATTAAGAAATTAATGTACCTATATTAACCACACCCCAACTAGCAAAATATAGTCATATAGAAGTTGAGTCAACGTTTTACATGCAACATCTAGTCTAGTTTGGTTGGTCATATCATAGAGTAACTTATACTAGAGCGGTACTGTCATAGTAAATTTTGTAACCCCAGTAAATTCACTGCCATCTGTCGACACACTTTAAAACTAAAAATAAATATTTATAAAAATACGATAAAATGTATTTAAATAAGGATAAATGATTTTTTTTATTTGCATTAATTGTTTCACTGATATGCGTTAAAATTGTTAAATAACAAACGAAACCGTCAACGCCATCTATACGACAGTAGGCCAAAGCTAGTAGCGCCTTCTGAACGAGAATCAAATTTTCTTGATTTTCGAGGCACGTTTTTTCCTTAGACTGTATCCATCTATTACGGAGTAATATCTATCTTTGGTCATATGTATAAACGTAAGGTAAGTAAACGGTTATAAAAGGCGAAAGTGGCGCAAATTATAAAACTTATTGGTCGGATAATGGTTAAATAAAGGTTTGCATAACGGCTCCAATAGTTTATTAAAGGTATTGTAACGGTTGAGGAATGACCAAAACGTTGTATAAGGGATACAAGGAAAACCTTTGCGCGACCAAAATATCGTATTAAGAGGCCGTAGTCGATTTTGGAGCAAAAATGTAAAATTGATAGATTTAGTCGTTGAAATTATACACGTTTTGTTGCGTAATATCTAAATAACAAGTATTGATTTCTATTAGCACGTCTTCTCATCTTGCATTTGAATAATGAGGTCGCGAGCGTGCGTCACCGGTAATGCATAAAGAGAAGGGGCAGTTTTTAAAAATTCATCAAAAAATTATGGTGGTAAATTATACAAATTGATGTATAAGAATAGTTTCAGCAAATGTTGTAGATTGTTTAAGTATCAAAATTACGTTGAAATTAAGTCGATTTTCAGAGAAATTGTTACTTGTTTTGAAGTAATTTCTGGAGAAAATTGATTTCGTCTAACTTTCATTTACACTACTTCTAAGTCATAATAATAAAAATGTAGTCTGATAAACGTCAAGTACAGGATATGTGTAATACAAAATTACCATGTTTAGCAGTCCAAACTTTACGAAATTTACAAATAAGAGCGACAAAATCAGTGCTTTACGCGCGTTTACCTAAACGTCCATCAGAAAAGCAAACATTACTAATTTAGTGAGTCTGTTTTCAAAAAAATTATCTGATAAAAGGTAAGATAAGAAGACGTGCTAACAGAAACCAGTACTTGTTATTTCAATTAGGTAATAAAAGGTGTACAATTTCACGGACTAAATCTATCAATTTTACATTTATGCGACTAAAATCGACACCGGCCTCTTAATGTTTTAGAACTGACCATTTTCTTTTATAGGAGGTTTAGTGTAACCTTTACTCATTGTTTACCGGACTTTCAAAGGTACATAAATATTTTGGAGTTTTATTTATAAAACTTCTCCTTACATTTATAAGACTTGGTGTGTGTGAGAAAAAAGTGTACCAAAAAACAATACAAGGTAAGTTTAGATGTGCTGTAACCGAAATTATTATTAAGTATTGAACGTTTGCATACTTGGCTAAGGCTGAATTTGTATGGGAAGGTCGAAGGTCACTATATCGGTAAAGTTTATGATGATATTTAGTTTTTAGGGTTCGGTACCCAAAGGGTAAAAACGGGACCCTATTACTAAGACTCCGCTGTCAGTCCGTCCGTCCGTCTGTCTGTCACCAGGCTGTATCTCATAGCTAGACAGTTGAAATTTTCACAGATGATGTATTTCTGTTGCCGTTATAACAACAAATACTAAAAACAAAATAATATATATTTAAATGGTGCTCCCATACAACAAACGTGATTTTTTTGCTGTTTTTCTTCGTAATGGTACGGAACCCTTCGTGCGCGAGTCCGACTCGCACTTGGCCGGTATTTTACTATCGCGCTCTTAGTATATTCGAAATATTAACAATTTATAACAATAATTCTTAATGTTTTTATGTTAAGGTTAGCCATTTTGGTAGAAATCATAGATTTATACTTAAACAACTATAATATAACTTTAACTTAAGTAAATTTTATGGTTTTTAACGACTACAAATGCGCGCCATTGCTAATGTTTTGGTGTTCCCTAAAAACTAGGAAAAACCACTGGACATAACAATCCTAGTATTGAATCTCCCACTTTTTTATTATAACATCTCTTAAATGTCTCCTAAAGCCCCTACCTAACTGATTTGTGTTTTTTTAGAACACGAAAATGGTAATGATTTTAGATGTAGACCAGTTTCTAACTAAAAACCACTTTTGAATGCTAAACGAATCTCTAGCTCGGCGGCCTTGGCAGGTGAATCATTTTAAATTATCAGAAAGATGCATTGGATGCGGGTATTCCACTTATCTAAGCAACGGAACCCCAACTAACTTTTTTATAACGAAGAAAGAAAATGTGAAATACTTGTTGCATTACGGAACCATTCAAGTCTTCTGGGGCAAATTCTTGACCAATGTTGATGCTCACGAAATTACGACTGATGTTTTATATAACCTTAACTTAGAATCTTTTTAAAAAAATACATATAGTTTAATAAAAGAAATATAACAGGTTCGACAAAAACTAAAGGTTTTTCAAAGTTTTTGTTTAACGTTAAGTAATATAACCAACTGTTGAACAAAGGGTAGATAACAGACACACATTGATTTTTTTTGTCATATTAAAGTTATCCTCAATACCACTATATAACCGTCAAATTAAGGTTTTATGAAATCATTTATACAATAATAAAGTTGTATAGACGTTGTAATAATGACGTTAATACGACAGTTCCGTCTTTTCAAAAACCTTTATTAGACTAAAACGTTTTTACGATTTTGAAACTGTTTAGTAAACGTTTTTTTTAAACCATTACATGATCGTTGTATAATTAAGTCGCAAAAACATTTATTTAACATTAAAGACTATTTGGTAGGACGACTTAACTGTCAGATTTATAACGTTTATTTGACAAACAGGTTTACTGAAAACCACTATAAAACTCTTATATAGCTAAAAGTCGTATAGCTCTTGATTTATATGACTTGTTTGCTAGTTGGGACATATCCCAAGGGGCGTTTGATATTTTTATCGTTTTTTTATGATATTATAATAGTTAGATTTTCAACATTGTATGAATTTCGTTCCTAACTCTTATAATAATATTATTATTAATATTATGACAACATGGAATAAACATTATGCATTTTTTATTAGTTTTTTACGTTATTATACTTCACTATTAAATACAATCGTGAATAAAAATTAAGTCTTTAGCTCAATTAACTTGGTGTCAGTATTTATGGCATTTATATTATAACCCACTGCTCTCGCTACTTGCTCTTGACGCTGCCGGTCTCTTGATTGCCGCCCAAAAAACCGCCTCTGACGGCAGCGGCAATTAGGGCATGAGCACGAGCAGGAGCATTATGGCCCTACTTATGTCCCTGCTCATTGCCCGGCTCACTGCCACCGACCATCAACCTGGGCCTACTGTAAACGAGGTATAAGATATAACTGGTATAAGCGATTATTAGTGCTACAGTCTACACTGTCGCCGGGCCAGTTTTCGAGGCCGGGCAGACGGGGCGTCATGGTTTTCCGATGGCCGTGCTGAGTTTTCCGTTTTACGAAATATCAGAACATTGTTAACAATATTTAAAATGTAAAAAAATACTTATTTTTTCAATTGCCTAAAATTTTGATATTTTACACATAAACTAAAATTTTCGATTGTTTAAGTAGATCTATTTTTATTTTTAAGTATAATGGTAACAGTGTCCTGATAACTACGTGGAATGGAAAACTGCTGTTAGGATGCTAGCTAGGGTGGTAGCACCCATTGATCGCCCCCCTTTTGCAAGCTTTAAGTAAATTAGCTTTTAATAAGAATTTACTTCTTAGGGTCATATCCGGCAAACATAGGCACATTACTAGGAGGATCAGTAGGGTGACCCTTTTTTGGTTCCATGTTTTTATTTACAAGTCTTAATTTATAAATTTGTATATATCACACACTTTTAATATTTCACTATAGATTTAGGATAAGTATTATTGAACATAATAAATTGACAAGACACGGTGACATACAATTTCAGCAATTTCAGCGTCGTATTAAGGGCCATATACTCTTTGTTAAGGGCTCTATAAATTATAAAATTTAGCTTCGATGTATTTTTTGATAGTTGACTACTTGTTAACTACATCGCCCCATAAATCAAAAATTGGTGATTTAATTGGTGAAAAAAATGCCTCCTTTTTTTAACTTTGAGGGCTCAAATATCACCATAAATCTAAAATTGGTGATTAAATTGGCGATTGACGCCAATTTCATTTCTGATCCCGTCCAGATGGAATGATCAAATCGACTGATCACCGATCTATCTCATTTCGCGTCCACAATTTAATCACTAATTTTTGATTTAAGAAGCGATGTAGTCAACAAGTAGTGTACAAGCCTTAATAAGAGTTAGGGCCTCATCAAGGCCTCATTCTCAAGTCTTTCAACAAATTGCTTGCGTTTTTGATGCATTGCAGCTTTTAATCGATCAATTGAATTCTTTGAAATGTTACTAATATTACGTGCGAGTTATTGCAATGTCTGTAGAGGCTCTTAAATTTAATACCGTCAACCGGGGCGAATAGGGATGGCTGGGGTGAATAGAAACAAAACTTAAAATATAATACCTGACAATTTCTTAATAACTACCGACACAAATAGTATCATAAATAATGTACTATTATTTTCAATCGAATGATACTATTTGTGTAGGTACCTACTTTTTTAAAAACTGTCAGGTACGAGTAAATCACATTTTACCCAACTGGGGAAGTACCTCCACCTTACATAAAACCGTAGCCAAATATCACTAGACCCTACTAATAGTGTCGTGTTTCTGCCGGTGAGTAAGGTTGCCAGAGCTCAACGAGGGTGCGGAGCTGCGGAGTGTTAGGGTCAGCAACGCGCATGTATAGTCTGTCAAAGGACTATCTCATTTTAAACATAGACAGAGATAATCATACTATCTTTGTCTTACATTAGTACTAGCGCCCAAAATAAAAGGATGAGTATAGTATTTTTTGCTCTTATTTACAGACAAGATTTGCTTGACCAACTACAACTCCTCTCGAGTTGCAGGCGTACATAGGCCATGGAGACTGCTTAACATCAGGCAGACTGTATGCTTGTATGCCACCGACGTATTATAAAAAAAAATTGTCCCTATTCACCTCAGCCATCCCTATTCACCCCGGTTGACGTTGTCCTCTTTTAACGATTTTGAGCTTTTGTAGATGTTTTATAGTTTGTCAAAGGACTGTCTCATTTCAAACAGAGAAAATCATACTATCTTTGTCTTACACTAGTACTAGCACCCAAGAGAAAAGGATGAGTATAGTTTTTTTGAGGTTTTTTTTGTTCTTATTTACTGACAATTTGGTTTAGGCTTGTGCCTGCTCGGTCACTACAGAGAGCGCTCCGCTCTCGGTCAATCGGTCAAACGAACTAGTTCGGTCTTTTAGTTCCTTTAGTTCAGTTCGGTTGTTGAGAGCCGGGAATGAATAGGAATCGGTTGGATTTTTTCTTATATTTAGTAACTGAATACAATTTAATTTGTATAATACCATGTGTCAATATTAAACATTAAAACACCTTAACATAATTAAAAAAAATCAAATATGAAAAAAAAATTTGATTTTTCTTCATATTTTACGGGCTTAGGAGTGTCACGTCGTTCTTTCATCTCGTTTACATTCGTGTCAGCGACATTGTCAACCGTTTCGTTCCATCCATTTACCGTTTTAGTCAGTCAAGCGCTCTCCAATCCCACTGAACTAAAGGACCTAAAGACCGATTAAGAGCGTGCAAAAAGATTTAGTTCCTTTCGGTCCTTCACGGGATTTCATTCTTAACAGTTCTTAGTTCATGACCGACTCAAGCCTAATTTGGTTTGACCAACTAAAATCACTGGCAACATTATTTTCATCTCAACTCATTCTCAACTCAACTTTTTAAATTTACAATCTGTGAACATGCACAATAGTCGCAAATGTCGCAAGTCGCAATTTAGATAGTTTCGATCACAATAATTCAATGTAGTGATTGTTAATCATTAGTGATACATTTTGTTAGGCTTAGGTTAATTAAGACAATGTCTAAAAATATAGTTTTCGAGGGGTGGTTGACCAAATCACCGCCGACAAAACGTATTTGGAGAACGGTAAGCAATAAAGCAACTTTTACCTTTGTTGACACATGATCGAATTATCTAGGTTTGGTATGATTAGAATGTAATCAATAACCAATTTACATAAGTATAATATTTTGCTTAATTATGTAGCGTGATATTTATTGTAACTTTTGTTTTCAGAAATGGCGAAGGAGATGGTTTGCCTTGAGACATTCTGGAGAATTGCCTGGTCAATATTTTTTGGACTACTATGCCGATAGGAACTGCAGGCGCCTCAAGGGCACCATCAACCTTGATTTATGTGAACAGGTATTTAACTAGCATATTGCTCATATTAATCTAGCATTGCTAATGTTTTTTCTACACCTAACATTAGTACATATTACATTTTATTTTGCTAACTAGCTTGCGCAAATCAACCTAATCAACCTTGCCACAAAAAGCAAAACATTATAAAATATATTCTGAATATTCTCTGTTTGAGATAAGAGAGAAGAAATAAAACATATTTATATGCAAATAAATTGATCTTTATACAAAGAAAATTCTTTGTTTGTTATCTAATATTCCTATTTTAGTTAAATAACACTGACTAGTTTCACAAATATTTCTCAACCAAAAGATTATGCAAATAAATAACGGTCTTGTAAATGAGTGAGTGCATTGGCAACCCGGCTGTTACATTTATTTGAATAATGTAAATGTTTCCTGGTTGGACATTTTCCTCCCATACGGCATACTGTAAGCAGTGTGTGTTTGCTAATAGGTTGATGCAGGGCTTCATATGGAACGTAGCGGCAGTGGGTTGTTGGACCCCAAGCTCCGAGGTTCTGTGTTCACTATCCAGACTCAGTCCAGGACTTATCACCTCGAAGCAGATTGTGAAGCTGAAATGGAAAAGTGGGTTGATGCAATATGTAGTGTGTGTGGCCTGAGAGCTACAGAGGATTCTTCCACTGAGAATGGTAAGTCCTATTTTCAAATGACTGTTAACAAAATTTAGAGTAAAGTTATTTATCTAGTTCTTTAGATAAATTACTTGATTTGAGATATGAACAAGAGAAAGGAAATTTATTAAACAAAAAGTGACAATAGGAAAACATTAACAAAATAACTGAATTTAACTTACCTTAAATTATAAACCTACATATGTATTTAATATAATTGTGGGCAATTAAACTGCATTGGAATTTCTTGGTAACTCGGAAGATTAGTATGGTTTTTATATAACTCATGTTTTTGTTTTGTTAATAAGTTTTTAATAACAAGTACTCTGCTCTTTTTAGGGTTCCATATCCAAAGGGTATAAACGGGACGCTATTACTAAGACTCCACTGTCTGTCTGTCTGTCTGTCACCAGGCTGTATCTCATGAACTGTGATAGACAGACATAGATAGACAGTTGAAATTTTCACACATAATGTTTTTCTGTTGCCACTATAACAACAAATACTTAAAGCAGATTAAAATTAATATTTAAGTGGGGCTCCCATACAACGTAAATTTTTTTTTGCCATTATTTGCGTAATGGTACGGAACCCTTCATGCGCGAGTCCGATTCGCACTTGGCCGGTTTTTTTCTTATTTCATCTCACAAAAATAACCAGTATTCAAGCCTATTCATCTACTAAGCATGTAGGCATAATATGTATACATAATATGTACATTTGACATGATGGTCCAGATACTATGTCAGTTAATTTTTGTACGGAGTAACGGTCACGTAAAATGTTTGAAGACGTTTTTTGAAAGTTTAGCACATTAATTTATTTAGAAATGTAACATTTATTTAATAAAAATATGGTAAATACATATTTCTCCAATTATTATTAATGTTAAGCTCAACCAAAAGAGACTTGAAGCAACTGTCATATATAGCGACTATCATTGGACGCGAGAGATATATTCATACCTACGATTTTATATCATTGGTTTCTAGTACAGTCGCCGTCAGATATATGGGAGCGGCCAGATATAAGGTGCTCAAAAATATCTGAACAAGCACTTTAACAACTTGACAATAGAGGCATGTTCAGATATTTGTGAGGGCCTTGGCTACTCCGATATATCTGATGGCGATTGTACCTACTGAGTGAATTTACTGCACAGGCTACAAGCATTACTGTACAGTTGAAGGCAAAAATATCGATCCAGACAAGTGGCTCGAAAATAGGTGAACACGACTTTACTGTCTAAGGTGTAAGAGCGTACAAATATTATTGAAACTTTGTGAATGTATATATATTTATGCCCTTGACTGTACAGGGTCTGTTTGACGATATTTAACACCAACACAAAATAAAATTAGCTTACTTTAGTTTAGTTAGTGAGAAGCAGAGACCGCAATTATTGTGGCATTTTTGTACTGTCATAGGGAGTTCTCATTTATCGACTTCCGATACACATAATATATTGATACAACGTAGAACACAAAATATTAAAAAGTTATAATAGTTAATGAATATTTTACTGTAAAAGAAGTAATTTAAGCAGATAATATGGAAAAAAGATAACTACTTATTTATTTTATGAACAAACTAATTGAATATTTTTTTAGTGCTAAAACAGTTTGAACGTGAAATTGAAAAAAAAAACATGGAACAAGTAATAAAATAGGAAACTATTAACTATTAAGTTGTTATTGCACATCTCTATTTCGCATTTTCAACTAGGTACTCAAAGGTTATCTAGAAGAGATCGTTCTTTACCTATAAGATGGCTTGTTATTTACCTCTACTTTTAATCTTTTTTAATATGACGTACAGGTAACCTAGTGTAATTGTGGTAACCTAGTGTAGTATACCTACATTGTATCGATATCGGTATATCGAAAGTCGATAAATGAGAAGTCCCTAATGACAATAATTAAAACTGCCACGAGAATTCCGGCCTCTGGTGATAAGTTGCTATTTTTCGTAAATGTTGACTGACATGGCTAACTGTTAAGGCAAATCTCTTGCAGGTTATCTGTTTACTTTCATATTACTATAAACATACAACTCGGCATGTTTATTTCCATGACAGTCAGTTCTAGCTTGTTTAAGCACCAACAATATTTCACTGCTTGTACCGCCATAATTATGTGATTTAAAAGTATGGGCATCATTCTGTTAGTCATCATTCATAAGTGACATCGTCACGTGAGAAGAAGCCATTGACACCTCACAAGAAAATAAATGCCTCATGCCATTAAAAAACCCATATATTTGGTATATCATATTATATCTGTCCAACATTAAAGTATGACTGCTTAAACTGCGATTGTATTTTCATGTTGTTAGTCTTGCAAGAGCGTAATAGAAAAAATTAAAAAACGGAATCAAAATTATAGATTGATACTTTTGTGGCACAGCTGTCCGTCTGCCATCTCTCTTACTCCCCCCTCCCCTCAGTAGGTGTATTTCAAAAACTAAAGCAACTAATGATGAATATGCAGAGCTTAATATGCCACAACAAACTTAAGAAGTTTAGGTTAAAAAGGGACCGTTAAAGGCACATGATATTAGCATGGATAGTATTGTCTCGTTGAGCGCTGGTACCCTAGCGGTAAGGTGTGCATAATCCAAACTGGAGGTCAGGGTCAACTCGGCTTGTAATAATGATTTTCTTGTAAGTTACGTACGCAATATTATTTGACATTTACCAGTCGAAGAAAACATCATGAGGAAACTGGGCTCTTTTCTCTCTAGGGTCACTCTAGGGTTCATGGTCACATGGCAGTAGTCGCTTTTTAGGGTTCCGTACCCAAAGGGTAAAAACGGGACTCTATTACTAAGACTCCGCTTTCCGTCTGTCCGTCCGTCTGTCTGTCACCAGGCTGTATCTCATGAACCGTGATAGCTAGACAGTTGAAATTTTCACAGATGATGTATTTCTGTTGCCGCTATAACAACAAATACTAAAAACAGAATAATATAAATATTTAAATGGGGCTCCCATACAACAAACGTGATTTTTTTGCTGTTTTTTCCGTAATGGTACGGAACCCTTCGTGCGCGAGTCCGACTCGCACTTGGCCGGTTTTTTAATAACTAGTGCCAGTGTAAATTCCCAGGAGTAGGTTGCCAGAAGCAAATCTTTGGGCGCCTTTAGGACGCAATCAGGAATGTGGTAAGATGTGGATGACCTAAACAAGACCTAGGAAAAATATTGATGTGTAAGAGATGAATCAGTCTAATTATTAGTAAAGTCAATTTTTTAATTGCGTAGACTAAAATGACAACCACAAATGCCAAACGTAGAAATAATGAGACCAGCTTAAAACAAACAGTGCTGATCTTTGATTTCGGTTTGTGAATAACCGATAAATATTAAATTAATTTTAGATTCAAAATAAACAATAAATGAAATCTACTCGCTACATGATAGGAAATCTATACTTAATATTATAAATGCGAAAGTGTGTCTGTCTGTCTGTCTATCTGTTACCTCTTCACGCTTAAACAGCTGAACCGATTTAGTTGAAATTTGGTATAGGGGTAGTTTGAGTCCCGGGGAAGGAAATAGGATACTTTTTATTCCAGAACACCCCTTAAGAAGCCCTCACCTCACATTTCTATCTACACTAATTCACCCTTTTTAATACCTCTCCTAGTGTCCCCTTTTAGCACGTCACGGATTATCCATTCATTGTGTTACAGACACTTCATAAACAAATATAAGTACCTCCCAATAGTTTATTTTCGGTTTGTACCGGTTGTAGCACATCACTATTTATAAGACGTAAAAAACTAGCAACACATGAAATGTAATTTTAGTCTACGCAATAAAAAAATAGGCTAAGTTTTACGAATCTGTACAAATAATCTGTTTTACTCTAGCATTCTTTATACTAATCACAACTTTAATCTCAGTGCTATTGCGAGTTTTTACCCAAGTGAGCCAAGCGATATCCTAATATTCAGCGTCTCACATTATGGATTGATGTAGGTAGCTAAATCATTTATTAAAACAAAAAAAAAATTAAGGCATACTCTGTGTTAATTGTATATTACGAAATAATATGTACATTACAGGTACATACCAGAACAGCATGCCCATGGCTGTGAACGAGCGGTACGAGTGTCCAGAGGGCACAGGGCCGTACATCCGAATATCCGAGTGCGTCACCGGGATTCGGGCCCAGGTAAAGAATGATGATTCATTATTTATTTGACGGCAGGGGTTCCCAATCTTTTAGTCCGCGGAGCACTCGCAAGTTTAAAATTTAATCTCGGCGCCCTAACTTAGATAGGCTATTCGAAATAGATAGGTACGTGGCGAGGAGGATTGCCTCATGGCGCCTCCTTTTACTGTCTACGGCGCACTAGGGCACCGCGACGCATAGTCTGGGTACCCCTGAAATATGGTATACGTTTCGACATTACATTACATGCATTATGTATGCGGCAACTATTTTGTTAACATAAGCACATGCTCGTTGTATCTAGACTCTTGTTTTGAGCATGTCTGCAGGTATATACGGACGTCCTCTTAGGTTTAGCAATAATGTAACTCTTACTCTTGATTCATCTGGGCCTGCAACACGACATGACTACACAGATTTAATCATTCAATTAATAATAGTACGTTACTACAGAGGCTGGGAAGTAAGGGGTTGCTGGCCAAATGCATATAGACGGATAGTTATGAGGCCGACAACCCCTTTTCACGCCGATGTATGTATAGTGCTTTTCTCAAACATGCAATGAAATAAATAAAGAAATCCCCACGAAATCAAAGATTTATTTCTAAAGAAACTTAAAGTAAACTAGGCACAAAATATATATAACTACCACCTATTCATATGTTTATCACACGTGTCATATATTTTACACTTGTAGTTTATCAATTTATTACTTGCACAGATTTTCAAGATATATTTATGTATCTTTGATGTTTTCGCCTTGCACCCGTCTGACTGTCATTACATAGTTTTTTATGTTGATATTATGCTTCACATACATCATTGCCTTAAACATGAAGTATAATTAACAGGTATTCATTTAATATTTTCGTCGGAACTCATATTGAATAACACAATCAACAACGCACAATAAATCCAATGAAATAGAATTACAGAATGAAAAATGTTCAACCTTGCTGAATACCATGATGTGACACATCACAAATGTGAAATGGAAATTAAAAAAGAACCAGTTACCGGCCTAGGCCTGCAATTTTGTATGAAATTTCATTACAGACCTCTCGTCTAGCCGCGCCTGAGACGTGATACTTCCTAGCCTAATATGAAGAACATAATAGGTATCAATATTTCATTGCATGTTTGACAAAAATAATTTATTTGCCAGATTACAGTTTTGGTTAGTTAGTAATACAGTTTTTTTATTGCACAGGGTAATCGGCCCACATACAGGCATGCAAATATTTAATTTAGTGAGCACGAGTGATAATTTAAATTCGGTTGCACTAACTAAAAAAACCGGACAAGTGCGAGTCGGACTCGTGTTCCAAGGGTTCCGTACATCGTGCAACTGTTAAATTTTTAATAATATTTTTTTTAGGGTTCCGTACCTCAAAAGGAAAAAACGGAACCCTTATAGGATCACTCGTGCGTCTGTCTGTCTGTCCGTCTGTCACAGCCTATTTTCTCCGAAACGAATGGGCCAATTAAGTTGAAATTTGGTATACATATGTAAGTTTGTGACCCAAAGACGGACATGTAACGTAAACAAATTAATTTTAAACACAGGGGCCTTTTTGGGGGGTAAATGAGAAAATTAAAAAATAAAGTTTTCCAAACTAAATCGTGTTACATATCAAATGAAGGAGCTCATTGTGAGAATCTTAAGTATATATTTTTTATAATTTTAAGATATACAGTTTAGAAGTTATTCAAGAAAATAGGCAAAAAATGACCATTCCCCCCCTCTATCTCCGAAACTACTGGGTCGAAATGTACGGAACCCTTGGAACGCGAGTCCGACTCGCACTTGGCCGGTTTTTTTTATGAAACGTGAGTGAAACGTCTTGAAAAACCCGAAGAGGTCGGATCAATAACCAGAACAGAAAGGTTACGGCGCGGTATCTTATATCTTTGCAACTATAATAGCTAGGTATATATGCATAGATTTTGAATCGATGTTTAGGAAAGAAGCCATTACTTGGAATCGAATGTACCGTTGACAGAGATGGCGCTGATTTTGCTTTAGAAACGTCGCATTCGGAGATAAAGATTTACTTATTGATATCATCAGTCCATGGACATGTTTAGTAAAAAGTGGTGTCATTTGATAGCTTACTTAAGGTGGTTCGACTAGGTTACCCAAAGCTTAAACCCCGCTAGATGGCGTCACTTTCGCAAATTTTCAGGTTTTATTTTTTTGTGGAATAGTGTTGGTATCTGTATACTTAAAAGTATGTTTAGCGCACTCTTTACATAAATATTGAACTATTATAATAAACATTGAATACTTCATTAGTGCAAAAAACACTTTTAAAGTCGACAGAGTGTTTCTGTCATGCTATTTCCTACTATTACTCACACATGCAAACAGTGTTTCCGTCATGCTTGTAGTAGACAATTTCATGCAGTGTAAGTATGCTGCAATGGCATTGCGGTATGTTCGTGGAAATACGTGCAAGAGGATTCGGGTTCGAGACTGGTACGTCAGGGGTACTTTTTTTTGTCCTTTTTGTGTTATCTTATGTTTCTTATACCTTTTATTCTTCGAATTCTTGTCCGATTCCGATATAACCGAAATATATTTCAGTGATATCGGAAACGGCTCTAACGATTTCGATGAAATTTGCTGTAAGGGGTTCGATCTAGCTAGGTCTTATCTCTGGGAAAACGAGCATTTTTGAGTTTTTACTTATGTTTTCTTTTTCTCCCAGATATTCAGTATTATTAATAAATTAGTTTATAACGTTTTATAAAAATATGTGACGTTTTGAACTAAAAGGTAGCACATTGTCGGTTGTCGATTAGGTTGATTTCATTTTGAAGCTTTATGGAAATATGACAACAATAAGTAGGTACCCGTTTGGTTGAAAACGCCACATATATTGAAAACCTGACTTTCACAAATCTCACCTTTTTGGGTTCTTCCAACTCAGAAAGGATGGAGAATACTGACGATTCTTAGTAGCACTAGCCCAAGGAAGTCCAGGTTTGTAAGTGTCAGGTATCAGTTTTTTTTTAAAGCGCTAAATATAGTTCTACAAGTAAAGCAATCCCTTACTGCCCAGCCTCTATAGTATTTTTCAAACTAGAAGGGTACGATGATAGATTTCATCTCCATACAATTTATAACCTATTAATGCCAAATGTTGCAAAATTTTATTGAATTGAGATCTATCATCGTACCCTTGCAGTTTGAAATAGTTATTTACGATACAAGTGCGGAAAAGAGAAAATTCGAAACGAGTGGCGACAGATTAAAACACGACCGCAGAGAGTGTTTTAAATCGACACGAGTTGCGAATTACCTATTCGCACGTGTATCGTACAACGTTTTACAGTACATATGGCCCTTTAAACTTTCGACATATGCATGAAAAGTGCTCTTTACGCACTAGGGCGAGAAAGTTGCACCATATGTACTGTAAAATACTTTTTAGTACATATGGTGCTACATATACGTTACCGCCCTAGTGCGGTAATTAGTACACTGTACAATACGTGCATATGTCGAAAATGTAAAGGGCCATAATTATGTACTGTAAAACGTTGTACAATACACGTGCGAAAAGGTAATTCGCAACTCGTGTCGATTAAAACACTTCCTTCGGTCGTGTTTCAATTTATCGCCACTCGTTGCCAATTTCCTACTTTTCGCACTTGTATCGTAATGTACTAATAATAAAGTAGTAATTGTAAAATAAAATTAAAACTTTTTTTATATATTTTTTTGGATTCAAGTAGGTACAGTGAGTAACAACATTGCATGGCCTTTTAGTTATAACTATTAAAGAAAACGGGATATTTATCATGTTTATTTATATTATTTATTTCTCGATATTTTGGCCGGTCTTGCAAGACCAGTCGTTGTGGAGATCCCTGGGGAGGCCTATGGTCAGCAGTGGATGTCTTGTTGGTGTAGATGGATTCACACAACAAATGAAATAACATTTTTTCATATTTGTTATCCGTAGTTGTCCATGTACCTGAAAGAAAAAAAATAATATCATGATAGCACAAAATCTCTAATGTTATAGGAAGAAAGATGATGCAACAATATGGATTCTAATAAAGTTATTATTTACTTACCTAGTAATAATTGTGTTTTTAATTCATAGACAAAATTCCATAATTTTCATCCCCAGGAAATGTTTTATTTTACTTTATTGCAGTGAGGATGTCCTGATTTTTTCTGGCTAATGAAGGAAAACATTTTATTTCCAAGAATGCCTCTTCATTTTGCACAATACCTAAAAAAACCTAGAGTTAGTGACATATTGACTATTCGGCAACCAAAACAGTAATAATTACATTATATAGGTATTGTTCACTGCTTATAGTGAGAATTATTTTCTAAAAAGATCGGCACGAGAAAATTACAATGTACAATGAAGGAATGAAACTGTACCTACCTTACGAAACTTCACCATCATGAATTCCGCTTCAATTGAGTCTGAATTTTTCTGGATTTTCGCGGACCAGAACACCGATGATTTTTGTAACTTGATTTAGACGTTGCTATCATTTTCAGTTTATACAAACAAATTGATGTCACAATAAACATGACCCTATGTGTCAGTGTCAACACTGTCAAATAAAAATGCACTAAACATGACGGCACTGCAAATCCTGCCCGGTCGGCCAGGCAACGTCGCCAACGTAGTAAAAAATTTGTGTAGTAATAGTGTGTAGTGCCTTAATTAAAGCAGATTGAATTTTGTATGAAAATCGAACCACCTTAATTAATACAACAATAAAATACGTGGTATTGTAACAAACTGTAAAAAATTAAAAATATTGTAACTATTTGGCTTGACACCTACTTCAAACGTTTCAGTTGCTAGCGCATATAAAACGGGTAATATTTTATTTTATCCATTTCGAAGTCGGTTATACTTTTTTTTTTAAGATTAGTTTTTTGCCTATTGTCTTGAATAACTTCTACTATTAATTAAAAAAAAAAACAGATTCTCTTCTATTTTATATGTTTTTGATAGATTTAGTTTGTGAAAGTTTTTTTTTTTAATTTTCTCATTTAACCCCCAAAAGTGGTCCCTACATGTCACAAACTTACATATGTGTACCAAATTTCAACTTAATTGGTCCAGTAGTTTCGGAGCAAAATAGGCTGTGACCGACGGACAGACAGACAGACGAGTGATCCTATAAGGGTTCCGTTTTTTCCTTTTGAGGTACGGAACCCTAAAAAAACACCTCATTCACCACGCACATATATACTCACGTACCTACTTTAAAATCATAGACGCAGAAGATATTTGCTAATGATAAATAATTACAAAATTAAACGAACTTACCTGTAAGTGAAGTTCCATTTGTATTAAGGATATGCCTAGCCCGAGACACGAGGCGCCCTTTCTCTATATACTATACGTAGTAAATAATAAATAACTGTAGTATTGTAATAACTGTAACTGAACAAAAAACACAATTTATCGTAGGATTCCCGTGCATTTACGTTTGACCCTCGGAACATTGTGACGAGCAGCAGGCGGGGGTTCGCCGGGGACAGCCGGGGCAACCAGATGTACCTGAGCCAGCCGCTCCGACAACACAACGCCGACTTCTCCGAGAACGAGTCCAACCTCAGTGAAGACGAGTGCAAGTCCCTCAACGCTAGTCACTCTAACATAGGTATACTATTTATTTGTTATTACAAGTCTGCCTATAGGATACAGCACCAGCAAGTGATCACAAGGCCAAATCACTGAAACATTATCCAAGAGGCCAAGCCAAAGAAAAAAGGGTCGCACAAATAAGTATATTCCTTAGAAAAATTGTCTTCAGTTTGTGTTTTCGTTAAGGGCTCTTTCCCACTGTAACTACCGTTTTTTCCGGGTACGTTTTACTGAAGGATCCCGTTTTAGTAGTATACATGCAGTATCCCGCAAACGGAATTCTCGTGTGAACGTTACTATATTAGCACGTATACTGCTATAACGGGATTTTGCAGAAAACCGTACCCGCAAAAAAACGGGATGTTCAGTGGGAAAGAGTCCTAACATCGTGTTTGTGCGCAGTTCAACCTTGGTTATTAAAATATGCTCATTACTATGGATGTAGTCATAAGAAAGGAAGAATCGCATGTGCAATGTATTATTCACACTTCTCCCACTTCGTTCTTGACAAACAATGTTGTCACGTCGATGGATCAAATGTAAATGTTAAAAATATTCGTCTTTTTGCAGGAGACTGGTCTGTGACAAAATCTTTTACCAAATTGGCGGTGGGTCCTAAGAAAAACGGCATCCCGGACGATGGTATGTTGGTTATTTAATATACATTAGGGCGTGTTTTAATACGTGATATTTTTTTTATATACGAGTATCATTTCTTTTATCGATATGTGGCCGTGGCCCGCAGCTAAGGAGTGCCTATCTCTTAGCGAGACAGATACCTAATAGCCTAGCCGGTAGTCTCACATTGCCCTACGAAAGAATAAAGAAAGAAAGAAAATACATTTATTTACGTCATGGATGTAAGTAAAGGGAGGTAGATATGGCACCAGGCGCTCGATCGTGAGCCATCAAATATAGGTTCCGGAACCTATACTGAGTTAGTCGTACGGCTGACGCCAATGTGTCAAGAATCAAGATCAAGTCAAGATTGTCAAAATCATCTACTAAATATTGCCTGCATTTTAGTTTTGTCAACTATGAACGTCACGCGTCTATTATTAATAAAAGGTCATTGATTTACGTCAAACCAGTTAATTTCATAAAATTCTGTGACGGACGTTAAAATGGACCCCACTCAGCGTAATGCCAAAAATAGATATAAAAATGTAGCATTTAAATCTTAACAAACACTATTATCTTACAGGACCACCAGTGCCGCCTCGGCCACCTAAGACCTTAGGAGTCACATCAAAGAATAGCTTGCAAAAAGATGCCTACCTTGGACCAAAATACAACGAACCCATGGATTCCAATGATAATGTTTTTGTAAGTGTATATTACTTGATTTATTTAACACGTAAAATTTCAGTAATACATTATATAATTTGAGTTGTCTTATTCCAATACTGTTTAAGCACTACAGACAGTGAACGGAAATAAAACAAGCCGCGTTTGAGAATATTACCGTTCGAATTCTCGGGACCATTAGCACTCATACTGTCCGCGCGCGAATTCCACGTCATGACAGAGGATGGTGACTGGTGTCATTTTGTAGGTACGGGCGCGGCGCACCCCCCCCCCCCACCTTCCTCGACCTCCGAATGCACGTAATTGGCGCGCGGACAATACACAATTACGCCTACATTTAAATAAGACGATACGTTTACAGTGCCTGTCATCAAAATTGGTAAACGGAATAATAGTCATCTCTATTACACTAATGTACACAGCTAAGTGTAGATGAAATGCATATAATGTCAATAACTACCAATCAGCGACATTAATCCGCTAATAACCTTCTTGCTGTACGTACTGACAGCTGAGAGTTCACGGTTCATATTTGATTAGAATATGACCTGGACAGCGATAGGTTTATGCAATACATTCAAGAATCAGTCAAATATTCCATGTATAATAATTTTGTGCAGATTAAAAGATAACTAGTTAAAATGTTTTTATGAAATGACAGACTAATCCAACATAGGTAAATATTCATTGTTGTGTAAGTATAGGTAAATATTCCGCTACAATAAGTATTTTTTATGGCTAGATAAATTTTATTATCAATCTGTATGGCAGTGCGTAGTCACGTTCAGGTAGAGCCAGCAAAATTGACATGGGTACACGAATCGGGTCAAAAATATTTGAACAGGCGGAGTGACAATAAAGGCTCATCCCCACTTTCAGTTCCAATGGAAATATTATTGTTGGAAATGGTGACCTCTGCGTGCGCTGTGTAAATGCAAGACGGAGGCAAGATATCTAGGCAACTGCAAGTGATAGTGCTCTACTGAAGGAAGATTCGACAAAAAGTCTTAGCCATACAGGAATGCGCTGTTAGAATCTTTCGGGTTCCTCCCGAACACCGTGTATGGCACTGGTTTTTGGATTATATATGGGAGATCGGATCTATTCGAATCAATAAGTGATTACTTTTTGAGTCATATTATTTCATCCAAAAAAATACTTACAGTACAAATCGGTACAGCGGTTTTATAAACCTGCGTGAACCTTTTTTTAGGCAAGTGGAAATCTTCATCTTTGAAATGAATAGAACATATTCTAGATCTCTTGCCAGGCATCCAATCAATTTCATGTCTCTAATTGGACAGCTTTTTTCCATAGTTCTCTGCGAATAGCATCTTGAGGGAATCTGAATGGAAAGTATAACAAATACTACAATATAAAATGACAATACCAAATTTGATTAGGTAGTTTTTTATAGCTCCTTCCCATGAAAGAGAAAAGGAAAATGCAAATATGTAAGAAGGAATGTATTACAATATAGAAAATATCTAAGTCGGTTAATAAAATAATCTACTTCATTTGGCATAACATCATCCCTATTATGCTCGTAATCTAAAACGCCGTAAGTTGTTATGAAAGTCGTATTATGCAGTTAAAAGTACTTCGTGCGTGACTCCGACTCGTACTTGGCGGGTTTTTTAATTTCCATATCACAGATATTTGTGAAACCGCATCATGGCATTCAGCCATTTAAAAAAACTATAGGCAGTATTTGCTTTATGGTTCGTAATGACTATGACATTCTGCCACTACGCCTTTAAAAAAACCAATTAACTGTAGTAATGTACTATTATAAGGGAGATATAAAAAAGGGTTTGATATATTTTATGTGTATGTAACGTGACCGTGACAGATGCAGTGCACGTTGGGAGTGGAGATTGGGGTAGGCGCGTCGCGGCGGCGCTCGCCCGCCCGCTTCCCCGCGCCCGCTGCGGTCGCTACCGACGACGACGACGAGGAGCTCTCGCTCTCGCCCGGACACCCGGTAACTTGCAGGCGCAGACCACTTTTTAGATCTAGATGAAATATGTTGCTCGTCTTACCCGAGGGCCACGGAACTGAAGTTTCGTGGTCTAGGCGTTAAGGTCACCACATACTGCCGTTCATTTTGTACCTCCAGTCGACGTCAAATTAGTTATTTTTACGATACAAGTGCGGAAAGTAGGAAATACGCAACGAGTGGTGATAAATTAAGACACGACCGGTCGTATTTTAATTCGATACGAGTTGCGAATTACCTAATCGCACGTGTAGCGTACAATGTATGTAACCAAAACTATTACGTTCTCTGTATGAGAGCGCGACCACTACTTTCAGTTGCATCCATGTTTACTAGATGTACTCAAGGCTAAAAGTAATCTCGACCAAGATACCTTAAAAAAATTGTGTGCATATTTAAAAAATTGAATGTCAATTAATTTGAATGCAAACACGTCGTTTTAAAATGAGAACGAAACTCCGTTTGTATGGGAAAGTGAAATTCGGCTGATCTTGCTGCGGACTCTTAACAGAAGTAACCAAATAATTTGCGATGAGATCTATACATATAAAACAAAATATCTGGGAGACCGAGCTTTACTCGGAAATATAATAACTCAAAAATGCCCGTCTTCCCAGACATAAGACAGCTAGATCGATTTTTCGCCCCCGAAAACCCCCATATACCAAATTTCATCGATATCATTAGAGCCGTTTCCGAGATCCCCGAAATATACAAATATACCTACAAGAATTGCTCGTTTAAAGGTATAAAGTTTCCTGTATCTAATTCGGATTTCCCTACACTTAAAATAAATCTGGTGTAATTGATGTCGTATGTTATGTTATGTTATGTTATGTTATGGTTGTTCCAGTCAATGCAGTATTGCAACGTGAAGTCTCTACCACCGGCCGTGGACCGCGCGCTCAAACCGCGCCACTCCAGCCATAGCATAAGCCACCTCAACAGCTTCTCAGGACAGGTGAATTACCCCCTTATTCATACAACGTGACAATGAGTAATAACTGTTCAACCGTCATAGAATGTTTATAAATTTGAAGAACTCCATACATTTTTACTTGAATAACGAATAAGGGTAATGGTTTTCGAGTATTTGTTTGCGTGTTCATGTCTGTTTTTGGCACTACCGGTGTCCTCAAACTCCGTTAACGGATTTGAGCTTCGAGATCTCGTTCAGGCGAGGGCCTGGGAACCAATGAGACTATTATGAACATAATAGTTGACAAAATAATCATACATCATGCAAAATTGAGTCGTATCGCTTGCAGTGTCGCTTTCTGATCAAGTGATCATTCAAATATTTATTAAGTAAGTTTGTGAGAGCCTCGTTTTCAAGTGTATTCCTTGAAATATTTATTTCTAAAATAACATTTTGCCCCGTAACTCAAACCACTTTTGTTTAAACTAAAGGTGGTTCGATTTTCATACATAATTCAATCGGCATTAATTAAGTCACTACACACTATTACGACATAAATATTTTTGCATTTATCTACTTTCGAATATTCGTTTGCGTTAATAGAAAAACTTTGTTTCATACAGAAATCATGCATAAATCAACGTTATCTTTTCATCAATTTTACGTATGTGTGTGTCAAAAATGTCGTGTACAAATACGTGTCGTGCGACGTTGCCACTCCAGGCACTCCATGAAGTGCCTGGAGTGGCAACGTCGCGCCCATAGATTAGTATATGTTATTACTGTAATAGATAAGAAACTCTCGGACATTTCACGTTCACGTCTCTATTAGTGCTGCCTCTAGCGGTCCTGCTCTCAACTAAAGAGACTGTATATGCAGTAAACACGCACACATGTACACACACACACACACATACTTATGGGTTATTTACCTACAAGTAACAATTTTAATATTGGAAACTGATTTATGTAGTTTTCTTTGTCGTACCAAATTCCATTTGTATATGCTTAGAAAACTACATAAATCAGTTTTCCAGAATAAATAAATGAAAACTTATGTTGAATCAAGTACAATATATTATTTATAAGTACCTACTTATTTACATACGTTCCATTCCAAGTAACTAAGACAAATGCAAATACAGCGTGAAAATATCTTAACAGCTAGTAGGTATATAAATATAGTATGTAACAATTTATTTCCTGACTATGTTTTAAATAATAATCAGAGACAACCTATTTCATTTCTTCTTCTTGAAGTTCTTGATCCCAAAATAACTTGGAAAGCTTCATTGATCCAACATTTTATTGATTTAATTTAGATCCATTTTTGGTCGGATATTTCATAGTTTTTAGAACATTCCAGCTTTTTATCCACAATTTGTGGTGCGGTCATCTGGGTGTTACAGCGCATAGGTAGATTTTTCCTTTTTTAGGTTCACTGAAATTGCCATTGACAAAATCGAAAAACTTATCTAAGAAAAGCACGATACCTGCCGTGTCGCAACTTTATTCTGGAAGCTTTTTAATACCTGAAAATATATTTACGGTTAAGATGTTATCAAAATTATAAAAAGATTATTTTATAGCGAGTGTTGAGCATGCATTTTAAGGGTGTGCTATTGTCACATTTAATGTTAGGTAACAAGAAATCAGTGAATCAGGAAATAATTCATGTAAAATGTCGACAAAGGTAAACATATTGTGGATGGATTTTGTCATTAGATGTAGGTCTTTCCAATTTTGGCAGGTTGTAGTTGATTTATCAGATTAAGACCTAGCCACGGAAAACAGTATCTTAGTTATGATAATCAGAGCAACGGGTACCTAAAGACGGGCCTTACGGGCACTAAGAATGGTGCTAGTTCAACGGTTGTTATTTGAAATGTTACAATGTTCCATGTTCCATCGCCAACATTTCATAAATATGCTTTGCCCGAAGCCTCTATCAAAGCTTTTGATAAAGATGAAATAATTAATAAATGTTCCGGGGCACTATATATATATATATATACTCGAAAATTTACTTACCTTGTCCTTGTACCGATGTACATACAAGAAGGTACACATATTCGGTGCGGCCCGGCCGCCATTGCTTTTCATCTTGCCTGCGTTGGTTTGGTTGAATGAGTAAGAGCACAACTCAACACAACTCACAAGGTTGGTTGTGATATAAAGAAACGCTGTTAGTTAATATCTTAACATAAATCTGATCAAAAATATGTTTAAACGGAATTTATATTAAAAACCAACTTAGAAATAATTTTAAAATTTCCCGTCAAACCAAACGTCATTTGGTTTTTTTATTCGTCATAATACGTCAATCTGTCATTGTACGGTGTTTGCGCTAGATATTAAAAAAACTACTTTTAAGTTTCAAATTTAATTTGTTTCCTAGTTCATTTGCAACGTAAGGTTAGTAACACTATCAAAACATTTTTTATTAAAATAATATTCTTCTAGATTTAATTAAATACGATTAAATTACCTGCTTAGATATTTGTTTGGTATATTTAGTTTTCTACCATACACACACAAGAATGACATCTAGCCACACTCAGCCCTCCTTATGCTAAAAGGCGGTATCTCAAAAACGAGTGAACTGGAAATGGAACGTTATGATTAAAATTTAAGGTACTTATTTGCATTCAATCTTCAATTGAGATACCGCTTCTAGCTCAGCAGGGCACCACGGCTGAGGAATAGATGTCCAGCATAACCCAGAGATGGCATTATTATCAGCATTACATTACTCCTCTTCAGAGATACTATACCATGGTCGCGCCGTTCCGCCGAAGTGCCGTCATGTTTAGTGCATTTTTTGTTGACACTGACACATGGGACTGTGACTTGTCACTTCGATTGTGGAATTTGTGAATTGAAAATGATAGCAACGTCTAAATCAAGTTACAAAAATCATCGGTATTCTGGCCCGCGAAAATCCAGGAAAATTCACGCTCAATTGAAGAGAAATTCATGATGGTGAAGTGTCGTAAGGTACAGTTTCACTCCTTCATTGTACATTGTAATTTTCTCGTGCCGATCTTTTTAGAAAATAATTCTCACTTCTTCCATTATGCTAGGATAATAAGCAGTGAACAATACCTATATAATGTAATTATTACTGTTTTGGTTGCCGAATAGTCAATGTGTCACTAACTCTAGGTTTTTTTTAGGTATTGTGTAAAATGAAGAGGCAATCTTGGAAATTAAATGTTTTCCTTCATTAGCCAGAAAAAATCAGGACATCCTCACTGCAATAAAATAAAAACTTTCCTGGGGTTGAAAATGATGGAATTTTGTACATGAATGAAAAACACAATTATTACTACCAGGTAAGTAAGTGATAACTTTATTAGAATCCATATTGTTGCATCATCTTTCTTCCTATAACATTAGAGATATTGTGCTATCATGATATTATTTTTCTTTCAGGTACATGGACAAATACGGATAACAAATATGAAAAAATGTTATTTCATTTGTTGTGTGAATCCATCTACACCAACAAGACATCCACTGCTGGACATAGGCCTCCCCAGGGATCTCCACAACGACCGGTCTTGCAAGACCAAAATATCGAGAAAAAATAATATAAATAAACATGATAAATATCCCGTTTTCTATAATAGTTATAATTAGAAGGCCATGCAATGTTGTTACTCACTGTACTTGAATCCAAAAAAAATAAAAATATAAAAAAAAATTAATTTTATTTTACAATTACTACTTTATTATAAACAAAAGATAGTAATATTCAATTATTATAATTTCATAGTAACTAACATCTTGATATTAAACTTATTAAACAATCTATACAATGACTTTTATCTACGAAAACACAGACATAAAAAAAACAATCACTAAAAATCCTAAGAACTAAGAAATTTAGGTACTACTAATAAAACTAAAACTAAATTAATCTTTAAAAACTAATCGAATAACCCACCCCGCATCGCTCCCGGCGAAAAGGTGCCCATCACGCTAGCCGCGTTTTCGCGCTGAACCGCGATGGACAACCTCTGCGCCAGGAACGACCCGGAGCGGGGGTCGTGGCCCCTCTCCTGCAGGCGGTGCCCCAGCTCCCCGAGAAACACAACACTTTATTATTAGTACATTACGATACAAGTGCGAAAAGTAGGAAATTGGCAACGAGTGGCGATAAATTGAAACACGACCGAAGGAAGTGTTTTAATCGACACGAGTTGCGAATTACCTTTTCGCACGTGTATTGTACAACGTTTTACAGTACATAATTATGGCCCTTTACATTTTCGACATATGCACGTATTGTACAGTGTACTAATTACCGCACTAGGGCGGTAACGTATATGTAGCACTATATGTACTAAAAAGTATTTTACAGTACATATGGTGCAACTTTCTCGCCCTAGTGCGTAAAGAGCACTTTTCGTGCATATGTCGAAAGTTTAAGGGGCCATATGTACTTTAAAACGTTGTACGATACACGTGCGAATAGGTAATTCGCAACGTGTCGATTTAAAACACTCCCTGCGGTCGTGTTTTAATTTATCGCCACTCGTTTCGAATTTTCTCTTTTCCGCACTTGTATCGTAAATAACTATTTCAAACTGCAAGTGTACGATGATAGATGTCAATTCAATATAATTTTGCAACGTTTGGCATTTTTAGGTTATAAATTGTATGGAGATGAAATCTATCATCGTACCCTTCCAGTTTGAAAAATACTATAGAGGCTGGGCAGTAAGGGATTGCTTTACTTGTAGAACTATATTTAGCGCTTTAAACAAAACTGATACCTGACACTTACAAACCTGGACTTCCTTGGGCTAGTGCTACTAAGAATCGTCAGTATTCTCCATCCTAATCCTAACATAAAAAGATATCCTAAAATATCGATTCCATCACGTCATGTTTTAGTATCAACAAATTTTCCCAGTTTGCGTGACGTAGTACAAAGTAAAACATCTATACAAAAATATTTGGGACATGTTTTATACATATATTAGCATCGGGATTCAATATAAATATGCTAGTTATTCTGAGTTGGAAGATCCCAAAAAGGTGAGATTTGTGAAAGTCAGGTTTTCAATATATGTGGCGTTTTCAACCAAACGGGTACCTACTTATTGTTGTCAATAAGACGCTATTTCCATAAAGCTTCAAAATGAAATCAACCTAATCGACAACCGACAATGACCTTTTAGTTCAAAACGTCACATATTTTTATAAAACGTTAATAAACTAATTTATTAATAATACTGAATATCTGGGAGACCGAGCTTTGCTCGGAAAACATAAGTAAAAACTAAAAATGCTCGTTTTCCCAGAGATAAGACCTAGCTAGATTGAACCCCTTACAGCAAATTTCATCGAAATCGTTAGAGCCGTTTCCGATATCACTGAAATATATTTCGGTTATATCGGAATCGAGCAAGAATTCGAAGAAGAAAGGGTATAGGAAAGATAAGATAACACAAAAAGGACAAAAAAGTACCCCCGTCGTACCAGTCTCGAACCCGAATCCTTAGCAACAGATATGTAGAAATAGAGGCAAACTGGACCGCAGAAGCCGACTTTTCCCCTCCCTTTTTGGGGGGTAGCCAGGACTTAATCTCGTAGCTAGTGCAGGCAGCTCAGCTTTGTATGAACCAAGGAATAATAAATAAATAATAAATAAATAAATATTATAGCACATTCTTACACAGATTGACTAAGTCCCACAGTAAGCCTAAGGAGGCTTGTGTTATGGGTACTCAGGCAACGATATATATAATATATAAATACTTAAATACATAGAAAACACCCATGACTCAGGAACAAATATCTGTGCTCATTACACAAATAAATGCCCTTACCGGGATTCGAACCCAGGACCATCGGCTTCACAGGCAGGGTCACTACCCACTAGGCCAAACCGGTCGTCAAATAATAATAAATAGTGTTAAACGATATCCCCTGAGGCCAAAGTGCATACTCACTTTACTTACTTCGCCTACTAAGAGGCAAATCGCGACTTTGTTATGGTTTATCGATCTTATCACATCACTAGATTATCGACATTTAATGTCGACTATTGCCCATCACTTTTCTATCTGTGTACGTATTTAGAAACTTGACCCCGCCCCTAAAATTAGTGCGATAAGAACAACTGCAGCTTAGGCGAAAAATCCTGCGTGAAAATCTCAAAAATCGAGGTTTTGTACTCGACTGTTTCCTCCTCCAAAACTTAACCAATCGTAACCAAATTTGGAATTCTAAATGATTATAAAATTGTCTGTGTCGGACTGTTTTGATTTTTTGGCTAATTGATATCAGTTTTGAATACCACGCCTCTCATTGCGGCATAGTCAGTGAGGCCATTTTTGGCCATGTTTGAAGGGCTCTAGTGCATTAAAAAACAAAAATATCAAAAAAAGCAAAACACACCGACACAGATATTGACAATATTAATCTGTGTTGAAAAAATCATTGCTCTAGCTTCAAAAACCACGGAGAAAACAGTCGAGTACGTTTGTATGGAGAAATAACCACTCCTGTTGGCTCTTAAGATATTCATAATTTTATGACTCTTGCTCTATGGAAATTTTACTATGAAATTATATACAGCATGGGCCAGTGATAAATGCATTTTATTTACAATGTTTCGCTCTTAATTATGTGTAGTTTTAGGCATTTTTTGTCATTATTTATTTAATATTCAACACTTACGTATTATTCAAGTAAACCGCCACAATGACACTGACAATGATAACAACCTATCATTAAAATTATTTCCAGTGTAAGAAATTAGTTCCAATTAAATTCCGCAACATGGCGCATGATCATATATTACTGGTCAGGCTTTACATGTACTCGTAAGTTAAGATGTTTTTTTGTAAACCATACCAAATGACTTGCCCGCAAAAAGGCCGATGTAGTGCGACGTATGGTGATAAGGATGCTGGTGGTCGTCTTTTAAAATACGCCAAATCAATACGTGGTTACAATTAAATCGCCGACCTGCTTGTCGTTTGCTAGCCGTAGGATTATCACGAAAGTAATCCTAAACTGCCGCCTCGAAATCAGGATCTTCTTCTTCTCCTTGTCCTTTTCCCATTATTTGGGGTCGGCTCTCCTAGTTATATTTCGCCAGGCTTCTCGGTCCTGGGTCATCTCAGGTGGGATTTGGGCTTCTTCCATATCCCTCATCACCTTTGCCAGCCATGTCAGTCGGGGTCTTCCTCGTCGCGATTGTGTGGGGAACATATCCAGCACCTTGCTTGTCATGTGTTCGGGTTCTCGGCGCATGACGTGCCCAAACCATCGAAGTCTCCCTTCGGTTATTTTTTCGGGTAAAGGTCTCACTTTAAAACTACCACGGATGTAGGTGTTACGGATGCGGTCTAGTAAGGCGTGAAGTTTATCCTCTAGCTGTTTTTTGAGGGGCGAGCACTCGGCGCCGTACGCCATGGCCGGACGGACTGCCGCTTTGTAAACTTTTTCCTTAATGGTTACCGGCATTCTCTTGTCACATAAGACACCAGTTAGGTCTTTCCACTTCATCCAACCAGTGTTTATTCTGTGGGAGACATCGGCATCAATGGTACCATCGCTGGAAATGACCGAGCCTAGATATGTAAAGCTGTTAACCTGTTTTAATGGCGTTCCTTTCAAGGGGATGATATGGAGGTTTCGGTTACCGCTGAAGTTACAGTGCATATATTCCGTTTTATGGCGGCTTATCCGTAGGCCTGCACTTTCCAACGCAACTCTCCAGTCCTCCAGCATCTTTTGTAGGTCGTGAGATGTTTCACTAATGAGGACTATGTCGTCCGCATAGAGCAGTGTCCATGGCGGTGGTTGTTGCAATTTGGCGGTTAAGTAATTCATCACGATGTTAAAGAGAAGGGGGCTCAGAGCTGACCCCTACGCCGACCTTTACTTCAAACTCGTCACTCACTCCTGCTGGGCAGCGCACTGGTTGTGACATCATTATACATATCTTTTACGATATCGATGTAGCATCCGGGTACATTATGTGCTCGCAGTGCCTGCCAGATTAGGTTTCTTGGGACCCTGTCGAATGCTTTTTCTAGGTCAATGAACGCCATGTGTAGGTCAGCCCTGTTGTCCCTGAATTTTTCGATTAGTATTCGAATGGTATGAATTGCGTCAGTGGTCGATCTTCCCGCAACAAAGCCACACTGGTTTTCGGTGATCTCAATAAACTGGAGTAATCTTCTGCTTATTATGCGTTCCCATATCTTTAGAGTATGAGGAATAAGTTTTATTGCTCTGTAATTTTCTCATAGTCATATCTCCTTTGTTCTTATAAAATGGGATGAGGTGACTTTTCCTCCATTCGCTTGGTGTACCCTCCGTTATGATCGTGTTTAAAAGATTGGTCAGAAATACCACTCCTTTCGGACCTAACTTCTTCCACAGCTCGGCAGGAATATTGTCTGGTCCCAATCCTTTATTATTGGCCATAGCTTTGACGGCTGCGTGTACTTCGTCAGGTGTTACACACGGTATAGGGCCTGCCGTTGGGGGCGTTGGGTCCGTGGGCGCTGTGCTCGGGTATGTTTCGTTGAGCAATCGAGAGTAGTAATCTTCCCATCTCATCTGGATATCGCAGTCTGATGTAAGCAGTTGACCCCTTTTGTTTTTTGTACTTGATGGTCTTCGCGTCTTTGGTGTTGGCATTCCTGTGCTTTGCGATCCTAAACAGCTCTCTATCATTACTGGCAGCTTCCAGCTTTGCTTAGAGATCGCTATCACAGGAGGCTTTAGCTTGCGCTACCGCCCGCTTCGCCTCTTTCTTTGCCTCTTTGTACGCAGCGTTATCAGATGCATCATTGGTTTGTTGCCACTGTTTAAAAAGGGACTTTTTTTCGCCACCTTATCTCTCACATCGTCATTCCACCATTTCGCGTCTTTGTCGTTGCTCAGAGGCCCCTTCGACATACCAAGATGTTTAGCAGCTTTCTGGTTGCAGAGGCTTTGGAAGGCATTCCATGTTGCTTCAACGTTGTTGTCGTTGTTTATTGCTTTCATTTCATCCTTTATGTCATTTACCAGTTACCCCTCTTCTCGGTCTAACCTGGGCCATCTTATTCTGGGTGTACTATTTTTCTTTACCTTTATAGACCTTTTTATTAGAAGCTCTGCAACTAGGATCCTGTGTTGAGCGGTCAGAGATTCTCCGGGGATCACTTTACAGTCTTTGAACAACCTGAGATTTTCTCTATTTGCCAGAATGTAATCAATTTGTGTACAGTTTCCACCGCTTTTGTATGTTATTAGGTGTTGGTCTGTTTTCGTAAAAAAGGTATTGATGATGGCAAGATCATACGTAGCTGCGAACAGTACGGATTCACCTTCTGCATTCCACCTTCCGAAGCCCTGGTTTCCATGCACTCTTTGGTATGTGTTCGTAGTACTCCCCACATGTCCGTTTAGATCTGCAATGTACGTCGACTCGTCCGATGGTATCGACTGCAGAATATCGTGGATGTCATCCCAGAAGAGCTGTTTTTCAGCGTTTGAGCAGCCAACTTGTGGGGCGTATGCGGTTATTACATTCATACATGGTTGGTCATCTAGTGCGAGTTTTATACACATGAGTCTGTCGCTGACTCTGTTGACACATCCACCATTCGATCTTGTAAATCTTTATCTAACACAATTCCTACACCGTTCCGTGGTCCGCTTCCATGATAGACGAGCTTGTAATTGTTACCTATTTGTCTCGATTTTGACCCCTTCCATTTTGTCTCCTGTATACAGCAAATATTTATGCGTCTTCGGCGGAGAACTTCGCTCAATTCAGCACTGCGTCCTGTCATCGAGCCTACATTCCAACTAGCGATTCGCAATTTATGATTTTGGAGTCTAGGTTCGACGTTTCTTCCGTCGCTTTGGGGGTACGCCCTAGTATTTGTCGTTCTGCTTTTCCTGGTGCCGTCGCTTGAGGGGTACGCCCTAGTATTTGTCGCTCTGCTTTTCCTGGTGCCGTCGCTTGAGGGGTACGCCCTAGTGTTTATACTTGTATCTCTTTCTGGACTTTTCATAACTAGGAGAAAGATATTGGCTTTCGTTTTACGGCCGGCTGCCACCAGACGCCAAGAATGTTACTCTCCTGGAGAGCATGGGCGCTACCGTTGGCCATGTGTGGCTCTTCCGCTACCATCCCTTCTACGTACTCCATCCTAAGCACGCAGCACACCTTGAGCCTCTTCTTCAATTACCTCGAAGGAGCCCGAAGGCGGGGTTTTTAACGAAGTGTCCTTCTTCGGCCTGTTGGTCCGCGAGAGGTATTTAATTTCCCTCTTACCCTGCCGATATCACAAGTCCACCTCGTGACGTCGGCTGAGCATTCCTCTATCCGCCACCTGAGGACGCGTTCTCTAGGGGTGAGGCTCCCCCGAGAAGGCCTCGAAATCAGGATCGCGTTGGATATTTCTTTCTACGGCCATTGGTGGCCGAAAGGTACCGTCAGTACGTAGCCGTTGCGTGCCGCAAACATTGTGCCGTTTGAAACGGCAACCCCAAACTCCTCTTGAAAACGTGGTACTGCTAAATGGACGTCATCCGTACCATTTCGCAGTATTGAACATTAGTGAATATAAATGCCATTTCGAAAATAATCAAAATCTCGAGAATACCGAAACAATGACACCGAGTCATAGAATTTTTTGACACACATGACAACTTCGTGCAGCGAAAAAAGAATCGTGAAAAAGAACAGCCAGTATTAAAAACAGTACCTAGTATTCAACCTTTACCAATGATACAGTAGTAAAGTGTTGCGTTTGTATTTTTTAAACCGGACACGCTAAAAATGGGAAACTAAAATAAAAAATACAACCTGCATTAAAATATAGTGTAATCGAATCTACTCTTGATTCTGAACAAACTGTTTTCAGGTTTTCAGTGGGTTGTGTAACACGTTGTATAGTTACAGTTCATTTCCTGACTTTATGTTTTAAATAATAATCAAAGGCAGCCTGTTTCATTTCATCGTCTTTGTCCCAAAATGTGGTTTCCCATTATAATCTCAATTAATTGTGATTATGATCTTGATTAAAGTTTCGCAGTAGAACTGAGTTTAATCCAAGTATTTGACAAAGGTGAGGGCTTGGAAAGCTTCAATAGTTTTGATCCAACTTTTTATTCATCAAACTACGGATTTAGGCCCATTTTTGGTCACATATTTCATAGTTTTTATAACTTTCATGGTTTTTTTTATCCACAATTTGCGGTGCGGTGATCTGGGTGTTACAGCGCTTTGGTAGGTCTTCCCTATTTTAGGTTCACTGAAATTGCTATTGACAGAATTGAACTTAAACCGGCTAAGTGCGAAGCGTACGTACTCGCGCACGAAGGGTTCCGCAAAAAACTGCAAAAAAATCACGTTATTGCAGCAACAGAAATACATCACCTGTGAAAATTTCAACTGTAACTAGCTATCACGGTTCATGACATACAGCCTGCCGACAGACGGACGAACGGGCAGCGGAGTCTTAGTAATCGGGTCCCGTTTTTACCCTTTGGGTACGGAACCCTAACAACACGGCCGGCCGCCATTTACCTAAGATATGTGGATAGGATATTATTTCTGTAGTACCTACTTGTTGCATTACATGTCACACCCAAGACGTGAGGTACGCCAAATATCCATCGGAGTGGAGTGGTAAACTATTTTCAGATGTGATGAAAAACATGTGTAGCCGAAGCTTTGTTACTATAATAATATAATTTAATATATACATAAAATAATAAAATGTTTCTCATTACAGCCTCTAACGCAATTCCACCCTATCGAAGTGAGGGCAGACACGCTGCAGTATTTAGATTTGGACCTTCAGACTTCAAAGCCCTCTTCAAATAAGGTATTATTTATTAACGAATAAGTTTTCTTTGTCTCAGTGTTTGTAGAACCAAATAATTAATACAATCCAATGATATTATAACTAAGGATAGGTTATAGGCGTTCCAAAATTGAAGCGCTTGCCGCTTATCTTGTATAAATTGTACTGTACAAGTTGCCTTTAGTCGCGCACGCGCCCGCGCCCGCGCCCGCGCCCGCGCCCGCGCCCGCGCCTCGGCGAGCGAGAAATAATTTAACCAGAATCTGATGTCGAGCATTTGGCCATGTTATTTTCATGAAAAAATTAGCTGCAATCATAGCAAAACTTATACATAAACATATGGATACTAGTTAAAACAAATAAACAGATGTTACTACCATGATAATTACATAGTTATACGACTTATAATATGTTAGAAACTTGCAATTGTTACGGTTAATCACCATGTTACAAAATGTTGATTTTTGAGGATACGAGTAAAAATGTTTTCTTATATTTTTTTAGTATTATATATCTTTGTATTTAACGAAAACTGCGTTCTTAAATTTGTGGGACATATTATATTTAAACATTTAAAAACATTTAAATTAGTGATTAAATGTGTACAACTTGGCTAACTCTAGAACAACTAGACAGTATTGACCAGGGGGTGTTTAATACTGTCCTATATAGGGTGGACACTATTAGCCAAATGCCATTTTTTTCTTAAAGCACAATAATGTTAAACCTATAAAGAAAATTAAAATGTCTTGAATGCAAATTTGTAGCCAATTAAATAGTCTATCGATTATTGTTTGCAATAATTTATTTTAATTGAAAATTTGCGAGATATGACCGCTCGAAAAAAGGGTGGTTAACTGATGAACAACTCACCCTACTCACCGGAATTCCGCGAAAACTCAGGCAAACTAATTATTTTCAAAATGAATCCTAGCTTAATCGAATTGTCGTTTACATACGCCCCTCCATTGTAAATTAAATCGAAGGAGAATAATCATATCATATTTTCAGACACAACAACAGGTTCCAAGAAATAAAATTGACATAGCGCACGGCAAATCCCTGTCCGAGGTGGAGGCGGACAGCTGTTACAAGACCGTGGATTTCCTAAAGACGGAAGCGTTCAACATCACCATGCAGGACGCCGAGGCATCGCGCAGCAACCACACCCAGCACTTCAGCCCGGTGGGTCAACACGGACACTGACCCGAGGCCCTTCCTCGGCCCGCTCCTCAGTCGCGTCGACGATCTCGAACCAAAATGGAATTCGTTCACGGTATACCTCCGTCTCCGGTGGACTCAATTTGCTACCAAGCGATAGATTTCTTCAAGACGGAAGCGCTGTATATAACCATACAGGACACGGAAAACTCCAGGCGGTACCACGTCGAGCACCCCAGCCCGCTTGGCCAGCACGGCCCATGACCGGCGCTCGCGGCAGAGCCGCGCACGCGTTGTTGCCATTTAAACTGCTTCGAAGATTTTGTAAAAGCATTTCAAACTCGCCGACATTCGTAAATTATGAATATGTGAATTTCAATGCCAGATATTTTTTATCCATGCTTGTATAAGATAAAGACGCTAAAATTGAGACACAAAAATCTCGTTTGCGTTGCCGAATGTCTCTTCTTATTCAAACCTATCTTATTATATATCTCATTATTCTAAGTATTCTTAATGCAAGCCAAGGTTAAATATATTTTCATATAAATAAAACTGCTATTTATACAGGTCAAGAGATAAGGCAGCGTAGAAAATTCGTAGAAAAGGGCGCTGACATTCTCAGATTCAAAATAAAATCATTACAGATATGCTCAATAAGTACCTGCTGTGGGCAATTAGAAATCTAGAAATTGTTCAATAAAGGTACACATTTTAAGTTACTCGTCTAGTGTAAAGGTTTACAGATGGACAGGAATGTATTTCTCCTGTTCCCTGTCCATCTGTAAACCTTAATGCATTAATTTATAAGAGAACAATAAATGCCCAAATTATATTAAGTATCTATTCTGTACTTAGACAAATATAAATCATATACATTCGTGATAGATAGTGTTTTTAAGTTCATTAAAAATAACTTGCTGATACCAGAGACTAGTAAAATCAAGACGAACAACTTCCTTACAAAACCGTGTTCCTCGCGTGCCATTTTACTATTTTTCCATTTAAGCTTTATACGTATAAAAATGTCACCTACTGCTTTTGATTTATAAACCTAAAATCCTTCTTTCCTGACCGCTGTTTTATGCACCAAAGTACATTTAGCATAATAAACTCATTTTAGTTTTATTTAATAGCTCCATCTATCTAGTTTTAAGATTTTTAAACCTCTTCAAAGGGCTCAAAAAGCTTCATTTATAAATTAAATTAATTTTTTTGACTATAACTGCGGTCAGTCAAGTCCAAGTCCAATTTTACATTTTAAAATTATATGTAAGCACATAGTAGCAAATAAGTCAAATAACTAAAATCTAAAAATAATATTTAATGTAGGTAATCTATAACATGGATGATTCTCGCGGCGTTGTATGGGGGCTGTCAGTCTTCTTTATTTACTAGGGACTGGCAATAGGGTATTTGACTGTATTTAAAATAAATTATTTTACACAATGTATGAAATAAAACACCAAAAGATTAATAGAGAAACGTAGACAGCAGTTAATTTTAGATACAATTTCTATTTTAAAACCCGTATAAAACTATAAAGAGTAGGTAATTTGATTGTGACGTCACATGCTAGTGTTTCATATAAATTCCATAGTAGCAAAATCGTTTTGTCAGTTCGGAAAAAGAAACTGATTTGACTAGTAGTCAAATACCCTATACTCTATTTTTGCTGGAATGTAAAAAATCTGTTATCTATATAAACTCCCGAATAGGATAACGTAGGTAATGAAGTGAAATTTGATGTTTTGTATAAACTTACTTGAAGTGTAGTCCTTGGTTAATCGTACAAGAAAGTGCATCCTTTATGCCAGAGCTGCAGAGGCCGCAATACGGACACTTTCTTAATGAACTGTTTTTATTTACCGTGGTGTACCCTACTAATTACTAAGTCATTGGGTCATTGCGTAAGTACTATTTTGTCAACAGTAGGTAGGTACAAAATGACATGAAGTGGGGTGTGTCTTTATAGATGAATATATAAGCAGTATTCGATTGTATAATAATGTTGATTTTATGTACAGTCGCCTGCAATAATATGTTACACAACGAAGGCCGCACAAGTATCTGACACGATCTTATTTGTAGAGCCATAAGAGCGTGTCACATATTTTTGCGGCCTTCGAAGAGTAACATACATTGCAGGTGACTGTATCTAATATAATAATAATGCGCATAAGTACATACTTATGCGCATACTACAGTACTGGCAATGCCAAGGATGTTACAAAGACAATTTATACTTAGTCGGCACCTGCAAATAATGACTAACACACACACGGTACTTAAATATTAGCACAGACGACAATTTGTCTATCTATGACGATGTTAAGTGAAATGTTGCTAGTTAAGCGTAGATAGCATGTTAGTCTTACGTAGGGTCGACGTCAAATATACAGTGTAGGTAAAACCTTATTTCATGCTGTCCGTACAGAATAGGGTACTTAATACTAAGTACTTTATATGTATATTAAATCAGCTACTCTTTATGAAACGTGAAAAGAAAACTATTTGTTACTATGAAGTTAGTATGAGAACGCGTTTAGTGACGTCACAGACCTATCTCTTGGATCTTATTTTTCCAGTGTGTCTCGGAAACAATTTCATTAATTTATATGAAGCAACTCTATTGTGTACAGGTCTTTGGCGTCGACTGCACAAACTTCTATGCTTTAATATAATTAAAAATACGCACAATTATAACGGCACTAATTATATCATAATGAGTATAATGACCTTTTGAGGAGAGAGACTAGTTTTAAATCAAATGTAAATGTGAGAAATATATATAAATAAATATATAAATATATATATATATATATATGTATATATGTATGAATGTTATATGTTTACATTGAACTCTAGTTATATGTATTGGGCTAAAGTCCAATAAATTTATAATGGAAGTATTAAATTGAGACGTACCGTGTAATTGTCTTCCATACAGAATATTTTATTATTTATCCTTCAGAGAAATCAGTATCATAATGAAAAATAGATTGCAACTTAAATTTAGCACTGAAATCATTTGCTCAGCTAATTACTATTGCGTCCATTTTATGCACGGTTTGGCTCGCTGGCCTTTGACCTTCTAAGTGCTTTGCAAAATTTTATTACATATGAAGAAAATTCATATACAAATCCAATACGGGCGAATATTCAAACGGGGGTTAGCATAGGATAGGACCTAAGAAGTATATTGAGATATCTCGTAATCTCATATCACGTTATGTCTCGTAATCTGATATCATGTTATGTATCGTAATGTTTGCAATACATTGCTGCTCGGGACATTTTCAAAAATTAATTACGGGGTCTAAAATGTCATAATTAAGTGTAACACAAAAAAAACTTCTTAATTAATGATTACATGGGTATAATCTACCTATATCTGGTTTATTGCCCGTATTGGATTTACACACTGTATGTGATGGACTTAACATTTGATATGTATATGATCTATCACTGATTTGGCATATATTTAGTTTAATTTATTATACACCGTATTTCTTAAACTCCGTTAATTTCAAGAGTGCATTCCTGAGCTTAAATTACTCGTAACTTAATTTCTCAAAAACAATTCTAATTAACTCTATTTACAAGCTTTTATTTAACTTGCAATGTACCTATGAAGTATGTATGTAACATGTTTGTAAGGGACAAATCTTGCAAGTAAAATTTGACCCACTTTCCGGTTTCCGATAAAGCTGAAAATTTGCACATATATGTAAGTCGCGTGACAATGCAATATTATGGTACCATCGAGCTGATCTGATGATGAAGACAGGAGGTGGCCATAGGAAGTCTGTGATAAAACAACGAAACCTAATTGTGTTTGGGGTTTTTAGAATTGTCTCGATGAGTATTAGTTGCCTGTGGATAAAAAGTACATTCAGCGATAAAAACTTGTACCAAAATTTAAATTTTTGCCATAAATTTATTTGAAAATAATCATCATAATCGACCATTTATTTTTATCTGATAAGGCCCTTACGAGCGTGTAAACTTGCCTTAGCGTGTTAACATATTGATTCGTGTTAAGTACGAGTTCATACATTTGCTTCTAAACGCAAACTCGAACGTCGATCGTCCGATATAGACGTTGATATGACAGAGTTTTTAATTGTTTGGTTGAGTTAAACATAATGCCCGTGGTATAACAGCGCTATATGCAGCATTTAATTAGTTTAAAAAAAATACAAATTTATGAAAGTTACTATTTAGTTTCCTAAATGAACTTAGACATACCCCGAAGTTAACGGAATTTTATAAAAACACCGTGTATATGTACGTATGTACCCATGTGTTACGTAATACCTGTAAACATATAGTTTGTCAAAGGACTGTCTCATTTCAAACATAGACAGAGATAATCATACTATCTTTGTCTTACACTAGTACTAGCACCCAAAAAGAAAAGGATGAGTATAGTTTTTTTGTTCTTATTTACTGCCAATTTGGTTTGACCAACTATAATTAATTTTGATGTTGTGGTGCGAGATTACTGGATCACGCCTGGCCTTCGCGGCGGGAACATTCTCAAAATGAACGCTGATTTAAGGGGAATTAGCATACTCAGTCTTACGCACATGCCAGATATATTTAGCGCAAGCCGTGCTTAGGCTGACGCATTATTGGAAATGGCAAACAGAATTGAGATTTATTAATCAATTAAACAAGATAAATCCTCCACTTGGATGTTGTGTTCCCATTCGAGTCTGTACAATGTATGGCCCACATTCTTCTTCCTTCCTTATACGAATCAGCTCGCGCCCGAGAAGTACCCGCATGTGTACACATAAGCGTGGGACTAGGAATTTAGGAAAAAAACTAGACTGTTATCAGGTAAAGTGAGAAAAGAACTTGACGTCTTGGTTATGGCTAGTTGCACCAACCAGAAATTAACTGGTGAAGTGCAACCAGTTTATATTCTGCGTGTAAGTACTGTAAGTAGTGATTAAATTCAAGTATTAGTTAATGTAAAAAGTAAATGTATAATGTTAGTTCCATGAAGATAGTATTTCACAGGCTTGTTGATTAACTGGTTTCAGTGTTAGGTAGATCCTAAACGAATGCTGTTGATACATTCGATTCACTTTCCCTCTTAAAAGTGCGAATGTTTATATATGTATATAGGTATGTATAGGTGTAGGTGTAGGTGTTATCAGAAGTGTCTTGTAATGTGATTGAAACTTATACATTGAACGTGTGATGTGAAGTGTCTTAAATGTATTGGTCAGGGTCTTAAGATGTTTCATTATTGTCATATATATACAGGGTGGCCATAAAATAAGTGCATTCCCGTTGCCAGGGAGGTTTTGGGATTATACTGAGCAACTTTTACTATGGGACCAACCACGAAATCGCGAAAAAAAATTACCCTCCCACAGAAAATGGACCAGCCAAAATGTATGAAACAGCCAATTTTTTTTTATTAGAACAAAAAATAAAAATAAATATTTTCAAACAAAAATTAATTCCAATGATCGACAACAAAAAGAAACATACTGTATTAACCATTGGCAGCGACAACTTGTTCGAAAATGTGCGGCAATAATGACATTTGTCAAAAGTCAGAATCTTACGAATGTCATAAATAAAAAACCGGCCAAGTGCGAGTCGGACTCGCGCACCTTTTAACAATGTATTTTTTATGTGAAAAGTGAGTGAAAGGTAAATTGCGGTTTACGATTTATTACGTATTAAAAAAAACTACTTACCAGATCTCGTTCAAACCAATTTTCGGTGGAAGTTTGCATGGTAATGTACATCATATATTTTTTTCAGTTTTATCATTCTCTTATTTTAGAAATTACAGGGGGGGGGACACATTTTACCACTTTGGAAGTGTCTCTCGCGCAAACTATTCAGTTTGGAAAAAAATGATATTAGAAACCTCAATATCATTTTTGAAAACCTATCCATAGATACCCCACACGTATGGGTTTAATAAAAAAAAAGTTTTTGAGTTTCAGTTCCAAGTATGGGGAACCCCCAAAATTCAGGAGCTATTAACACATACAGGCTGCTCCAAAGTAAAAAATCGTAATTTGTTAATTTCTTCGTAACCGCTACACCGGTTGTTATGATACTTGGTATGGTACTGATTCTAAATACCCTAATGCATAAGTACATTTCGGCTTTGTCCAATGGCTAAGGACAGCCTGTATAACAATTTTAAGGTAAGATAAAATTACAAATGATAATATGTGCAATTCTTGTTTGTATGTAGGTACCTATGGTTAAATTGCTAATAAATTGTGGGTTATTCCCACTAGTTACCACCAAGATTGATTGAATGATTGATTGAGATTTTTGGGATTTTTTTCCCAGTAGTTACCACTGGTAACAACTTGGTGGTAACTACTGGGAACAATTTTTCCCAGTAGTTACAACTGGTAAAAGGTGGGATTTTTTTTCCCCAGTAATTACCACCAAAATGTTGTTAGAGTTCAATACTTACTAATTATTTTTCCCAGTAGTTACCACTGGTAACAAGTTGGTGGTAACTAGTGGGAATAACCCTAAATTGTCCATTCTATTAAATATATATTGTCCATTTAGACATTATAAAGGTGTCATGTATGAATAAATTAGAAATCAGGTATTTGCTTGCAGGGCTGAAGTGTTTTTGTGCTGCTCTTGATAAAACCATTTAACGTAAACTTTTTTCGATCCACAGACAGTGCATGTGAAAGATACTTAAGTACTAAAAGAATATAGTTTTTTTTTTTTTTGCACTATAAGAAGAGAAGGTACGAGTAGTAAGGGACATTTGGTCCCTTTTTTGTTTTTATGTGCTACGAGCCCGTACGGCACATCCGACAATCACCATTCTCAAAAACGTTTTGTCCTACTTCTTTCAATTGGCTTTGCCTTTTTATTAAATGTTATATTAAGTTGCGATTTATACAAGTATTTTTCATTAAATTTTTTGTACTAAAGACAAGCTACAGCTACATTATGTTGTTCCCGCTAATTTGCTCTAAAATCTGCTCCCGTTAATTTGTTTATACATGTGTACATTATGTGGTATACACATTGCGCGAGGTTATAAAATACCTACACAACTTGGGAATGGATTTGATCTGTCAAAGAATATCCCATTAGTTTCAGTCCGTAGATAGTCTACATTAATAGGTAAGTAACTAAATATAAATAAATTCTTAAGAGTCCTCGGCAAGCTCGATTCTCCATACAAACATAGTTACGCTCTCATTTTAAAACGACTAGCTAGATTGCTCTGAAACTTGTACTTACAGTGGGATAAGGTATAAGTAGGTATGTAATTAGTTTGTGTAGTCGAAATTGAACTATCGTGAGACATATTTCAAAATATTTAGATCAGTACGGTTTCACTCACTATTATTTTAGTCGCTTTTGGCGACATGTTTCGGATTCTTCGGGAATCCTTCCTCAGGCACGAGTGTCCGCGGCGGTTGTACGTCGTGCACTCATGCACTGCCCGCCTCGTCGCTCGTTGCGCGCGCGCTGATGGGGCGGGGGCGGGGGGCGCGGGGCAGTCCGCAGATGGAGTCGTCAAGTGAAGGTCTGGTAGGGGGTTAGTTTATGTAGCTTCTATACCATAGTAAAAAAAATCAGCGAATTTAAGTTTTTCATACAAAACTTGTTTTTGCTCTATTTCGTTTGTTTTATATACTAGATCTAGATATACCTCATGTCATTGTATGTGCAAAGTTTAATTACAATCCAACACGTAGTTTCAAAATGAGAACGAAACTCCGTTTGTATGGGAAGGTGAAATTCGGCCGAGCTTGCCGGCCGGGGGCACTCTTAACACATCATTGCCCCCAACGCACAAGTGCGTTCACCGTCATACAAGTTTGTTCCTAGGCCACGCCTCCTGGCAGTGAATACGTTAAGTAGCTCTACCTTTTGCTTTCACATGCCACAGGAAGGAGAAGACCTATTTAACCGATTCTTTTTTGAAAGGCCTAAAGTAAACAATGCTTTAATGGGATTCAAACCTGAAACCCAGAGAAAATGTGTATATTTTTATGAATGTATCTTACATTGTTGTAAAGTTATGAACCTAAAATTGGTGTCTTAGGTAGGTATGTTTATATTTATATGGACTATGTAAAGATTGATATTCACAAGTGTCGTCGACTCAATAGATATGGACGATTATAGGGCAGATCGATGTGCATCGAAGAGCTGGGGGCCTAGCCAAGATGGCAATCCTCCTACATCGACAAACACCGATCGGAAGGACTGATGCAAGGAAAAGTCACTTGATTATTTCCATAGTTTATTTCACCTTCGATTGTCGTTTTCTGTTAACGATTGTCACCTAGCTAAGCCCCCTGGTACGTTCGCCACTCGCCTGGGCTACAACAGTTTAGCGATATAATTTGTCGCTATTCACAAGAATTTGTCTAAAACTCTAAATCGTGCTCGTTGAAATATTTTTTATCTTTGCCCCCAAAATGAGCCGAAATGGCCTCCTTCACTTCTTCGTCACAATTTTTTTTGCCTTGTAGTTCTTTTTTTAAATTTGGCAACAAATAATAATCGATGAGGGCCAGATCCGGGCTGCAGGGTGGGTGAACCACCGATTCGAAGCCGCACCTGTTAACCCTTAAATGCATATTGTTGCCAAATGTATACAAAGCATTGGACAGCTCACAGATTCAACAGAAAATAAAAAATAAAAAAAATAAAATGGGTTCCAAAAATAAAAAATATTGCATTTTAGGGTTAAGAGCAGCAGTCGCAACGCAACATGGCTCTTGTGAACCGGTGCATTGTCGTGCAACAGCAACACACCCTTTGACAGTTTTACCCGCCTTTTTTCTTTAATGGCTTCACGTAGTCTTTCTAATAACAATGCATAATAATATGTCCCAGTTATGGTAACCTCCGCAAAGGTTTTCCTTGCTTCGATAGAAATTTTATCACGGCGAGATATTCAATTTGCTCCATAGTCGCACGTTTATTTTCAAAATTATTTGTTTGAAGGGCGATGTCCTAAAAAAAACCGGCCAAGTGCGAGTCGGACGGCGCACGAAGGGTTCCGTACCATTACACAAAAAACGGCAAAAAAATCACGTTTGTTGTATGGGAGCCCCACTTAAATATTTATCTTATCCGTGTATACCTTATACACATTAGTTATTTGTGCAACAAGAGAGGAAAGTTGGTTTTTCTTACGAGTGTTTATTTTGAGTCCCGAGAAAGCGAAAGATTCTAAGTTAGAATCATGAGCGTAGCGAGAGATCAAAAACACGAGATGTAAAATAACTTTGCTCTCGTGTAGCACATATAATTTTCCACCTCAGTAGTGAGAACATATTAAAGGTTACAATGTATTTCGAATTCACAGAATAATACAGAAAAAAAAACAATTTGTAATAGATGTATGAAGTGGCAGTTCACTAAATTAAAAAGCTACATTGTTTCACTCCCTGGAGTGACGAAAGTAGGCTTGTTCGAGCTGCTGAGGTGAAAAAATGTGTCAGCTGGCTCGATGGATCATTTCGCTACAGTTTCATAAACTTATTGCTGATTACTTGTTACTAATGTGATGGGCGATGGCATTTTGTATACGCCATGAAACAGATCCTAGCTGTGCTCATTGATATTATTCAGATATTTAAATGATAAGCATTTATGATAAAACGTCTATATTTTGTTTGGGGGCAAATAATTGAGCATTGGTTGTATTTTGCTAGTAATGATTACGTGATTACACTGATTACCTATGGTGACGGTGAAGCGTAAGGATCTAACTTTAATTGTATAACGCAAATAAAAGATTTCACTGGTCTTTAAACCATGTTATTGTGCCCGAAACCCCCTAGTGTAAATTTCGTTCGATAGCGGGACGAGCGTTCGCGTTTGCGTTATATCTATTTTTGTATGGGATTTAGAACAGCGCACCAACGGGACTTTGGTAACTCAAAATTCCATACAAAATGACACTTAACGCAAACGCGTACGTCACGTCACGCTATCGAATAAAATTTACACGCAGTACGGAAGTGACTAACGCTAACGTCATGAGACGAATAACTAATTATAGTTTATAGTATAAGGAATATAAGTATAGGGTGTAAAAAAAAATATTAGGCACTTTCCCTCCAGGGCCCATACATTTTTTTCACACTACAGTTTGGAATTATAATTTATAATGCAAAATTAAGATGTAAATGTTCGGGTGCACTAGATTTAACAATATTACAAGAAATTCGGTTTACCTCAATTCTCTGGTATAAGAACCCATATTTTTTTCATTAATTAAATTAGATTATTTATTTATTCATTTATTTTAATTATTTATTTATTCATTTATTTTAATTATTTATTTATTCATTTATTTTAAAATTCAAAACATGTCTCTATATATTTGTATAGCAAAAATAGTTCATTGAATTTGTGATTTATGGTGAGTCAGTAACAAAAACCGAACTTGTCCCTTTATGGATTTTCCTGTGTAAAATTGCCATATTTGTATATAGATAATTTGCAAATTTTACTTGATATTGAATTGTAATAGTATTAAGTAGAATTACTATAAGTAGGTAGTATGCTTTTAGTGCAAATGTTAGTTAGTGCAAATGTGTACAATATTATTTTATTGTTTATGAATTACTTTTATTAATAAAATTACTGAGATTTAACAGTTGTTTAAATTTATGACCCCAACACATATTTGTTCCAGGCAGATAATTTCCAGATTGTGATAGGTTACTCGTATTTTTAGATTTTTGATGGCAAGGATATATTTTGCAGTTCCATAATTATAAAAGTTATACATTATATAACAGTATAAACGAATATCTTATAGAACCACGACGCGGAACGGGATGCAGGATGATTGTACGATTCTAGTTTGTAATATTCTTACCTACACTAAGGTTAATTTAATGCGTAGGGTACCGTCTGACATTGAAAATATGGTAAAGAAATGCAATAGTTATTTGTTATACAAGGGTGCAAAGTTGTATTTTACCCGCGAGTGTTTTAACACACGAGAAGTAAAATACATTTGCACCCGTGTGTAACACAAAACTTTTCCCCTCACTATAGCGAGGAAAGTGCAACATCCACAGGCGTTAGATCATCTTCATCAACTGGAATCACTCATTTTTTTACGATATTATAACAAATAACACTGGAAATTCTGTACTTTTACGTGAAAAGTTTTTAAGTAAAATTTTTGTTGACAATGTTGACATTTCTGACGTATGAAATGTCAATGATGCGTTTTGAAATTGCATCGACTTAACTTGTGCGTTCAGAATTATATTTAACATAATTATTAAAAAACAAACGTTTATTATGGAATTTTAAGGTTTATGACTTAAAATCATTAAATAAAGCTAAATCTGGTATTTTTTATTAAATTCTCAAACCATTTATTTAATGATAATTAATATCGAACGAACCATTATTATGAGCGTTTTACGTTTTGTTGTCTGTCAAGCTACTTAAACACGCTCCATCTCAAGGTCAAATTACTTTCCCCACTAGTGGATAAAATGCGTTTTTCCCCGCTTGTTTTAAAGGATAAAAGATGGCTTTCCGAGCTAGTGAGGGGAAAAGTATGTTGTTTGATGCAGAATAATCCTACCAAAGTACCAGTACATACTTGGGAGTATCCGAAAGAGCCATGGAGCCGAGTACACATAGACTATGTCGGACCGTTTATGAACCATTACTTTCTTATCGTGGTGGATGCGTATACAAAGTGGTTAGAAGTAACACCAACAAATTCAATTACATCAACAGCAACAATAAATATTCTTAAAAAGTTATAGACTATATTTGGCCTACCAATTACGCAAGTTTCAGACAACGGCAGACAGTTCCGGTCAGAAGAAATGCAAAGATTTCTCAAATCAAATGGAATCCAGGCTAAATTTACTGCTCCTTTTCATCCTTCGACGAATGGCCAAGCCGAAAGATACGTACAGACAGTAAAATGGAAGCTGAAAGCAATGGCATATGAAGAGGGTACATTACAAGACAAGCTATATAGATTTCTAATGATGTACAGGAAAACACCAAACAGTGCTACGGGTTTGAGCCCAGCAGAAATGATGTTTAAAAGATTATATAGGACAAGGATAGACTTAGTCAAGAGAGTACCAGAAATATGGATGAAAAATGATAATGATGACAAGATTGTGAAAAAGGAATTCAGAAGAGGTGATAGAGTTCAAATAAGAATGTGCGACAGCAACAAGTGGAAATTTGGAACAATTACAGAAAGAATAGGGAAACTCCACTACGAAGTCGAAGTACAAGGAAAATTACATCAGAGACATACAGATCAAATAAAAAAGACGTCATGCAGCGGTGATGTTCCATACGTCTATTTACCCAGGCCAAGTTTACCGACTACAGAACCTACACCAATTCAACCGGATGTAGAAACAGCTGCGCCCATTAACCCTGAAGGTGTTCATGATGCCCAGAATGTACCAAGCCCAAGTAAAAGGCAAAGTGCTGTGTCTGACTCGGTAACCTTACCTGTACCTACGAATGTACAACCAGAACCTCAAGCTTTAGAAGAAGCATCGGAAGCTACATTGCCAGAGACAGTTGAGATTCCTACAGAACGCGTACTTCGCCGCAGCTCAAGAAATAGAAAAGAACCAACACGCCTAAACCTCTAGCCTGAACTTGAATTCAATAACGAGGGAGAGTGTTAGGCCTTCATGGTTTACCTATCTATGACTAGAGGACAATGTCATATTTTAATTCATTGACTTATCGATTGAGCTATCAAATAAAGCATATCTATATTACTATATTATTATTTAATATAATTGGATACACAATATTTACTTTTAAAAATCTCTCTTGGGTTTAATCGGTATCCTGATATTGATTCAACAATGGTTCTGCAAGTCCTGTTGTATCATTTCATAATCCATTAAATTATTAGAAGTATTTCGGCCCTATGATAATTCCTGCTGCTCGGCATATAAGTATTTGTTGTTGCTGCGTAGGTTGATTGGGGACATTGGGGTATGGTTCGAAAGATTTCTGCTCTACATTAATAATAGCTTTGAGTTCATGTTCGGCTATGGGAATAACTGATGCTCAATCGTGGGAGAAGCTTCTTCCTTAAGTGTTTTTCTTGGTGTAGGAATATATTTGACCTCTCCTTGAATAGTTAACTTGTCGTAAGTATATTTTCTTTAAAATGAAGATGGCAAATATAATCATTTCATTTTAATGTGCTAGAGTCTGGGAATTTAAAGAAACATGAAGAATTGTTAAAGTAAAATTGTAAAGTTTTTTTTTTAGGACATTCGTACACTTTTCGATTAGGTATTCTAATAAACTGTAAATCAGAGACACCTTGCGCTGCACTGCGATATTATTATATCACTAACCTGAGCGAAATACATAGGACAGCGCCGTCTAACGGGTCGCACTGTAAATTTTTCAACAAAAACTTCTGTCCGCGGTTTTCTCACCAGAGGGCAACACTTGTTTGCAAAAGGTAATTTTATTAGTGTGCGGCTTTAGAAGAGTCATAGAATGTATTATTGGATCCCATATATTTCACGACTTCTATTTCCGCACAGACTCTAATGTATTTGATATCGATAGCCAAAGTATGACCTCATTCATTCCTATTTACAGGGAGTCTATCTAGCGGCAAATTTCCGATTCCAAAATTTGATAAATACGAGTACGTCGTAGCTCCGTGAGGCTTTTTACTTTTCACCTCAGCAGCTCGAACAAGCCTACTTTCGTCACTCCCTGGAGTGAGGAAAGTGCGACTTTCCTCACTCCAGGGAGTGAAACAATGTAGCTTTTTAATTTAGTGAAGGCCATGAACTTCATACTTTTATTACATTTTTTTAATGGTATGGTACGGTACGGTACGGTACGGTCCGGTACGGTACGGTACGGTCTGGTCCGGTACGGTACGGTACGGTACGGTCCGGTCCGGTCCGGTCCGGTCTCGTAACGTATCGTATCGTATCGTACATATTATAATACTTTTTTTTCCTGTTTATTCTGTGTAATTCGGAATACATTTTAACCTTTAATATGTTCTCACTACTGAGGTGAAAAATTATGTGTGCAACACGAGAGAAAAGTTATTTTACATCTCGTGTTTTTGAGTCCCTCGCTACGCTCAAGATTCTACCTTAGAATCACTCGCTTCGCTCGTGATTCAATTATAGAATCTTTCGCTTTCTCGGGACTAAAAATAAACACTCGCAAGAAAAACCAACTTTCCTCTCTTGTTGCACAAATAACTATTCTTGGCGCTACGCCATCGGCCCGTAGGCGTTCGTAGCCACTCGTAGGTATCGTACTATTATTATTTAAGCTTTCACTAACCACTAACCAGGGCGATCTGCTTTTACCACCTATATTGTTTACTTTAAAATCACTCTTGTTGAAAACTAATAATTATTGGCCGCCGTTATTAAAAATGATGTTAGCAAGCAGCCAAAATCGGCCATTAATTGTTAGACCTTGGGAAAAAATATTTTACTTGTAATACCTGCTAATATTAAATGCGAAAAGTAACTAACATGCCAATTAATATATAATTTAAGTAAGTAAGTAAGCAATAAGTTTTTTTATATAGTTACTAGCTTCTGCCCGCGACTTGGTCTGCGTGTAATGATGATTGATAAAAACAATCCCCGAACCTCAAACTATCTCCAGACCAAAATTCATCTAAATCGGTTCAACGGTTTAAGCGTGAAGAGGTAAAAAATAGACAAACATACAGAGTTAGCCTACTGACATAAGCTTGCTGACCAAAATAATAATATATTATAATAACATTTTAAGTGTCAAGTAGTCGTAAATAGCATATGTTCTCTTCAGAACAATAATCTCGCCACTATCAATTTTATTGGTGATACTGGCAGAGATCCAAATCCTATGTGAGGGTCATACAGAGGTGGCACGCTGAACGCTCTGCATCTGCATGTTCGCCTATAAACAATGGTCAGTAAGCGTTTACTTCCATGCTTGAGGCTATGAATAAATCACCAACTTATCATCAACTAACGAAAGGGAAAGATTGAAATTTTCGTTAGATACTGGTCTCACAAAAGTACAAAGAAATTATATTAAGTAGAAAGTGCAGGACCCGCGCTTAATCGCCTTTTCGTACAAACGTTTGATTTTTTCGAATTTTAAATAATTATAAGTTAGCATTTAAAAATTTGTATGAAATCGGTTTTTCGCTCCAAATTTTTACAATGATCAAAATATCGAAAAAAGTCAAACGACGGGCATAGCTATGGTTAAATAAAATAAAAATAAAAAATAAAAATTATTTAATTCAGACTCAAAAAATCCATATTTTGTTAGTGACACTTAAACTAGGGAACCTATAAACTAAGTGTTAGTCTAATTATAACATTTACAACATTTACATAATTAAGAGCTAGCTATAAAAACAAAAATAAATACAAACAAATACCTACTTACTTACTTTATTAATTTGTACTGCCTATTACAATATTAGCCCAGTGCCTTAATATAGGGCAGTCGAGGCGTCCAGCTACCATCCTCAGGATGCTGTTACTGCAGCCTCTCACTCGTCTCAGCAAAGAGGCTACCCTCTTGCGTCTGATGGCATGGAAGCCATCCGTGTGCGCCTCGGCAAACATGCCTGACGCACTACAGCGGCGAGGCAGCTTTAGCAACATCCTGAAGATATTATTAAACTGAACACGAAGCGCGTTATAAACACGCTTCGTATGCTTCACCCATAGACTGCATGTATAAAAAGATGTACAATATGCTTTAAAGAGTGTGAGCTTAACTTCCCTTGAACATTTTGCAAATCTACGGATGAGCATGTTGCCCCTGATTGCTAAGGCTCTTCTTTCTCTTTCTATATCTAGGTCATCATCCAACTCCTCTTTTACTATGTGACCCAGATATTTAAACTTGCTAACTATTTTGAGAGGCACACTACTCAGCATGATCGTAGGTATACTTTGAGGGTTGAATTTGCGAGCTTTAAAAACCATCATCTCACTATGCAAAATCTTGGACACACTTCCTGAACAATACTTTAGCTTCAAATCAAGTTGGCTTTTAATGAATAAAAGTCACAGGAACATAGAGAACTTGACTACGCAAGTATGCGCACACGAGAGGTCTCTGAATCAGAAAAGTAACGAAGAAGCAGTACGAAAAGCAAAGAAATAAGAAGTTCAAGAAATGCAAAATACGCTGAAAAATAGTTCTTTTAAGTCAAATGGCCTGTCTTGTATTTTGAAGAATGATGAAAAAGTACTATTACTTGGAAATCGAGCCAAATATGGCGATTTATATAAACTTCACGTCAAGGTATTGATGCCGAAGCTTGAAGTGAACCAATTATCAGCACCTCAGAATCTTCAACTCTACCATGAACGCCTGGGACATCAGAACAAGAGACATGTGGCAAAACTGATACAGCAAGAGCTTGGAGTAAAGTTAAACTCGTCAAGTTCATCAGTTTTTGGAAAGAGCCATAGGCAAAAATTTGGTATGAGACCAAGAGTCACAAAGGCTGGAGAGATAATCAGCACTGATGTATGCGGTCCCTTCCCTTACTCGATCTCGAAGTGTATATACTACGTTCTGTTCAAAGACGCTTACTCAAAGTATCGCTGGATCTACTTTCTGAGACAGAAGTCTGAAGTCCACGCACGGCTAAAGGACTTTCTTGCTGAAGCGAAAACTTCCGGACACGTAATACAGGAACTGTTAAGCGATAATGGAGGAGAATTTGACAATGAATTAGTAAGGAATACTTTGAGAATATATGGGATCAAACAAAGGTTTACCATGCCATACACTCCTGAGCAGAATATGTCCACAGAAAGAGAAAATCGCACAGTCGTAAAGATGACAAGGACACTGATGCACGCCTGCAATAAGATCCCAGAAGGTCTATGGGCTGAAGTAACAAATACATCGGTGTATATCCTAAACAGGAGAGGGCCTACTCCTGTAGAAGGAATGTTTCCGCACGAGCTTTGGTATGACAAGAAGCCAAGAATTGATCACCTAAAGGTACTGTATGCGACTGCTCCGTCCATATCCCAAAGCAGAAAAGGACTAGTATGCTGGACAAAAAAGCACAAACAGGAATACTCATCGGGTATGACGGCGATGAAGGTTACAGAGTTTTCAATATAGAGGAGCTAAAACTTATCAGATCCCGAGATGTTGTCTTCAATGAAGCACCTTTAGCGGAGAAAACCAAGATTGGTAGAAACTCGATAACGCCTCAGCCTAAAACAAACACCTATGACTTTCCTTTGTCTCTTACAGATTCTGAAACTGCTAGCAAGAAGAGTCACTCTCATCGACTTGTAGAGGGTACCATCGAAGGGCGTTGCCGCGAGGTGAGTCGTCACACTCCTCCACCTATAGAGGCAAGTGTGGGAGTGGAATTCCGTGAGGTGAGTCGTCACACTCCTCCACCTATAGAGGCAAGTGTGGGAGAGGAATTCCGTGAGGTGAGTCACACTCCTCCACCTTTAGAGGCAAGCGTCGAAGATGACTACCGCGAACAAAGTCACGCTCATCCACCTTCAGAGGCAAGCGTCGAAGATGACTACCGCGAACAAAGTCCGACTCATCCACCTTCAGAGGCAAGTGCCATTGAGGATTACGAGTCAATGGAAGATGAAGAGACAGCAGATATTAAACTTCCGACACGACAGCTACGCGATCAGAACCAGATAAAACCTCCGAAGTGGTTTAGTTTTTATCAGTTTCTTAATGAGGCTATATCTATCTCTGAACCCACTTCGTACCAAGACGTGCTAAGAAGCCCTGAAAAAGATAAGTGGATAGAAGCTATGAACAATGAAGTACAATCCCTATAAGGGAACCAAACCTGGGAATTGACAACCCTACCTGAAAATAGAAAAGCACTAAGATGCAAATGGGTCTTTAAAATCAAAAGAAACCCTGACGGTACAGTCGACAGGTACAAAGCACGATTAGTCTCTGTTGGATATACACAAAAGAAGGGTATAGATTATGACCAAACATTTAGCCCTGTAGCAAAAATGAGCACAATCCGGATGCTACTTAGTATTGCTGCTAATGAGGGTTTAGTACTTAGACAGTTTGACGTCGCTACTGCTTTTCTTTACGGTACTGTCAAGGAAGAGATCTTTATGCGACAGCCAGAGGGATACGACGATGGAACGAATCGAGTATGCAAACTGAAAAGAAGCCTATACGGGTTGAAACAGGCGCCTAAGTGTTGGAACGAGTGCATCCATGACTTTCTTATAGGGTCAGGTTTCATTCAGAGTGAAGCAGATCCTTGTGTCTATGTCAGAGAACGAGGACAGAAGAAAATACTGCTCGCACTATATGTAGATGACCTTTATCGCACCGGATCCGAGATTTGCACGACTCATGCGACCATACACACATACACTCTTACACACTTACTATTCCACCTAATTAAGATCTTTACCCTCTTTATTTGAAATGTAAGGTTACACACCTTATGTAAAATCAAAATGTATATAGGTATGTATGTGTATGTGTGTTTATATGTATGCATATATGTATATATATATATATATGTATATGTATATGTGTATGTATGTGTATATGTATGTGTATTGTATATGTGTATATATATTATATTATAATTACAACCGTGAACGCTTAATGCACCTACACCGACAGGAAAAAAAAACAGAACTATCAATTCTTGTAATGTTTAGTTTTAGTTATAATACTTATAATATTGTCAAACCTATTTTTTAATTTTTTTCTCACCTTTGTATGAAAGAGCGAATACCTCCTAACACAAGTGTCAAACTTAAAAGGAGGATTCGACACCCAGGATAAACCTTGTTAAAAAATAAACGAATTTTGAATTTTTGAATTTTTTGAGATGACGGATTGTTGGCCGCGTCAGACGCAAAAGAGGCTGATGACTTCATTAACAATGAGTTAAAAGGACGTTTTAAAATCACCACGAAGGTACCGTCCTATTTTCTGGGGCTTGAAATACATCAACACAAAGATGGTACTATTAAAGTCCACCAAACGGCTTACACAAGAAAATTGCTTGAAAAGTATGGAATGAATTACTGTAAGGAGGTTGGAAAACCCATACTAAAGCCTGAAAGAGTAATGGAGGATCAAAGTCCTGACCGTTAGACTTTCCTTACCGCCAAGCCGTTGGGTCCTTATCGTACTTAATGGTTGGGACGAGACCGGATATTGCGTATGCAGTTGGAGTTGTATCACGAAACCTAGATAAACCTACCTCAAGTAATGTACAACAAGTAAAAAGAATACTTAGATATTTGAAGGGAACTGTCGATACAGGGCTTGAGTATAAGCAATATCTATCTTTGGTATAAGAAAGGTGAAAAGCGTCTGGTGTGCTACAGCGATGCCGATCACGGTGGAGACGATGCGACGGGGTGCTCCACGAGTGGAATAGTATGCCTGTATGCTGGTTCAGCAATATCATGGCGAAGTTCGAAGCAAACTGTCATTGCACTATCATCTACAGAGGCGGAGATAGTAGCGGCCAGTGAAGCCAGCCGTGAGATTGTTTGGCTAAGGAGATTGTTCCAAGACCTGAAAATAAAACTAGATACGCCAATTTTGCGCAGTGACAATGAGTCTGCAATTAAGCTTGCGTACAATCCTCCATATGAACAACACCTGAAGACGAAACACATAAAACTGAAACACTTCTATGTGAGACAGTGTGTGTCTGAAAAAGATATAACAATTGAGCAAGTACCGACAGCAGATCAACTTGCTGATATGTTTACGAAACCTCTTTACAAACCAATACTGTTCAAACTATGCGAAGCCTTCGGTTTGAAAAAGAAGAGGGAATATTAAGGATGAACATCCTCTTTACACTAAAGTGTTTTGTCTTTGATTTAGACGTTGCTATGAAACGTTGTTATAACTGTTACTCTTTTGACTTATCTAAATGAACTATAAACGTAAACACTTTTCTAGTTTTACTTTAATATTTTCATGTGTGAAGATCAAACTCCTAGCGAAAAATATTTAGATTGTAATATTTACGAAAACACACATATTTAAACAAACTGCAGTAATTTTAAAATGATTTGGTTAATTTAGTATCAAAATCAGCGGGATTGCCTCCTACTTTTTAATTTTTAACTTTTTTGTTCTAAAACTCCCAATAGTCAATGGCATCCCAGTCATTAACCAACATAATAAAAGTATTTAAAGTAATTTAAATATTAAATAACAATTTAATGAATAAAATAAGCAATTTTATTTTATTTTCGCGAATATAGTGCTAAATAACCTTAAAAACCCATTTAATATCGTACAAACGTTTAACTGTGGCTGTATAAGATACTGCCTTTGCTCATTTACGCAAGTGTATGGTTTAAAAAAATATTTTTCGTGTATTCATTTTGGTTTCCGCCTTATGATATCGAGTAAATACAATTCAGCAAAAGAAATCAAGAATAATTTATTTTAACAATTTACTTACATATTTTTAAATAAAAAAACGATTCAATGCGGGATTAGTAAAATTAGAACAATTACCAATCGTTCCAGGCAGGGAAATAAAGACACTATTTTTCAATTTTGTTTCCACCCAGTTGCTTGTGGGACGGGGACGAAGAGGAGTACAACACTTTTCTGCACTAGAGCAGAAACGTATCACTTTCTGCGCACTTTTTAGAATAACAACGACCCACTTTCAGAGCATGAGATATGAAAAACAAATTTCAGACCTAGATATACCTCATGTCGTTGTATATGCAAAGTTTCATTACAATCCAACACGTCGTTTTAAAATGAGAGCGGTACTACGTTTCTATGGGAAGGTGTAATTCGTCCGAGCTTGCTGGGGACTCTTAAAACAACAAAAAAATAGTATATTGTACAACAAGGGCACAAAGCGATTTACATGTATACGAGGCAATTTATTGGTCCGAGCGGTAGCGAGGACCAATATAGCCGAGGATAAAAATGGGCGTTTGTGCCTGAGTTATACCTATACACACTGCTTTTCACTTCGATTGTGAGTAAAATAAACATGAATCTAGTATAACTGGATCGGTCATGAGGGGTGGGGGAAAATGACCGAACGGGATAGTCTTATGTATATTTCAGTAGGAGTAGCAGAGAAAGCGCTGTTATTGTTTGTCCTTGTCATAGTTTCACTTTTCCACCGCTGCCACAACCGAGGTTGTGGCAAACAAATAAGTACGTGACATGTCATGTTTGTTCGTTGCTTGTTTAATTATCGTTGTTTTGTATGAAATTGTGCTTTCTCTTATGAAATATAGTGATGGTTAGCGTTTTGAATGCTTGAACTATGATAAAATACTGGTGAATTGTTCTGTAATCGGCTGTAATAGCTGCTCTGAGCAAAAATATGAGATCATAACCTTTCACACGTAAGTACGGTATTTTACACCTTCCTCCTAACGCAATATGTGAGAATAACATCGTAAAATTACGTTACACTCAAAGCAATGTAGAATCAAACGATTTCAATAAAAATATCACAATTATTTACGCAAATTAACAAAACATTACTTGTAAAATTATCCGCCCAAATTACGTAGGTAGGTAGGAGTCTGAGGTCAGCCATTTTTAAACTTCTTCTTAATTTAGCTGCATAACAATCATGTTAGGGATACCAGATGAAAATATCATAATTTTATGGGTAATTTTGACCTCGAAGATTTTTCGTACTTCTAATTCCAAAAAATAAATAAACAAATGTTGTGAAGATTAAATGTGGTGTACATTAATTGGTGTGATTGCGATTTGTGATTTCTTTAAATTAAAACCCATAATACATTTTATATACTAAACATGTTTAGTTTTGTACCACCTGCGCGAATTATAGGAGGTATTTCATTGTTTATACGCCTAAAAAGAACGGCCCATTGACATTTTATTTAACATTTTTTTAATACCGTCAAACAAGCTAACTTTGCCTCCAGGGTAATCGCCCCAACGTGATATCAAATATTGGGGTAATTTTTACCAATATGGTATCCCCACGTTTATGACGTCATCTATGTCTATCCCTTACGGGCGCACGCGTATAGCTGGTCTATGTAATGCTAGGTCTATGAAAATAAAACAATGGCAAACAAATAAAATTCTTTTTTTATTTATTTTTTATTTTTAACTCGTGATATTTACCTTAAGCCTACTACACACTCGTGCGCGAATCGCGGCGCAAAGCCGCGAACGCGAGTGTGGTGTCGATTTCGCTGATTAGCGAACTGTCCACACTCGCGTTCGTGGCATCGCGCCGCAATTCGTGTGGAGGGGGCTTAAGTCTTTGTTCATACCAGTAGGTAGGTAGGTAGGTATAATTTGGCAGTAAAATTATAACTACATTTTGTAGTTTATTTCTATAATAACTATGCTGTATTGTAAGATTTTTATGATTTAGTAATATATAAAACACGGATTATTAAAAAAACGGGCCAAATTAAGTGGAATAACAATATTATCCGATTATGTTTTATTGTGTACTATGGCAGTGATTTGATTTGATTGATTAGTCTTTAAAAAATATTACTTTGTGAACTAGAGCATAAAAGTAGCATTTTGTGCAGCCTACATCTAGCACAAAGAAGAACTTTACGAGCATGAGAAGTGAAAAAACCTTTTTAGGGTTCCGTACCTCAAAAGGAATAAACGGAACCCTTATAGGATCACTCGAGCGTCTGTCTGTCCGTCTGTCACAGTCTATTTTCTCCGAAACTTCTGGACCAATTAAGTTGAAGTTTGGTATATAGTAAGTTTGTGGCCCAAAGACGTAACATAAACAAATGAATTTTAAACATAGGGGCCACTTTTAAGGGATAAATGAGAAAATTAAAAAAATAAAGTTTTTCAAATTATATCGTGTTTATATCAAATGAAACAGCTTATTGTGAGAATCTCAAATATATTTTTTTATAATTTTCGGATAAATAGTTTAGAAGTTATTCAAGAAAATAGGCAAAAAATGACCATTCCCCCACTTTATCTCCGAAACTACTTGGTTCAAAATTTTGAAAAAAATACACAAAATAGTTCTTTACAGATTACAGGAAAACCTAATAGAAATGTGCAGTCAAGAGTGAGTCGGACTTAATTATTTAATTTTTGATCCGACCCCTACGGGTTTTTTTAGACATTTCATTCAAGTTTCACATACAAAAATACATTGTTTAAATTATGTAATGTACAAAACCCTTGGAACGCGAGTCCGACTCGCACTTGGCCGGTTTTTTTGACTAGATACTATAATATGTATGTACCTATTCGTGATGAAATGAAATAGTTTGTTCTGTAATTCACACAAACTAAACGTACATTTTATTTTTAGTCTAGCTTATACACTAAACAGCAATAACAGAATAAACAAATAATTCAAATAATACATCGACAATTAGGTAGTTACTGTAGGATATTTCGTAAATTTCTTCATTTAAGTATATATTTTTAATATAAATCAATTGATTTTAAAAACGATATTTGTAATATTCCTTACATTAAACTCTTTTCCGCTATTATCTTTATACTAAAACGGTTAAACGAAAAAAGAAAATTCTTAGAGTAACACAATTAAATTTATCCCCATCATCCCTATGTTAATTTTAACCCTTCAGTTATTAGAATCCCTTTGAATGGTTATCTTCATTTCACTACAGCAGCCCGTAAAGCAGGGATCGGATACCGGTATTTTTGTATGGGAACGAAACCGGTATTTTTTCGTTCTTTGTTTATTATTTCATTCTTAATTGAGCAATGTAATAATACATAGTCTTTACCTAAAAACACAACTAAGTTCTACATTTGATCTATAAAATAAGTCAAAATATATGGTTATATCGAAGTTTTTCAAAAAACCAGTTCTGACCCATGCCGTAAAGGCTCTCTTTATTGTTCAAAAACTGATGAAAGTGATGAAAATGTTGCATTTCATCCACAAGAGTGGCAAAGTAAATTGTTGCATGTTTTAAGTTGTTTCCTCATCGTTGTTTGGTAGAAATTAATTTTTTTATGTGTTGATTTTTATTGATAAATATTTAATAACGTTCATTTAGTTTTAATTTGTACCTACCTAACATTTTACAGTTAGTATTTTCCTTGAGTTTGGGTGGCGAACAATGTTGTGTTTTACTCGGTAGCAAAATTTGTTTAACTCTATGCTCGTGGTTCAATTTCGGAAGAAGTATTTGGATCATTTCAGTAGAAATCGCCACTGCAGTAGAATCCCAATGCGCCACAAGTGGTTTAAGAACACTCAAATGTTAATCATTTAGGTGGCTTGAAGAGTGGCAATTGTACCTTCAAAGCCGCATTCGGCACGCCACGCTAGCCGCGGCGCGGTTTGCCGGCCCCTGAGGTAAGTGGCAATTGTACCTTAAGAGCCACATTCGGCACATCACGCTAGCCGCGGCGCGGTTCGCCGACCCCTTAGGTAAGTGGCAATTGTACCTTCAGAGCCACATTCGGCACGTCACGCTAGCCGCGGCGCGGTTTGCCGACCCCTGAGCTAAGTGGCAATTGTACCTTCAGAGCCACATTCGGCACGTCACGCTAGCCGCGGCGCGGTTTGCCGACCCCTCAGGTAAGTGGCAATAGGCATGATGACAGATTTTGAAAAACTGTCCTATAGTGTTAAGAATCATAAATTATTTACTATGAAAACCATATTTCTGCATTTAATAAAGGTTTTGTAGGTAAAAACTTTGTATACTTACCCATAAAAACTTGATCGGCTCGGAATTGCATAGAGAAATGCTAAAAAAGCGCACTTTCATACTAATAAAACCCCCAACTAAAACTAAATTTGCAAAGAGATTTGGCAGCTATGGAAAAACATCAGTGTACAATTCAATACTAAAACACTGTTACATCAAGGACCTCCCTGTTTCACAGGCAAAGCGAGTTATTTGTGACTGGTTAATTGATGGATTATAATAAGACTGAGGAGATAGTGCAGTGACGCTACGGTGCACTTGTATGGAGAAAGGAAACATTGTATAATGCTCTAAATTGTATAATTGTATAATGCTTTAAATATCGCGGCCATAAGCCTCAATTTCTGTCCATATGTAGTAGTACTCTATGTTACATAATAAGACACTTAACCTATAGGTATAGACACTTAGCCTTAAGAGACTTGACTGACAGACTGACCAACGTAAATCCCTAGTAGCTAAGGTTATTAGCATTAGCACCTATCTTCACCTCTAGACATACTTTTTTTTTTCAATCTAGTTTTTAATTCACTAACTGGTCGCTCAAGATACAGGCTATGCCTACTTGCCTAGTTTGGGGACCCCTGTTCATACTGTTATAAATGTACCGCTGTATGCGCGCAACCTGGACCTCATGTATACCCCATCTGCAAATTCCCATCTTTGTGTGCAAAATAAATATATTTTCCCCTCACTAGCTCGGAAAGCCGTCTTTTATCCTTTAAAACAAGCGGGGAAAAACGCATTTTATCCACTAGCGGGGAAAGTAATTTGACCTTGGATGGAGCGTGTTTAAGTAGCTTGACAAATAACAAAACGTAAAACGCTCATAATAATGGTTCGTTCGATATTAATTATCATTAAATAAATGGTTTGAGAATCTAATAAAAAATACCAAATTTAGCTTTATTTAATAATTTTAAGTCATAAACCTTAAAATTCCATAAGAAACGTTAGATTTTTTAAAATGATGTTAAATATAATTCTGAACGCACAAGTTGAGTCGATGCAATTTCAAAACGCATCGTTGACATTTCATACGTCAGAACAGAAATGTCAACATTGTCAACAAAATTTTTACTGTTCTTCTCACCGACTCACGTAAAAATCAGAATTTCTAGTGTTTTCTGTTATAATATCGTAAAAAAATTAGTGATTCCAGTGATGAAGATGATCTAACGCCAGTGGATGTTGCTCTTTCCTCGCTATAGTGAGGGGAAAAGTTTTGTGTTACACACGGGTGCAAATGTATTTTACTTCTCGTGTGTTGAAACACTCGCTACGCTCAGGATTCTATTTTAGAACCACTCGCTTCGCTCGTGATTCAACTATGGAATCCTTTCGCTTGCTCGTGTTTCGATTCCACACTCGCGGGTAAAATACAACTTTGCACCCTTGTATAACAAATAACTATTTTCATTTTCATTTCGTATTATTAAATATGAATACCAAAGTGTATAAATGTTGTGCGGTTCCTCAGTGTAATAATACATCAATAAAAACCCCTAATAAGTTATTTGTGCATGTTCCAGACAATAAAAAAACACGAAACAAGTAGCTTAAACTTGCAAGGCGAGACAACGGCCGTATTGCCTAAGACTCATCTTTATTTTTGCGAAGATCATTTCGATGTGAGTATTTAATTTATTTAGTATCTATCTTGTTTGAGGCGTAACTTTAATAAAAAAGTTGCATAAGAGTAGGTTTTTGAGGTTAGGTTTCAAATTACACCAGTGTTGTCTTTAATAGATACCTAATGACAAATTCTTTAACCTGCTATGGAATACACATAAAAAGCGATTTTACAGGATTTGGATTTAGTTATTTACTTAAATTAGTATGATTTTTATATAATTATAAATATTGTTTATTGTACTTACAAGGAACTTTTGACTTTTCTAAATTCTGCTGAACAAAAGTCTTCGTTTGATTGTAAAAACCCTCCAAGCATCATCACATCGATTCTAGGCAAATAAGCTCTGTTTGCCTTAGTAAATCCTTGTTCCATGATTCAAGTTATTATTATTAGTTAATATTCGGTTTAAATTACTTAAATTGAATTCGTGAATCGTAAATTAAATAGCATGACAACCATAGGAGAACCAGTACTTTCAGTATTTTGGATATTTGTTTACATGAACGTGACGTCATTCGGTCTGATTGGTGTTCACCGAATCATGGCGGACTTGCGTATTTTGTAATTTTATTTTAACAAAACATTTACCAATCTCGCCAAATATAAAAAAATAAATGCGTTTTTCGTATTCTACGACTAGTTTCATTAAATAAATATAATATTTTAGTGACTTTTATTTACTGTCATCATGCCTATTGTACCTTCAGAGCCACATTTGGCACGCCACGCTAGCCGCGGCGCGGTTTGCCGACCCCTGCATGAGGTAAGAGGGGGCTAGTGGTAAATTATAGTTTTTATATAGAACGCGTACGCGTTATAATTAAGGGCAAAGGCAGACTCCACCACAAACTTAAAAGGTTAAAATTGTCTAGCTTAAAAAAACCCTGAAAACAAGTCTTATTTATATTCAGTTGTATATATAATTTAAGTAGTGATATTATATCACTATACATATATCATATATTTAGCTAGTGATATAGCCGAGGGATTTTACGAGCAAAATTTTAAACAGTAGTATATTTTCAGTGTGAATGAGATAAAAGGTAAAGTTCCGCGCGACGGACATATCTTTGGTTTGCTTTTAATTTCCTGTCTATACGCCCTTAAGTAATTGGCTTAAAATAAATACTTTAATTTGTTTTGTTCCCAAAAGTTGTGTAAATACTTAACAGTTTAAAATGAATTCATAACTTTTCCCAGCCGTAGTTATCGGATAATGTGCGAGACCGTTGTCACCCCCTTTTCACATTCTCTTTTCTTGTACTTAAAGGTTAACTGGAAGAGATACATTTATTGTATTATATGTATATGTGGATACCTATGTAAAGAGGTGAAGGTAATAGCCGTCTAGTAAATTAGTTTAATGAAAGGACCCAAGACACATTATTCAATATATTACATAGTTGGAGAACCCTAGACGACCGCGCTAGAACCATAATTTATCAAATGTACCGTCTACGATACAGCCATAGGAAAAACAGTAATGCAACGAATGGCAAGCTTGTCCGAGGATCTTCATTAGAATACTGTAATATCATGCCAATTGAAACGACCTTTTGAACGTCGCGTATTTATAGTCAGTTGTGTACATTCGTAAATTCCCGTCACCAATATTTCATGTTATAATAACGAGTACACCTAAGCGAATTTTCCCAGAAAACAAAACATTCGAGAGAGTAGGTATGAATTGTCTCAAATGATTTTTACGCCGCACACCCTAATATGCTAAATAAGAGCCTTTGTTTCTTTTGTTCAGCGGTTACCAATGCTACCGCTACTGACTGAACGGGAACAAACTCGTTTAAAAAGAAATTTTACCGCCATATTTAATTGCCCCGCGCCCCCCGCCATCGCCCCATCAGCGCGTGCGCAACGAGCGACGAGGCGGGCGGCGCGGGCAGTGCACGACGTACAACCGCCGCGGACACTCGTGCCTGAGGAAGGATTTCCAAAGAATCCGAAACATGTCGCCAAAAGCGACTAAAAATAATAGTGAGTAAAAACCGTACTGATCTAAAAATAGTTTACGTTCGATCTTATATGGTTCAAATTTATGTAACAGCTCCTGAGGCCACACAGGCAACCGGTCGTCCTTCATTATGACATAAATTTGAACCTTAATACTATCACGATAATTGCTTTTTAACGACATGGTTGCTTTGGCACGCGCTCGGCACGCGACAGGCGCCTCTCCATAAAAAAACAAAGGCTTTTGTTTAAAAGTAATTTGAGAAATTTCATACTATAATTGTTAGGTATTTTCATTCGCATCGCTTGGTAGCACTTTGTGCAGTGAGTGAGGGAAAGAGTAAATACTTATAGTGAAAGAGAATAATGGAAGCAAGACGTATATCGGAGAGATTTCTACTTGACTTTGTAATATTCCTTTCAGAATTTGTAATATACCTTTCAGATAAAAAAATTCATCACACTTGCGAAGAAACACAAACATTTAGTCAAAACATCTAAATATTGATTAATTTAGTTCATATTGAATTGAATGAATTGGGCATTTAGATTTAAAGTTGTACCCCGAACTTGCATTTTTGATTTTTGATTTTTTATATTATTACCACTCACATTCAGAGCTCATTAGATCATAATACAAGAAAAAGGTGCCTCCAAAATATCATACATGTTTTGTTTATCCGTTTTGTTACCTTCTTTAATTCTGAGTCAAAATAAAATGAGAATGCTTAATTCTAAAGCAAAAATTGGGGATACAACTAAATATGAATCACCAATTCTCTAGTTGTTTACTTACATCATTTTTGATAAAATAGATCCAAGACTCATTCCCATGAGTAAAATTAGAACAATGACCAATTGTTCTGGGCAGACAAATAGAACAATATTTTTCCATTTGTTTCCACCTAGTTGCTCAAGGGACAGAAACAAAGAGGAATATGCTACTTTTTAACCCTAGGACAAATAATATAACATTCTACCGGAATCACAGACAAACAATAACCCACTTTCAGAGTATGAATAATGAAAACTGTTTGTTATCGCAAGCTAAAAATTGTGCTTTACGCAAGTTATTTTATTAATCTATCGAAGAAAACTATAAAACCTGCACTTAAGCCTTCAGACTCCCAATACGGTCCATATATATGCCATTATGAAGCTGGAGGTCCTTTTCAATAAATAAAATGACGCAATGCAGTACTACCCTTTGCTCGGAATACACACAGGATTAACGTTTATTATTGAAATGACTAATTCCCACTTCACATACTCGTATACCTAGTTATGTACAACACATTCGATGACCGAAATGAAACAACTTTCGATTATTTGACAATACCTATATATGATTGAGCCTGGTGAGTTTTCCGGCGGTAAAAATCTTTAATGCTGTTTCTTACATTGTTAATAGCAGTAACTAAATTCAAAATGTTTTAATTCTATAATGAAAATGTTGGCTATCCTAAGTTCGAAATTTACTTCTTGTATATTTTAGCAGTGATTCTAAAGCATTACATAGGTATTTTACAGCGTCCCTAACTTTTGCTTGAGTCTAACTTTTTATCTTTCCCCCTATCTAAATATGCCTGTAAACCTTTTCGTTTAAGAAAAATTATTAATTAATATGGTACTTAGAAAAAAAAACTAAACCCTTTCAAGAATCGTAACTGTTAAAAATACATGTGTAAATTAAGTGTGTGTTATGTTCGGCGCAAGCGTCTTAAACGTGGACACCGCAGCGGCTGTTTGTCATAGCGCGTGCACGAGTTTTATGTAACGCGGGCTGATCTAAAGCTAAAGAGATCCGTGGACTAGCGACAGCTAGGAAACTTTGCTCATTCATCTTTTCCCTAAAGACGGGGTGAGGGGTCCGGGCCGCGCTGCGCTACTCCGCGCGTGTTACGTAACTGTGGCAGAGGGCCGGAGGGCGCCGCCGCCGCTACTTCTACTCCAGCCTTGCCCGCGAGCGGTCCTGTGGACGCAAGCCGCACATATTCGCGCCCTCGCCGGGAGTTGGCGCGCCGCGACCCCGGTTCGACATCAGCCACGCTTCGCGCCTAACGCACTGCGTTTTTTCTTTGTTCTAACTTCCCGCAATTTCGCTCTTAACTTGAATACTATACTTGTACTACACGTCACGACTGAACCGGTAAGACTTTTGTTTACAAAAAATCTTAACACTTTCACTATCCCGCTCCGCAACATGTTATATAACGCACGATCATTGTTTTGGTTGCTTACGTCTTTCATCTTCCTATGATAAAAAAATCTGCATTGCGAATTAACCATGATGTTTTTTTATTGAATGCATTTTCCTTTAGAAGATGTAGGAAAGTAATTTGTAACTTTATGAACAGGTAATTTAGGTAGGTACTCACCATATTTTTCGAGATTTCGGCCTGTTTCAACCTGTTGTTCTTTTAGTTACGTTTTTCAAAGTACGACATATGGTGTATAACATTTTTAGTTATTTCAAGGATACAGAATCTTTACAATAAAACAGTACCAGAAAGGTTATTGTTAAATTGTGTGTGCGGAGGAGAACGTCTCTCCCGCGGCGGTGCCACAAGGCTCCCGAGGGCCTTTTTGCTTTGTTATGGTCGGCAAACATACACATCAGGCCATGCCAGTCCAATTGCTTTTCACAAATTTTGTTACAGTCTATTTTATCTTATGTAAGTTTGTTTTGTGGCATCTACATTTTAAAATGAGGATTACCTTTTGTCGGTCATCACTTAATTATTTCGATCAATTGAAAAGGCTGTTCTAAATAAAAACCTTCCATTTAAGCAGTTACAGGGTACTCTCGCCGGCTACGGCGCGCATATATCCGTGTTCATCGGACAGTTATCGTTACAGTTGAGTTATGGAAGCAGGGTTACGTAGCTACGGGTGCTACGGAGTTTCGTAGCCCGGCTCAGACTGTATGAAGTTGACTTGAAAAAGTGCATTTCATCGTTAGTTTAAGCGGTACATATGACTTTATTGATAAAAGCAGTCCAGGGTTAAATGTAATTTTTGCCGTCCCTTGCCACGGTCCGTGATTAATGTGCTCAGTGCGTAATGCGTACGTACGCGGCATATAAACACTTGGGATATAAACACTCTTACTTTATTCAAATAACGGAAGCAAATCTTGAGGTGTAAGGGATATAACTTAAATTGATGTAGAATGAAGAATGGTCTAGGGTAGCCGTATAAGTAATTAATTTAGCAAAATAAACATTTCCATGTTATAAGTAACTCGCAGGCAAATATACTAGTTTAAAACACGACTATCACTGATCACTACACGATATTACTAAGGCTTGGTATCAATAACTTTACAAAAATCCTTCAAAAAACTAGTACCAAAATAAACTTTGAAACTGCATTAAGTAGCTTAAAAGAAGTAAACTTTACAGACATTTATAAAAATGATGACCCCATGTTACTGGCTATATAATAAGCACAATTCGAAAATGTCTTGCTACAAATACGATAACAACACTTGTACCTAGAAATAATCGTATTAAAAAATCCTGGATAACTCTGGGAGTTCTCCGATGCATCAGAAACCGAAATAATATGCAGCGAAAGCTTAGGCTGGATCCTGATAATGTAGTTCTTAGAACAACATATCGAAGATACCGAAATTTCTGCAATGGCCTTATAAAAAAGCTTAAAAGGAAATACGACAGAGATAACTTGGTTAGCTCTGGTAAAAACTCAAAAACACTATGGAAGGCAGTAAATAATATAACAAATAGAAAACAAAATAAAAAAGAAAACGTGGAACTACTTGACATTAAAAATACCCCCATCGAATCTCTAAATGAAGTAAATCAGTACTTTTCAACCGTTGGCAAGTCTCTTGCTGAAACAATATTGTCCAATAATAATGTTGGAAGCCACATAAATCACAATCTAACTAACACATGTATGCCTTCTTTTGTACTCTACGACACAGATCCAAATGAGATATATACTACCCTTTCAAATTTAAAATCGACTAGTGCTCCTGGATGGGACAACATCTCTACGTAGTTCCTGAAACTGGCTAGTGGTATTGTTGTTCCGATCTTCACGCACTTAGTGAACCTATGTTTCAGTCGTGGTATCTTTCCCGACTCTTTAAAACAGGCTATCATCACTCCCGTTTTTAAGAGTGGGAACAGAAATTGTATATCCGATTACAGACCTATATCGGTCCTACCTGTCATATCAAAAATTATAGAAAAAGTCATAAATACCAGAATATTAAACTTCCTAAATAAATTTAACATTTTGTCAAACGTCCAATATGGGTTTAGACGAAATCTCTCCACAGAAGACGCAGTATCAGCTCTATCTTCTCTAATAATAGACAAACTAGACAAAAATAAAAAATCACTTACCGTGTTCTTAGACCTAAAGAAAGCATTTGATACTGTTTCTGTTCCCATACTAATTAGATCCTTAGAAGCCACTGGAATCAGAGGAGTACCACTGTCGCTACTTACCAGCTACCTTCATAACCGTAAGCAAAGAGTTAAGATTGGTGAATATCTTAGTGAGGAATGCGACATAAGTTATGGCGTTCCTCAAGGAAGTGTTCTCGGACCAACTCTCTTCTTAATATACGTCAATCAACTTTGTCAACTTAAAATCGAGAACGGATCGATTTTTGCTTACGCTGATGATACAGCTATTGTGTTCTGGGGGGATAACTGGGAAGATGTAAAGAGATCCGCCGAGTCTGGACTAGCAAAAATTGCTCAGTGGCTACAAAATAATCTATTAACATTAAATATAGCAAAAACGAACTTCATATGCTTCACTAAATACAAAAGAATGCAGCCCAAGTCTACCTTTACTTTTAGAATACATACCTGTAACGACCTACATGTAAATTGTACATGCTCAGAAATCCACAAAGTTGAGTACACAAAATATTTAGGCGTTATGATAGATCAGAGACTTACCTGGCATGTACATATTGAACTAATCATGTCGCGCACTCGAAAGATGATTTGGATCTTTAAAAATCTTCGACACGTAGCAACAAAAAAGCTACTTAACCAGATTTATATTTCTCTCGCTCAGTCGGTTCTTGCCTACTGTATTCCAATCTGGGACGGTGCCACAAAAACTAAGTTTTTGGAGTTAGAAAGAGCTCAAAGAGCGTTAATCAAGGTAATGTACTTTAAGCCCTATATGTTCCCTACCAGTGAGCTCTACCAAATTTCGGACCTGCTCTCAGTTAGAAAGCTATATGTAATTAATGCAGTTTTACGAAGGCATAAAGAAACCGTATACAAACCTGAAACAGACGATAATAAATCTAAAAGAAGAAAACCCGACGTAATATCCGCTCTCTCGGCTCGCAATACCTAAATCCTATCCGCTCGCAATACCTAAATCCGTATTCGCAAAGAGGCAGTACGTAGCTCAGTCGGTAAAATTGTATAATTATACAAATAAGTTGTTAAATATTTACCCCGCAAGCTCTAAAGAATGTTTAAGTAAACTAAATACATGGATTAACACTAAAAGCTATATTGATGTTGAAAATATATTAGTTGGAGTCGTCTAATATTAATTGTATACTGTATACTACATCTTTAAAAAAAAATCTTCCTGCAGCTAATGCATGGGTCATCAGATTCATTTTTACGCATCCAGAACCTATACACACGCACACAGAAAATTTACCTAAATTTAATAAACATGCACGAACACACACACACACACACACACACACACACACACACACACACACACACACACACACACACATCCCCTCGATTATTAAAACTTTATTAAAATTGTAGTCCACCTCATTGTACCTTACATAAAAAGAAAAAGTACTCTATTAAGAACAGATTTTTGTTAAAATTAGCTTTATATACTTAATTTCTTTCTATTTTTAGTTATTTTGAAGAAACATTAGTTTTAAGCCACAGCTATTGCTTTTATATAAATTCTGTTACCACCTACGGGAGAGCGGTGTCTCTTGACACAAGTGTCATTGTACGCTTAAAAAGAGGCACCTGCCCAGTTATAATTACGTTTGTTTGTGCGAACTCAATAAACATTTTTTTTTAAAGATTTATTTACATACAAGATATATACAGTGGTACTACGTAAACGAAATTAATAACTAGCTTAAATCTAAAATAGGCCCTTGAGGCATTGTACCAAGGATGCTGGCGGCATTTCCCCGCTGTATCGCAATGCTGATACGTTGTGCGAGAAAGCCGCCAGCTCTTCGGTCACCAGTTACGTCAACCAGACGCTTCGCGATTTCTGCAAACAACTTATGCGCGCTGGGACCCCATGGACCTAGAGTTTCAACTCCAAATGGAACGAAATGATACTCTCTACCGAGGCTCTTATATTTATTACGTTTTTAAATTTCGGCGCTTTCCGCCGCTCCGCCCGCTTTTACATTAGTCCGTTGGAGGTGGGACGGTGCCAGTGTGTCTACGCAGGTAGCATCCCACACCAACATCCGTCCCAAACTCCAAGGAACCAAGGACATCCCATCGGGCCTCTTGCCATCATCTCTGATAATGCCAGTCGGCTCAAGAAGAGCGGGTACATTGATGGTGGCAAGAGACCGACGGATTATGTCATTAAGCGACGCATGTCTTGAAAAACGGCCGGCACTTTTTTGACAAGATAATCCATGGTGTCCCAGTCGGTCCACGTCCGTGCCACAAGAGCATATGTGTGGCGTACACACCGAAACCCCGAATCGCAAACCAGTCGCCAGTCTAAGGGAGGCCGAATCCAAGAAAGTACCAGTATTAGGCGAAGGATGGGCATGCAGCCAGTAACCCGCTTCCCGGGCTCCGACCGCCAAAAGCCTCGCGCGGTCTGGACCTGTACAGTTGTTTAGGAGAATATTGTAAGTTAAATCACAGTAAACATTATCCCAACTCCTTTGTGAATTTGGGTTGTCTGGAAATTGTTTTCCCGGGCAAGCAATTTTAAAAGCATTTTTGGCGTCCTCAAAGCCCGCAATCTCACAGTTTGTGGGCAAAGCCCTTAAAATATTTCCTATGAGACCAGACGTGCTATGAGTGGACGCCAAAAAGGCTGGGGAAGCCACACTGGAAATTTTGCGAATTCCTAAACCTCCAAACCGAATAGGGCGGGACGCTTGAGACCAGGAAGGCTCACTTAGCTGAATGTTTAGAATCGTCTCTAAACTAATTTTGATCAAATCATCTAAAGGCGACAATAAATTTTGATGTTTCCAAAAAGGACAGCAGCGGAGCACATATGTAAATTTAGGGACAAAAAGACAAAATTTAAGAATCACAAGAGCATAATGAGGGCTAATTTCGAATAAGCGATTCGTTTGACTTTTGAATTTATTTATTTATTTTTATTAAGTAAGAGTTAAACATTTCCATGTTATAAGTAAGAAAAGTCTGCAGCTGTCATTCAATTGAAAACTACCTATATATGGCAATGTTTTTTAGCAGGCACTAAACGTCATTCACATGACATGTGTATTGTCAGAATCGTATAAATAAAATTGTGTTTTGCGATAAACGGTGAAACCATGGTAAAACATTATAAAAGCGGCGTGCGGGGGATACTATTCTGCATGATAAATAATTTTACAATAATAAAAAATCAGCACGAGGCTATTCAAGCTGAAAAAAGGCAATGTTTACAATATTTGCAGTTGATGACAGGTAAGTGGAATAAAACATCTCAATACTTGCACCATATGTAGACAATATAATATTGGTTTAGATTAAGGTTTCACAGCAAATTGAACACACCTAATAGGTATAGGCATACTTACTTAGTCGGTCCTAAACTTCTGTCACAAATAAAAATAATGATAAAAACAAAAGTACCAATCAGTTTTTAATAAATTATATACCAATTTAAAGTACATTTAATAGAGAATTAATATCTTAAAATTATTCAAAATGACCTCCCTTGTCAGTTGCTACTTACTAGTCGATTTTTTGACGCTCAAACCAGGCTTGAGTGGTCTTGGCTTTGTGTGCAGGTGCAGAATCCTGCTGGAACACAAAATTATGTCCTGAAAATAGCTGTTGGGCAGATCTTTGGCAAACTGATCCAAAACCGTCTCTTGGTACACTTTTGCACTGATTTTGACCCCTTTTTCGCAAAAATGAACCTCAGTTGCCCCGTAATAAGATACTCCCGACCAAACCATCACTGATGATGGATGATGCCCATGTTGCACCCGCGGAACTGTTGTTTTTGCTTCTTGAGAGCTCGTAGCGTACACTCTATCATTCTGTTTATTATACTTTTCTTCAATATCGAAATTTTTTTTCGTCTGTAAAGAGGATATCGCGGTGTCGATTTTTCGCGTACCGCTTTAACAACTTTCGGGATCTTTTAAGCCTTATTGTTTTTAGACGGGCATTAGGCATGTGCCCACTCTTTTTTTTGTATGCTCGTAGACTAAGATCTTCGTTTAAAATCTTTTTGACGGTATTCCTACTGACACCCATTTGCAAAGCCATCAACTTCTGTTTTCGGACAAGATTTCTTGCTATACAGGCCTTGATCGCTTTGATCACTGTTGGTGTTCTTACGGAGCGTGGACGGCCAGTTATTTTTTTGTCCTCAACACTAGAGACTTCATTGTACCTATCAGTAGTACGGTACACAAACCTAAGCGGTATATTTAATTTTTTGAGAACCGAAAATGGTACATGGCGAGTGCCCATAGCGGTGCAACGCTAAAACAGCTATTCGGTTTTCTTTCAGTGTCCACTCCAACGTGAGAAATTGCAGCAAATGACTGTTTTTTGTTTTAATGAAATACAAAAAAAAAATATCTTAAAATTATGTTCTAAATTTGAAAATAATGTGCCAGTGACAGAACTTTAGGACCGACTAGTACATTATGAACTTCATCTTTAAGTTCCACATTGTTATGTTTTAAATGTAGATGCCTGTTTAATTCAATACATTCCTTTAGAAAAGTGAATGAAAATTGTTAATATTATATCCTTTCATCTGTGGGCGAGACCCGAATCGGGCATCAGTTTTTGCGCAATTTTAAATTCAAAATTTTGAATTTCAAGATAACATAAGATAAGATACATTTATTGATAAAATTGTACATATTTTGGTGACTATTTAAATAAAATATCTTTGACAAGCCACAGATGAAAGGATATATCTAAGTAGATAGGCTTAAGGTACCATTTGTATTCAAACTGTACCAGCATTCCTGCTGCAAGGTCGAAAAGAATGTGACGGCATCACGCACGCGAACAAAAGCTGTATAGGTAGGTACTTATCATTAAACATTTAAACTTGCGTTTATGCAGTTATCTATAAAACAAGATTCTTTCAGTTTACGAAGACACATTTTAACAGCAATAGTCTGAATCCGAATGGTACCATTTACAATTTACAAAGCGACAACTCATTGTCTTTTTCGTGCTTTGTGTCTGCTTAATGTAAGCTGCTGGAGTCCACTCCTCAACCGAATTCCAAAACCTGGTACCTAGTTCGTCCTCCAATCTGACTTCTAATAAACCCTGTTCCCTCCTTCACTTGCTAAACAGACTCTGGCATACCCACTCCACTGTCAGTAGTAAAATCTAATTAAAGAATGTAGGCGCGAAAGGTTGACCTCCTATTAATCTTCTCCTCACCTTAGAAAATATGAATTACGCCAAAAAAATGGATGACGCCAAATGTCACATTCTCCTAATATTATTTACTTATCAAAAATAATAATAACAGTGACATCTATTGATGGAATTAAATTTATTTCATCGTAATGCGCAGCTTACATTTTTCATAGATATCTACATATGGTAGAAAATTTCAAAAGTATTATGACTATTAAATCCATTTTCTGTGGTGTTGTCACATACTGATTTTTAAAAACTACTTCTTATCGAGCGCTGCACTTTTCTTAGTCTAACTCTAGCAGGATGTCTATATTTTATTATTACTATCTATTGATATGATCATAGCACATTCAACATAATTAAGATCTCTTTATTTTCCACAAACAAACAAAACCTGGATTTCGTTTTTAGGGTTCCGTACCCAAAGGATAAAAACGGGACCCTATTACTAAGACTCCGCTGTCCGTCTGTCCGTTTGTCTGTCTGTCACCAGGCTGTATCTCATGAACCGTGATAGATAGACAGTTGAAATTTTCTGTTGCCGCTATAACAACAAATACTAAAAACAAAATAATATAAATATTTAAATGGGGCTCCCATACAATACAACAAACGTGATTTTTTTGCTGTTTTATTTCCGTAATAGTACGGAACCCTTCGTGCGCGAGTCCGACTCGCACTTGGCCGGGTTTTTTATTATTATTGTAGTGATGCCTCGAATAGTAGGTACTTTTACGAATACGAATAATGCTTTTTGAATTATTGTACGAATACGACTCGCGGGTTTAAGGTACAAACTCAACTATGCAGTTGTCCCCATACACCAAATATTACTTTCTCATCGCAGAAGTAGGTATACAACTGTTCAGTTTTCGGATTTTCTCCTTTACCTGAGGGACATTCCTTCTTCAAGTTTTTATGTAAACGGGAAGCACCCAATAGGTTTTTGAGAATCTGGTTTGTTGCTCGATCCAGAGGAACTTATTATTTTACTGCTTTGTGTTACACTTTTACAGCTTCAAGGCATCAGTAGTAGACTTGAGAATTTTATATTAATTTTAACTTGATAACCATTGATAAGTAACTTCATGCGTACTGGGAAAGAACCATACACACTCGAGTTTTCCCTTGCTAGCTGGTAGATTGGGCTTTTTCGTGCTGATTTTGAAAGACTAATGCTGAAAATTATTTATATGGATTACATTTATGATGTTTTTACATAACCAAGGTGATGTCTTGATAAACTAAAAATTTTTGTGGGTTAAGAGAAGAAAAGTGTCCATTTTGTGTCGCAATTTCACATACATTTTATATGGACAGTTACCAAACTAACTTAAATTTTTTGTAAGACTAAGGACACTTTTTCTCTTCTTTTGGAACAAAAGTCCTCGTCATTCTGAGTAGAAAAAAACCCTGCACACGTCGTTACTTTTTCGAAGAGAAGTAAACGGCCACACTGTTTTCTGAAAACCGCTAGGCTTTATGAAGCATAATAAAATTATTTGTTAATTTAATGGCTACTTTCCGAATATGTTTCATGGTTAAAAATTCCAATATTCTTAATTGTTATATTCAGCACCTTGTACGGCAAGGTCTTTTTAGGTTATCTGTCATACCCGTAGCTCTGACGCGCCGTCTGAGCTACGGGTATGACAGTCAGTGTCAGTCGCCGCAAGTGGATGCGTTCAATTTTACGAGGCCGTGCCGTACAGCAGCTGCGATCGTGGCCCACAAATGGACTCGCCGGAAGACCAACGCTGACACTTTGTGTCGGTATCCAACAATAAGGTCTCACAGTCTGTCTCGCTTGCTCCTTTATCAGATGGACTACAGGATCCCAAGTTGGTGGTAGAGAAAAGTCATCTTCCCTATTGTGTCCATAGGATGATGTTGGACATCCTGAGTATAATGTTTTGAAAAGATGTGTCCCGCCCATCCCGCCGAGTTTGTTGCTGGTCCTATATTGGGATACCCTCCTACAATTAAGGAGGGAATTAAATCTTCTCGGGTCCGTAGTGTAGGGTTGGAGCCGGCGTAGTTTTTATCGCGTATATATAGGTATATATCTTTACTTGAAAAATAGTTGTATTGTATAACTAGCCTTATGAACCGATTTTGCATGTACAACCAGCCTTAAAGTTTATAGTCTATGATGGTTCATTATTTTTAGTATGTGGGTGTTTTTGCACTTTGTAGTTTTTCCTCAGTCACCCGTTGACCACGAACGCTGTAAAGGGTTCGAAAAGTCGGGATGTATTATAAATTCAATATACGCGATATAATCCGTTTTCATAGTTTTATTTCATTTTTAATAAATTGACTTTTCGACCAATACATACGAGTATAAGTAGTGTTGGTTGGGACTTGGGACTCGAGTCCATTGAGTCCTCTGCTTCAAGACTCGACTCAGTTTTCAGACTCTTATAATTAAATCTAAACTCGAGTTCTTTTCAACTTGTTAGCTTCCCGAGTCTTTTGTAGAGACCTGAGTCCTTTTCAGAGAACTTTATTTTTTTAAACAATTTCGAAATGCATTGTCTTGTAAAATTTGTTGATACGCAAATCATACAACAACGCGTAATTTATTTACTGTTATTTAGGATAAACCTGTTTAGGATAAACATTGTTGACCGAGTCTTTATTCGGAGGCTCGAGTCCTTTTGAGTTGCTCTTAAAAAAGACTCGACTCGGGACTTAAAAGACTCAGAAGTGTTTTAAGCGCCGAGTCTCGTAAAAATGAGCTGAGTTCTCCAAATTCAGTCTCAAAGGACTAGTTCGCCCTTATACAGTATAAGGGCGAACATCAATAGATAAAATCGGCTTGGGTTGTTTAAAATTGCTCTTCGGGAACACGATTAGAGTTGTTGGAGTGGATCGGGTGTCCGATACGGCATCGGGTATAAATGGACAGCACAAATTGATGAATTGTGAGAGTGGCATGAAGTTCACCGCGCTCTGCCGATGCCGTATCGGTCCACCCGATCTAGTGTACGCTGATCACGATCACGAAGCACTGTCGTTGTGCCTTCACCAGTTTCACTGCTACATACCGGGAAATATGCTATTAGTTACGATGTAGCAGTAACTCAGCAGTGAATTCGAACATTGCTTATTCATATAAGGTCACAGTCAAAGTGGCATTTCTTCAACCAAAAAACGTCACTTGTGACACTGACTGTTCGATATCGTATCGCTGTGATTTCTTAAGCATTGTTCGAATCGGACCGTAAGTTAATCAAGCTTGGTTATAGTGACATAGTGTAGTATCGTTTCCGCCTCTAGAGCAGTTCGGCGCGGGAAGCGATAAACTCATATAGAAATTATTAATCTCTGCTGGCCATTACTTGCTACGATCGGGTACTATCGGGTACTGGAAATGTAAAAGATATTGAAGAACATAATACATAAATTATATGTGTAAGATTGTCCCTAAATATTAATTAATTAATTTATTACATGAAAACATATTGATTGATGATTGTCGACTTCAATAGCAAATTGATACCTATTACTCATCGCAAATTCTCCATTACCTATTAAGGGGGTTTCATATTAAACCTGACTTGTGGCTTCTTTCCATAATAAAGCGACGTAATATTTAAGGAAAATAATTATAAAATAAAGAAAACCTTACAGATAAACATAACTATACACCGTGTCCAATAAGTCTGAATACAGTACAAATATTGAATAAAATAAATGTACGAATAGTTACTACAATTAAAATTATATTTTATTAATGTCAAACTTTTATAATATATTTACAACAAATGTTTCGGAATAACTCCCTCCACCTTCAACTTTTTTACCAGCCTCAAACGCTTCTCGAATTTATCACACGCATCACGCACCATTTCCATTGGCATACCGTCCCAAATACGCTCGATAACCTTTTTGAAATGATCCAGGTTTATCATTTTATAATCATGTAGTTTCGAAAGCAATGTACGACCATACAAAATAATCTGATACGTTCAAGTCTGGAGAACTGGGTGGTCATTCATGTTTCGGTAAAAAATCTGTCAAATTAGCCTGACACCAAGCTTGAACAGCATTTGCCGTGTGTGAAGGAGCTCCGTCTTGTTTGAACACATAATATTCATTCCCAAACATACATTTTAAATTTGGGGCAACCATCTTCCCCAAAACCTCGGTTTTATAATAAAGTGCGTTAATTTTAATAACAAATACTAAAGGTAGTTTACCCCTTACATACTGCACCCCACACCATGACCGATGGTGAGCTCTGGAACCTAGGAACATTTTTCTTGTTGTCCGGAATGTATTTTGTTGATAATCCATCTTTAATTCCCTCCCTGATAGGCGTATCCCTTAACAGTTCGAACACAAACAGTTTCTCGTCAGAAAAAACAAACTCGTCACCTGCGTGCCAAGACAGTATTATGTTAGATCTTTGCACTCTCTTTTTCTTGGTCGCTTCAAAAATGCCATGTACTTTGCGTTTTTTTATAAGCATGGCATCCAAGATCCACCCTCAAAATATTGTGCACCGATATTAAAATAAGAATTTGATAATAAAAATATGTGTATTCGGACTTATTGGGCACGGTGTATGTTTTAAGCAATATACCTAAATTTCTTACTACGAAATATTTTAATAATATCTACAAGGTTTTAGGCCGTCCCGGGAATTCTCTTGGACGTTATAACGTTTTGAGTCCAGTGGCATATTTATGCACTACGCCGTTAAATCTCGAGAGTTTTGCACGTATAGGTACATTACATAATGTCGGCCCGGGCGCCTTTACGTTCATATAAACTTTTCAGGTACAAAGGGAATATGACAGTATATTTATTCAAATCATCGCAACTATTTTTTCAACACACTTGCTCAAAACGACGTTTTTTTCCACCGATTTTTGGCTCATAATCCTAGATATTAAACACGCGTGCTTTTTCAGTATATTACAACTTACAACACTTGCTTTTTCATTATATTATCCGACTGAGTTAAGAAGGTAACTGATTGCTAATATTATGCATGGAAACGGAGCCTTCTTAATTTGGTCGAGTAATACATTTTTTTAACCAACAATTAGGTTTCTAATGTTAGTTCAAAGAGGTTTTATCTCACCAAACATAATTTATACTTAGATTAAATTATCTCGTAAATTTCATTAATGAATAAACATAACATTTTATCGATTTGATCTCCATCCGTCGGTTAGAAATACGAAAATATTAGCTTTTAAACGTTTTTTTAAGTGGCTGTTTGTCGATTTCGTTCGCGCCTTTGCCTTGCGCGCGCATTGGAATCGTGCGTAAAATAAAATAACGCGCCAGCCATTTTCCGTATTTGTCATAAAATTGGAATAATTTTGCATGTTTATAGTTTATATATTGACGAAAATGTCATTTTCAAGCATTGAAAATGAAGAACACATAAATTGGACGCTGCCAGTAATACTAATAGAGGCAAGAGCCGAGAACGATAGCCTTTTACCATCAAAATCACTCCTAAACGAGTTGTCAATATAAATAATGTTTTTTATGACTCCCCAGGCTCGTTTTCCACAGCTCTATATATGTTTTTAAGTGATGTACCTCGTTTGTAATGTTTAATTTTTTGTGTATATTGTAAATACTTCTTGAATCTTATTGTGTAGCATGTGAGCGCTTTGGTATGTAAACTGTAAGCTTGTGTGTGGTATTAATAAACAATAAACAATAAAATCGGGTGAAAAATAATTGGCGGCATGTGAAATTTTTATACAATGGAAAATCAGCAAAAACGCCCAGTCTTTCTTGGATAACGAAGGCGAATAAGTGCCTACAAGCCCACCACGCTTTTCTGCAAAGAAATGTGTACTTTTACTGTTTTGACAAAAAAAAAACAAATTTTTAAGTTTTGTTTTTCCTCGCAAGTGTGTTGAAAAACGTCGTATGAAACGCGTGTGCATTGGTCATTGCGCAAGATGAAAGAAAGCCGATGTGTGTGGCTTTCTTCTTGCGCACTCGCTTACAGCTCGCGCGCACAATATCACACTTGTATCATAATGTACTATTATAGGCATATATGCACGACATCCGATGAGGTTTGTTGAAACAATAAAAAGTACTTACTGGAAATAAATTAAAATGAAACGTGTTAAAACACCTGTGGAATTTAAGTATATAAAAAAATCTGTTAGTTACTCATGAATGTCGCTATATTTTGATTTTTCTTTAAAAGGACATAGACGGTTATTTCACCTTACAAACGTTGTCCCCCTGTTCCTCCCTAGATAACGCATTACAAATAATATTTTTATAACGTTTACATTTTATTGGCCAACCTTTATTCATCCCTCATTAGATTTTTTAGATATTTTAACTTCTATAAGACTTAAGAGCGTCTAAAATCTACTAAAATTGTTGAAAACAATAAGCTTAATCAATGAAATTCGGAAAATAACAAGGCCTATGTTTATGACAACGAGTTATATCGCGTATATTGAATTTATAATACATCCCGACGTTTCGAACCCTTTACAGCGTTCGTGGTCAACGGGTGACTGAGGAACAGCTACAATGTGCAAAAATACCCACATACAAAAATAATGAACCATAATAAATAAACTATAAACTTTAAGGCTGACTGTACATGCAATATCGGTTCATAAGGCCAGTTATACAATACAACTATTTTCAAGTAAAGATATACGAGATAAAGCTACGCCGGCTCTAACCCTACACCTCTGACCCGAGAAGATTGCCTCCTAAATTGTCAGTATATATGTATTAAAAAATAAAGATATCTAATATAATATTGATATGGCTTGACACACCCCTGACACTCACTGATATAACCGACTTGGTTTCGCATTACATCTCAAAACTTTTTTGTAGTAGAAGAATTGAGTTGCGAGACTTGCATCTTTTTACATATTGTAATGTTTTTGATGGGATCTCATCTCTTTTTGTAGGTATAGTAGGGTAGTTTCAGGTGATAATGTGGACACGCTGGACAAAAGTTCGAGTTCTAAGTCACTTATAATCACAAACTTGGTGTCTAAATATACATATTTGGGGTCAGGGAATTCAACTAGATAAGTATTTTACCGATATCTCAGTTACTATATTACTTGAAAACACAAAATTGGTGTTTATTTATATATTTGGTTTAAATTATGTTAAAAAAACAATTATTAACGTTATTTTTTTTTATTACTTGTTATTATAGTAATACATAATCTGCGTTAATTTCAAGTGTCTACATATTACGGTTCTACAGATACACCGGTTGTTATGGGCGGGCAAAAAAACGCCATAATATTACGTTTCATGTATTAGAGCACTGTTTAATTTTTAATATATTTTTATTTTTATGAATGTATGTTAAAGCAGTAACAGAAAAACAACTTCTGTGAAAATTTGAACAGTCTAGCTCAGTGGTTCCTAACCTTTTTAGTACTGTGACCCCTTTGACTAACTAGGGAACTCGATTTTACCCCTCCTCCATAATCATGAATATTTTTTCTTATAGATGTAAAATGTCAGTTTTACCCCCACGGGGGTAATTACCCCCAGGTTAGGAACCGCTGGTCTAGCTAATGCTGACACGCAGACAGCTGGATGGACAGCGGAAGCTTAGGAACAGGGTTCTGATTGATATCCTTTGGGAACTCGACTCTAAAAAATATCTAGTTGAAATCCTTGACCCCAAATATGTATTTTTAGACACTAAGTTTGTGATTCTACGTTATTTAGAACTCGAGATATTAGTGATATACTCGTACGTATAATACAATTCAACTCTGCCCCACTAGTAGTCCTTCTTTTCGGCTACTACTTCTTGTACGTCAGCTACCACTTTTCTCAAAGCTCATATCTGTACAATATTCATATCCGTACCATACTCATAGTCATACCATACTCATATTTACTATAGACATCGTACATCGTAGTTGATCGTAGTGTACCTTTACCTATTTGTAGCAGCTGCAAAAGTAACTTTGTAATAGCATATATTTATTAAGGAATACTAACTTACTTGTGCAGTTCTTAAATCTTTAAAACGACTGTTATTTCAATATTTTGAGTTTTTTTTAGCTGATAAGCTTAAAATTAGTACCTTAGAATTATGATGATCGGTGAGTGAGTGTGTCAGTGACAAAACTTTGTGCAATAATTCTTAAACTACTAGTTCAAATTGAATGTTATTGGGACTATTTAAAAAAAAACGCACCCGTGACGATATATGTAGTATGCCAAAAAATCACAAATAATTTATAGTATTACCATCTGCGAGGATATTACGGTTCGTTTTGCGGTTCTTGAGTAATAATGATTTCTTGTTCCTGCTCCATACATTTTTTTTGAAAAAAAAAAATCGTAACTCGACAGTTTTCATTCCTAATCGTCTAAAATTCATGTTACCATAACAATGCCCCCCCGGTAATTACCCCCGTGGGGGTTAAACTGGCATTTTACAGGGGTACCTATCTATAAGAAAAAATATTAATGATTATGGAGGAGGGGTAAAATCGAGTTCCCTAGTTAGTCAAAGGGGTCACAGTACTAAGGTTAGGAACCACTGCTGTAAGGGCATTGACGTCTACAATTTTTAAGTAGGTACCTAGTTTGTTACCTCTTATTAGTGCGAAACTTTTCGTTTTAAAGATGTTGGTTACGGCGAGTCACATCTGCTAGACCTAATTTAGCCATGAGTCATTATAATATGAAAAACTGAGGAACTACATACTACAAACAGAAGTTTACTTAAGTGTGTCACGTTTTCGGAATTTTGTTTCAAGGAATGTGATTGGAGGCATTTCAGATAGGATGGTGTAATGCGGTAATTCGTATGCAAGTCTGTTTGTTTTTGTAGGCTTTCAGGCCCCTATCCCTCGAGTCCACTCAGCTTACACCCACACCCTTTACTGCAAATAAGAAACAATCGCATCTGTGCCTCTTGCTCATTTGAGTAGTGTGTGAGAGGGACAATAGAAAACCAACTCCTAATTTCATTCCGACCAAACGCTCCCTCGCGTTTACTCAATGCTTTCTCCGGGGAGATAGATTACTCTTCTGTAAGTAGCATATTTTGTCCATTAAATTCAAATGACGGCGGCAGTAAAAATGTTTTTTCTTGTTTAACAAATTTTGGGTAACATAACTTGTAATGAAAGGAAGTTACCGTCACGTAGCTACGAGGAAGTAAATATTCAATTTGCATGGTATGTCTACATTTTCTCCCACTAAAATTATTTATTCTGATTCCTAGCTTCTAGGTCAGGGTGTTTAAAACACGAATTGCATCGATTGTTGTTGTATCGATCAGATTTGAATATTTATCATTATAAATTGGGAGATGACGACGTCGCTTCTGTTCCCTCAAAATATGTGTGAGTAGTAAGGGTAAACAATTCCTTCCAACTTCTTCTGTCAACGAAATCAATCGCACAGTAATGGTGTTTTAGGTCCCTACATACATTACACATTTGGGCCCTTTAACAGCTATGCCCGTTACTCCGCCTTTGACGAATTGCATCTGTGCATGTAATTTCAATAAAAAAAGTAGGTATACTATATCCATTATTAGTATAGAGTACCTTATCTACAGTCGTAAGCTGTTTACATTCCATATTATGGAATACATAAATAGTCATTATGCAACAAGAGAACAAATTTAGTTTTGCTGCGATTGCTTACCTTTATTTACGCAATACGCCGTACGTCATACGCCATACATTTTTTTCTACTGTTTATTGTTATTAGATAAACAATTACATATTTAACTAACTTAAAACTAATCTTATATTTGTAAGATTATATGGAATAAGGCAAGGATAATAAATTATTGTAACAATTAAATATTACACATTTAATTGTAAGTATTGTAACTCAATCATTTTATTTAGGGAATGCCGGCAGAAGTGAAAACTTGAATATTGTATTTTGCCACATAAATGATAGTACTTTTATACTGATAATTAAAGCAAATCGTGCAAAATTATTCCCTAACCATTCCAAAATATCAATCACTTCAACAATATTCATTTATTGCGCTATCGTACACAAACATAACAATTTATATTACATTAAAAATTTAACACTTCAGAACTATTCTCAGCTGCAGAGAAAAGGGGGTGCATACAAAGTTCTGTAAATTAGTATGGACGTGGGGTACCTTTGCTCTGCAGCTGACTGCAGTTATTTAACATAAAAAAAATATCTCAGAAAAATCAACTTCCATCCATAATTTCGATCAGGTCACGTGTCCGTTTTACGAATTTTCAATCTGTCGGTCACGTGACTCGAAATCTGTCGCGAGTTTAACATTTTTTCCCCATCACAAAAAGTGCACAGCGCCGCTAAAGGTTTTCACTTCAAAAGTTTTATTTGCTTACTGTTTTGAAGCATCAAATCACCCTTGTGCTTAAAATTTAAGACATATCGCTACTTCACAACTTCTTAAACAAATATCCTAATTATTGATTAAACCTTAGTTCAATCAATAATTAGTTACTGCATACCGGTCTGGGGAGGCACTACTAAAACCAAATTTTTAAAGCTCGAAGATCATTATTATCGAGCCCAGAGATCATTATTAAAAGTTATGCATTTTATACCATTTAGATTTCCAACCGTAGATCTATATAAACTTTCTGATGTACTAACTGTAAGAAAACTCTACATATTATTTGCAACCTTAAAAATACACAAATGTAAACCAATATACACCTACCACACGAAATCCAAAGAGAAACGGTAACATAATTCCAACCACTTCAATAAGTACCACATACGTTAGTAGACAAATTTTCTATAAATCCGGCAAATTATACAATGTCATACATATGCACTTAAATATATATCACTTACCATTTTATGAATGTAAATAAAATATAACAGACTGGCTTAAATGTAAGAGTTATTATGATACAGAAACACACACACACACACATTACACACGCACACTCATATGGACTTGCAAGTCCATCTTATCATTAGGTTAAATATAAATAATTACTTTTGTTATACTCAAAGCTGATGTGTGCATTTTTATTTCTTTAAATTTTTATTTTTATTTTTAAACCATTTATTACCAATTTTAAGGAAGAGCGGTGCCTCTTAACACAGGTATTTTCTTACTTAAAAAAAGGCACCAACACTTACCTGTATAAGTAATTCTTAAACTAAATAAACAAGTTTTCATTTTAATTTTTTAATTTTTTTTCATTTTGCGAGCTGCTGCGGTGTCAATAAAAACTAGTAGTTTATATTCATGGTTATCACTATTATCAGACGTAAATACTTAGGAATATAATGTTGGTACAGAAAATATCTTTTTAAAATTTAAAACATTAAAACAACTTGATATTAAAGTACGAGTATGTACCTAACGAATATACATAAGTACGTATATTTTCGAGCTGCAGTGCGCGAGAGCTTCTAAATCGCGTTCTTATAAGCCCTCTCCCGCTGGTGTCAAAATTTCTGTCGATTTTGATAAACTGGTTACGATAACATATGCAGTCTAGCAGCTTAAACTTATTGTTAGGAGTTGTAAGACTTTATAAGTTGGGAATATAAATATAAGTAGGTAAACCTACTACCTGGCGTTTTTGCTACATATTTATGTGTCTATAAATAAAGAAAATGAGATTGATTAACAAACAGAAATATTTAACAAATAACGAGGTCGCATGTCTACAAGCTGTTTTCGAGAGTCATCACGAACCGCCTCGCACGCAGGTTTGACGACTTCCAGCCTCCCGAACAAGCAGGTTTCCGTAAAGGCTATAGTACCGTAGACCACATACATGCGTTGCGGCAGGTTATACAGAAGACTGAGGAGTATAACCTCCCCCTTTGGCTTGCATTTGTGGACTACGAGAAAGCCTTCGATTCGATCGAAACTTGGGCTGTGCTGCAGTATCTCCAAAGGTGCCAAATTGACTACCGGTATATCGAAGTGTTTGTACGAAAACGCCACCACGGCTACAGGGCCAGAGCTCGAAGTCTATTCCATTGCAGCGGGGAGTCAGACAAGGAGATGTAATCTCCCCAAAGCTGTTCACCGCTGCATTGGAGGATGCCTTCAAGGTTCTGGACTGTAAAGGACGAGGCATCAATGTAAATGGCGAGTACATCACTCACCTTCGGTTTGCCGATGATATCGTAGTCATGGCTGAGACGATGGAGGACCTCAGTGCGATGCTCGCTGATCTCAGCAGAGTATCTGAACGAGTTGGTCTGAAAATGAACATGGACAAGACGAAGATCATGTCTAACGTACATGTTGTGCCAACTCCCGTATTAATCGGAGGCTCTGCGCTCGAAGTTGTTGACGATTATGTATACCTAGGACAAACAGTCCAGTTAGGTAGGTCCAACTTCGAGAAAGAGGTCACTCGTCGAATCCGACTCGGTTGGGCAGCGTTCGGGAAGCTCCAAAGTATCTTTTCGTCCAAATTGCCGCAGTGTCTTAAGTCAAAAGTCTTTGACCAGTGTGTGTTGCCAATGATGACATACGGATCTGAGACGTGGGCGCTAACGATGGGCCTCATAAGAAGGCTCAAGGTCACGCAAAGGGCAATGGAGAGAGCTATGCTCGGGGTTTCTCTGCGTGATAGAGTCAGAAATGATGATATCCGCAGTAGAACTAGGGTCACCGTCATAGCTCGCAGAATTGCAAACCTTAAGTGGCAGATTTAGATTTATACGTTTTGAAGGGAAACCAGAGTGGGCGGGGCACATTGCTCGCAAACTGATGGCCGGTGGGGCCGGAAGGTTCTGGAGTGGCGTCCGCGTACCGGAAGACGAACTGCCGGTAGGCCTCCAACGAGATGGAGCGACGACCTGGTGAAGGTCGCGGGAATTCAGTGGTTGCGAGCGGCACAGGATCGGTCGGAGTGGCGAGCCTTGGGGGAGGCCTAAGTCCAGCAGTGGACGTCTATCGGCTGACATGATGATGATGATGACCGAGGTCGACGTAGGGCGCCGCAGATCGCGGTGCGACACTTCACACTGCTGCTAAATGAAATGACGTCATTTATTTCTCTGAATTTTCTTCGTCTCGTTCTCATTATTTGCTTACTTTGAGAAAATGAACAAGTCGAAAGATAAATTATTTTGTTCTGCCTGTGAAAAGTTTTCTTTGGAAGTTGAGGGGTTTGTGCAAGTTCCGTGGCGTGACTTGAATAAAAGATGCCATAATTTTAAGAAAAATAATAAAATAAATAGTTACGTAACAACGTGGAATAAAAAAAAACAGATTATTCCTAGATACTTTATACAACTGTTAGATTAGAAGATGTCAGTTAAAGACGGTTTTTACGCATACGCACAGCCATAAGTCTGAGAAAGATGCCCTAATGACACAATTTTGATTGCATTTCGCGCACACCAATCAGCATGAGTGATCATCAACTCGCATCAAAACCTTAACAAACAGTTAAATCTGAATCGGCCTCAAATGAGTAAGTAGAAAACAGCACTGATACAGTACCGGCCAATAATATATGACCTCCATGTTTTTTCGGTATAACTTTGTTTTTATATTGGTGAGTGACTTCCACCTCATTGCTTTAGGTAGTCTAGTAGTATTCCTTTGTACGGGCGATGAGAAAAATTGGTCTCCTGTAATGGTCCTTTCATAGAGGTTTTTTTTAAATGTATTGTTAACTTCTTTTTTTGCTAGAGGTTTTTTAGTATTATGCTGAGTATCCTATTTTAATTTACAGTATTTCATTGCAATATTCATCATATATTTGTATGAAATTACTAGTAAAATATACAATCTTCAAACTAACCTATATTGTTTACTCTATACAAGCTCATACAAAAACACTCAAAGGTGATATATTATTGGCCGGTACTGTATGCCGTGAAAAAAAATCATGTTATGTTGGTTTACCGAGATCAAACAATTCCAATTATGAAGGTATTGGAACTTGAAGGGAACTGCATTTTATTTCGTGCTAACGAGATTCTATTTATCGAGCTTCCAGTGTACCTACTTAGTTATAATATGTATTAATTGTAGCTGGGTAAGGTTATTAACGTGTATTTAATAAATGTTTTATGACGCTAGCGCTATATTGACAACCTATCTATTAAAAAAAGTACATTAAGTTCCATTTAGCTTGTAAAACAGCACATAATTTCAATGGGGTTGGCAACTGTCACAGGTATATATAGATGGTGCCAACATAGGTTTTACCGATCTCTAGTTTTGTTCTGTGAGATTTGGCTAGCATGCGGGCCCAAAAAAAATTGACTTTTTGTATTATTGACAGGTAGAACGTAGATACCTATGCTGGCACCAACTGTGAAATACGTGGACCTGCTAACTCCATTGTAAATACCACAGGAATTTAAGTGCTATCATTAACACGTTCACTGTCCCCATACAAAATAATATGACAAAGTCACACGTCCAAGTGTGCTTTCACTTTGAAGTTGTGAACCCATAGTGGAAGGACGGACTCCTGAATAAAAGCTTCATGACCCGAAATTGGGGGCACCCGGCCAGGGAACGTGTTAGGCTGTCTGGTAGACATTGCTTATTAGCGATAAATACTCCAGTTTTCTAGTGTTTTTTTTTTAGTTTACATTAGGTATAATTATTTTCTATTTTGTGGTCCATAAAGAATATTTTATTGATTAATTAATCGTCATAATAATGACGTATTTTTATCTACAGATCTGACATCACATTTTTTAAAAGGTAATGTAGGTTTCCAATATTTTAGTAGATCCAGCCAATAATAGATCCTCCTATCGTAGTTGTATTCGGTATTAGTTTCGAAAGATTAATAAGTTTCTTGTTAAAATACTTTCTCAGTCCAAACAGACGGGCATTGCGTCAACTATCGCAAAAACGTACATATCTTACCGGCCCTCGGCGGATCGATCGGCCGGGGAACGTACATATCTTACCGGCCCTCGGCGGATCAATCGGCCGGGGAACCTACATGTATCTTACCGGCGCTCGGTGGATCGATCGGCCGGGAAACTTACATATCTTACCGGCCCTCGGCGGATCGATCGGCCGGGGAACGTACATATCTTACCGGCCCTCGGCGAATTGCTCGGCCGGGAAACTTACTACATATCTTACCGGCCCTCGGCGGATCGATCGGCCGGGAAACTAACTACATATCTTACCGGCCCTCGGCGAATCGATCACCCGTGAAACTTACTACATATCTTACTGGCCCTCGGCGAATCGATCGGCCGGGAAACTTACTACATATCTTACCGGCCCTCTGCGGATCGATCGGCCGGAAAACTTACTACATATCTTACCGGCCCTCGGCGGATCGATCGGCCGGGAAACTTACATATCTTACCGGCGCTCGGTGGATCGATCGGCCGGGATACTTCGGCAGCTCGCTGTACCAGAACGCTCTATGAATTGCCGTCTATTTTTTTAAAGATCATTTTGTTTGCCTGTACATATAAGCAACTAGTCATTTAACAGCGCGGTTGTACATAATATGTTTATATGCCGTTTTTTGCGTAATGGTACGGAACCTTCCGTGCGCGAGTTCGACTCGCACTTGGCCGGTTATTAAATTTATGATGACAAATATATTAGCGTCGTTCTATATAGTATATAGTAGTGTAGTATAGGTCTTACTACGTTGGAATTAAAAAAGAAATGTATGTTTACATGATGATGTAGTCGGTGATGACACAAGAAAGATAGTAGTACGATGTCTAAAAGTAAAAAGAAAACAATTTAAAAACAGATTTACAATGTAAACAAAGGTAGCAACAGGCGGTCTTATCGCTGTAAGCGATCTCTAAAGTCTAAAGTTTTTGTGCATGTCCAAATGTTTATTGTGCTCATCTATTCTGTCCTTGTGAATCTTGTGATGCGATCATAAACGTTGTATCTGTTTGGTTTCATAGATGTATAACTTATAATTGATATTTAATGGGATTATGCCATGATTATGCTAACTAAATTTGTAAGGATTATTTACATTTAGTAATTTTTTTAATTTGTATCCAAAGTTCCAGACTGACATGTAAATTAGCTTTACGAATTAAATGATTATGATTATGATTATCATATGACATTCATTGTTGATACATCTAATACAAGGTTGATTGTTGTCGACTTCGAAGATTACTCGGAAATGACGTGCAGCCCCGAGCCCATGTCCATTTGCGACGTTCACTTTTAATTACCCTGCCTTGGTCCATTTTGCTGGTCTATTTCCATATTTCCGTCCATACCGTGTTATATTTAGCTATGTTGATCAGACACCCTTTCATATTTATGGGCTTCATCGTAGGTTTTTGATTTCTATCAACAACTGTATCGTATAACCGGATTAGGAGCTTCGTAACCAATTGCGATCAAAAACTATTTTCTTCTTATACGTAACCAGTTACGATCGAAGAGTTTTTGTTTTTGTACAAAACCTCTCGACTGTTCATAAAACCAGCAAATGCTTTATTATTATAATGTACTAAGTAATGTACACGTTATACAGGTTCTGTTTATATAAATATATATATATATATACAGGTTATTGATAACTAGATGTATTCCTGGGAGGAGGTGATTGAGGAGCTGAAATGCAACAAACTTGACCCCCCTATGTCTGGCCAATATCTAGTTTCCAAGATTTATAAATTTTTGTATGCCAGGCTGAAGTGGAAGTGCCGCATGCATTCGGATAGGTAGGCTAGTATATCCACCAAGTGGATGCCACAAAACAAGCGCGGACGTTGCAGGCCCAGAATGGCGGGACGACTCAGACGTACCTTTATTAGTAACGTAAAATTTGTTAACTGGCCGGAAAAAGCTAAATAACGGGAGTCGTGGAAATAAAGGGTAGAGGCCTTTGCCCAACTGTGGGACACTAACGGATTAAGAAAAAAAAATCCCAGACCACATAAAAACTAAAAACAGACCAATTCAAGAAGCAACTAAAAACACGTGAAACATCAATAAAACATCACAATCAAACTCTATGAATGCATTTTTTGCTGACCTTTAATCATTATTTTAGTTTTATAACTTTTTAATGAGGGCTACCGTTTTTGTGCTCACCAGTTGGCGCCACTGTAGATGTAGGTCCAGAAAAACAGATATCAAACTTCTTCTATGCTTATTTTTATAAAATCAATACGTTTTCTTTTTAGGGTTCCGTACCCAAAGGGTAAAAACGGGACCCTATTATTAGGATTCCGTACCCAAAGGGTAAAAACGGGACCCTATTATTAGGGTTCCGTACCCAAAGGGTAAAAACGGGACCCTATTACTAAGACTTCGCTGTCCGTCTGTCACTAGGCTGTATCTCATGAACCGTGATAGCTAGACAGTTAAAATTTTCACAGATGATATATTTCTGTTGCCGCTATAACAACAAATACTAAAAAGTACGGAACCCTCGGTGCGAGAGTCCGACTCGTACTTGGCCGGTTTTTTTTAAACCACTAACGTTTATCGAGCTATATCGATTGTTTACCATGATTAATCAAAGATAGACAAAGATTTACCACAATTATGAATAAGGAGTGAAAATTCCCGATAGAAAAAGCTTAAAACCCCCAAAACTTTTATGCATTTGACATTTTGAAAGACCTCCATCTACACTAGCGCCCCTAGCGGTGAAATTAAACGCAGTAGCCCTCATTGACATGATTTTAATTCTGTGTTGTCACTTGAATGGATTTTTTTGTTTTTTATTTGTATGTTATGAATAAGTATTTTATTTTTGTCAATTGAATTCGTTAAATGTATTATAGTTTTATGTATAGGTATATCCATTTATCAATAATTTAATAATATCTATATATATATAAACGTAAAAGTCCTGACTGACTGACTCACTTAAATCAACGCCCAGCCCAAACCGTTGGACCTAGAGAGCTGATTTTTTCACAATGGGTAGTTTTTATAACGTTAGTATCCACTAAGAAGGGGTTTTTCAAAATTCATCCCCTAAGGGGATGAAATGAGGGTCCAGAGTTTGTATGGGGTTCGAGTTTTATTTCAAGGTATGAATTCGAACCTTGGGTAAAAGATATATTTAAAAAAAACAAGAAAACTAATTTCAGCGTTTTTGAACATTCATCCCCTAAGGTGGTGAAAAAGGGGTTGAAAGTTTGTATGGAGATCAAATATTTTATCAAATGCGGGACTTAAAACTTTGTGTATAGGCATATTATTAGAATACAGGAAAAGTAATTACTAAGTGTTGAGAGGGATTATATCTAGAACATTTTTTTTCAGTTAGGGGCTTGAAACTTCGTAGTTTGTGAAAGACAAATTTCATGCGTTGTATAATTATTAACCGTCCCTACTGATATCTTTTGCTGCATAATGTTCTATATTATGCTCATGTAGAATATATAACCACCAACATACAAATCCAACGAACAACGTACGAAGTCGCGGGCAACAGCTAGTAATCTATATATATAAACGTAAAAGTCTTAACTGACTGACTGACTCACTTAAATCATTAATCAACGCCCAGCCCAAGCCGTTGGACCTAGAGAGCTGAATTTTTCACAATAGATAGCTTTTATGACGTTAGTATCCACTAAGAAGGGGTTTCTCAAAATTCATCCCCTTAGGTGGTGAAAAAGGGGTTGAAAGTTTGTATGGAGGTCAAACATTTTTTTAAGTGCGCAACTTGAATCTTTGCATAAAGGCATGTTATTAGAATACAAGAAAAGTGATTTCAGCGTGTTTAAAAATTCATCCCCTAAAGTGGTTAAAAAGGGGTTGAAATTTTGTCGTGGTCCTTATTTTATTTTAAGCTAGGTACTTTAAACTTCATATAAATATATATAAATAAAAGAGAAAAAAACTTATTTCAGTATTATTGAAAATTCATCCCCCAAGGTGGTAAAAATGGGGTTGAAAGTTTGTATGGAGATCAAATATTTTTGAGTGCGGGAATTGAATCTTTGTATAAAGGCATATATTATTAGAATACAAGAAAAGTAATTTAAGCGTTTTTAAATATTCATCCCCTAAAAGGGTTAAAAAGGGGTTCAAAGTGAATCTATTACAAATGCTTTGAAACTTCTTAGAAAGGCATTGTATAAGATTCCAAAAAAGTTAAATTCAACCCCTAAAGGGGTTAAAAAGGGGATGTAAGTTTATATGTGGTACAAATTTTCTTTTAAGCTAGGATTTTGAAACTTGGTAAAAAGGGTATTATATTAAAATTGATTACTCACACCGTTTTTGAAAAGTTTGTATTAATAGTTTCGGGAGCGAGTATTTTTTTTAATAGTGGACTTGTAAATCTTCTAAGAGGGTCGAGAGGGATTATTATATCGGGAACAATTTTTTTCAGTTAGGGTCTTGAAACTTCGTAGTTTGTAAAAGACAAATTTCATGCGTTGCATAATTATTAACAAATGATTAACCTTACCTACTGATATCTTTTGCTGCATAATGTTCTATATTATGCTTATGTAGAATATATAACCACCAACATACAAATCCACGCGTACGAAGTCGCGGGCAACAGCTAGTTATTAATAACCTTAATTAGTGTTAAGTTAGTTAAGCAATATTAATTTTGTACGCCCATAGGCAAAGCACAGAGGTCTTTGTTATCACCTATGTTATACAATGAAACGTTATTCTTATTCTATAAATTTATAACTAAAAGTGCACTTTTACTGCGTATCTTTCGTATTGTGTAAAGCATACCTACATATACTTATATAAGCTACATCTATATATATCTTACCTATAATAGTGTAGGTACACAAATGCGATTGTACTACATGATGGCCAATTTTCGTGCCTACTTAGTAAACCAAACTGGTTGTATTAGGCATGAACATTCCTCCATCATACCTACTATGTCAAAGCTTTCTAAACAATACTACTTACTTATTAAAGCTTTTGATAGTAACCGAGGCATCGGCGCCTATTTAGTGGAGACGCGGAAAACATCCTACAATCTTGTGGCCGCCAATAAATTCCTACGCTGTCGCATTGCAAGGGCCTTAAGTTTACGGGCCGGATCTTAGAATACTCAGATACTGATATATAGAGGTAATTTACAGAGGCCTATCAGCCCAGCCTGTCCGTGTTAACTGTATCACGTTCGCGACCGCCATGATTACGCGACCTCGTAAAAGTGCAGCGTAAAATTACTCGTAGACATGAAAGTAATTCAGCCGCGGTTATTTATAGCCACATTAGTAGGTACAATGTGTAGTAAGGGCTATATGGCTGAAATTATTATACGAGGCAAATAGAATCACTATACCGAATATTACGCAAATTTATTTTTATATTAAATAAATGCTTGGACAAGATCATTTCTAAACATGGTCTAAAAATGTTTTTGTCCAAGTGCCAGTCATCGGTACTATAAAGCTGATGAGTTCGTTAAATTGGACCATCGGCATTTAAATTTTATCAGTGATACATTTTACTTGGTTATTGCTTACTTAAGATTAAATACCAAGTATTTATTTATTGCCGAAAATTTGAATATCAATTTCCCGAAAACCTTCACCGTATGTCATACAATTCAAAAATACTTGGTCGTTTAATCGTACCTATAGCGTAAACTATAAAAATTGCACGTTGGCTAGCCTTCGGTAAGCGATGACAAGGCGTTATTGAGCGTATGCATCTTGGCTAGGCACCCAGTAAGAGGCCATAGTACGATTTAAACTATTGAGAGTTTTTTTATAACCAACAAAAATATAAGCGCAGCATATAAATGTTTAATTTCTCCTGCACCAACATATATGTCTTTGTTTGACACAATGGGTGAACGGTATAGGATGCCTTTTGGCATTAAGTCCGCTATTTGTACATTTTCTTTATTTGTGCAATAAAGTTTTAATAAATAAATAATAAGCGTAAAACTTAGGCTATCCTTAAAACTCATGCAATGAATCTTTTTTACATCAAGTTCGACGAAAATCATACTAATTAAAAAAATAACTATTTATGCAACAAGAGCGGAAATCATCCTTACGCACGTGTATCATACAATGTTTTACTATGCATTGTGCGAGTAAATAAAAAAACATATCATGGCAAATAAGTTTAATTATTAAAAGGAGTGTTTTAAATCGACACGAGTTGCGAATTACCTATACGCACGTGTATCGTACAACGTTTTACAGTACATATGGCCCTTTAAACTTTCGAAATATGCACGAAAAGTGCTCTTTTCCGCACTAGTGCGAGAAATGATTGTATATTTTTATATTAGACAAATTGTAATCTTAAATTATATTGACAATTTATGATTTTATTATTTATTATTATTAATTGTACTTTTATTATTTTTCAATGTGACATTTTAATGGAGGTTTAATATTAGATAGTAATTTAAAAATATTTGTACGCCATGTATTATGGTAAATCAAGGAATGGAAACAATATTATGTAACAACAATTTATACCCTTTTTTACGCAAATAAACTATTCTATTCTATTCTATTCTAAAGTAGCACCATATGTACTTTCCGCATGATATGGCTCCGTAAACGCACTTTTCGAGCACATGCATTGTAATAGTATTTTATACAATCGTGATATAATAGAGAGCTTTTCAGTCGAGTACCTGAGTTGCTTAAGGTAAGGTACGAGATTGAAAAGCTTGATTATATCACTATTGTATATAGGTACAATACTTTTTCTACGAGACAAAAAAATAACACTTTCAACTAGTAGAATCATATAGGTAAACAAACCAAAAGTATACAGCTAAGATACGCGAGCTACCGCAGCCCGCGTATAATATATTTAACACAACTTCTTTTTACTTTAAAAATTCCTACTCGTAGTTACGGAATTATCATACATTTTGACATTGTTCTAAATTTTAAAAACGCGATTACTCAAAATGATACTAAAGTGACTAGACAGGTTCTTTCCGTGTACCCTTCATATGGTTTAGTTAGACAAAATTTACTCAATTCTCCCGAGTAACAATAACGACTTCAGACAAATACTACAAGAAATTTTACGAAGTGAGAACAAAACGATATTACACCAAAAGAAAATCGTACTATGCGAGCCGCAATTACACATGATTCGTAAAGCGAAACATCTGGGCATAAATCATTTCTTTTAGAAGTAAATAATTTTTAAGAAAAAAAAAACCGACTTCAATGGGGGATGCCGCTGAAAGTTCACTTATTGTTTTTTTTAATACCACGTCGGTGGCAATCAAGCATACGGCCCGCCTGATGGTAAGCAGTTACCGTAGCCTATGGACGCCTGCAACACCGGAGATATTACACGCGCGTTGCCGACCCTTTAAAAACCTGTACACTCCTTTTTTGAAGAACCCCATACTGTAGCCCCTCGGGAAAACCTCGGCAGGGAGCTCATTCGACAGCCGAAGCGTACGCGGGAGGAAATTCCTCTTAAACCGCACAGTACGCGAACATTTAGGTGCTAGGGTGTGAGGATGAACACCCTGCCGATGGCGAGCGGTGCGGTGATAGAAAGCGGCCGTTGGCATCATGTCAAACAATTCTTCAGAGCACAGCCCATTGTACAAGCGGTAGAACACGCATAAGGAGGCGAAGTCTCTCCTTAGACTTAAAGGTTCATTACCGCTTGTGAGTTTGGGATCGTCGACGATTCGTACAGCGCGCCTTTGGAGTGAGTCGAAGGGTCCAAGCTGGCATCCAGGTGCTCCTGCCCAAAGGTGACAGCAGTACTCCATATGGGGTCTGACTTGCGATTTATATAGCAGCAGTCTTTGCCTCGGAGTAAAGTATCGCCGTGCTTTATTGAGCACACCGAGTTTTTTGGTTGCCAGATCAGCCTTCCCTTCCAGGTGGCTACGGAATTGGACGTCACTGGAGATGTCGACACTGAGGATCCCAATACTCCCTGACATGGTAAGGGCTGTGCCTTCGAACTGTGCGACCACAGTAAATGGGGTTTTCTTAGCGGTAAACGCGCAAACTTGTGTCTTGGTGGGGTTGAATCGCACTAAATTGTCCCGGCCCACACCGAAACTCTGGATAGAGTGCCCTCAATATCCGACACAAGCTTTTCACGACTCTCCAGCACCACGGAACGAGGGATGTTGGCACGGCCTGCGTAATAGGCATCCCCAGTACTGTCGTGTGCATAGCAATGAATGTCGTCGATAGACAACATGTCATTGATGTGCAGCAAAAACAGCGTTGGGCAGCGTTGCTTTTTTGTGGCATACATTGATACTGTTAAAAATGTTTGCTTAACATATTTGCAGGCATTCTGAAATCTCTGTGCAAATTTCTATACGTTGGGAAGGTAGTTTGTAGGTCTTCTTTTAATGTAGGCCAATTTCGCACTACCGGTGTCCATTCAGCGTAGAGGTCTTTTGCTGGTCCGCTTAAGAACGGCACGCACCTCGCTATGGTCTCAACATCATCCCATTTGTATTTTAAAGCTAAGGCGTCGACCTCAACACACCACTCGGCTGCTTCAATAGCCCCAACAGAAGGATCAAATGTTGGCAAAGCTATAGCCTTACTAGTACTTTTATCACTGTTAAATGTGTCCTTTTCACTCTCACTTATCACGGAAGTCAAAGATTGAATTTGATCACTATTAAGTCTTTTTCTACTTTTCCGTTTATTGTTAATTTTCACTTTTATTTTAGGTGTGGGTGTTTTGATTAATTAATTAATTCGCGAATCCCACTTCTGATGATAGAAGGGGTGAGATAATTTATATGATTTAGGTATATATCTAACTATATAGGCACTTAGGTATTTATAAATGAAACATCAGAGCTTTTGGGCGGTCAAATACGAACTGGTTTATTCATCAAGCTGTAAGTAGAGTGAACCTGTTTGTTTACATTATGGGTTCGTGACGTCACACAACCACAGGGCGGCTATCACACGCGTAGACACGAGTGTGGCCGCTGTAGTCCACACGCACCCACAGAACTGACAGGTCCCTGTCTTCAAAGGCATGGAGGCGGCGACAGCAGACCTCCTGCCGGGCATACATGCATACACCAGCGCATCTCATGAACTTGTGTTCAAGTGTATAGCCGGGATATAATGATATGTTGATGGTGCACTCTTAGATTCCAGACAATGAAATGAAAAAGACAGCATCTTTTGCCTAATTATGTAGAAAAGGAGGTAAAACTACCCACTTTTCTAGTAGCATTTCGTTTTTGTAAGGGTCGGAGTTCTAACCTAACCTAACCTAATTTTCTGATAGCATTTCGTTTCTGTAAAAAAAAATTATAGAGGGGGAATGCGTTACGCATACGACCCAGGCGCAGGGACGGGCCAGGGATGGTTATGTGGGACTCCCATACAGGCTAATGGGTACCATGTTATACCCACTAAACCCCCTCTGTTGCCGCCTCACTGCTATACGGCGAGGTCCCATGAACGCCGAAGTACTCTTCCGCAACCTCGCCAGCGGCCGTCCGGACTCGGACCCGACTCTTGGGGAAATTACCCCTTCACTTCAGTGGGCGCCTTGATTGCGCCCGCCCACAGGAACCCTAATGGGGGTAACCGGCGGTCGTATGCCAACCGCCGCCGCCCCACGCGCTTGCGGCGCATTGGCTGAGAGGCCGGATCTTCCTCCCTGCCGCGCTCCGCTGCCTCCTTCTGCACCATCACGTCCTCACAGAAGGAGGCCACCGCCTCCATCGATTCTCCCCACCAAGCATGGCTTTCACCACCGCTGGCAAGGAGAGGTCTCTTCCCACTGCGGCCACGAGTGCGGCCCGCTGCTCCGCCCACGCTGGGCAACCAGCCAGCGTGTGTAGCGCTGTGTCTTCAGCGTCGCCGCAGTGGTGGCACTGCGTCGTTGGTTCCCGTCCCGCCCTCCTACACAGGTATCTCCCGAAGCAACCGTGTCCCGAGAGGACCTGGGTAAGGTGGAATGAGAGGAACCCCTCCTTTCTTTTGACCCATCGCTCCAGAACGGGTCGGATGGCTTCGACTGTCCAGGCGCCTCCAGCCTTTCATTCCACTTGTGGAGTAGCACTCGACGGGAGTCAAGTCTCCACCGTCTAACCTCCTCCAGAGGTGGTTGAGTCCCCTCGACCTGCGCCTCAGTGACACGCCAATAAACATCAGCGAGCACTGCTGCGTCGAGGTCCCAAGGCGGAGTCCCCGCCAACACGCACGCTGCCTCGTAGGAGACGGAGCGGTATGCCCTCACCATCCTGACCGTCATGACACGTTGTGGCCTTCGCAATTGGGCCTGATTTTCGGCGGTCAAGGAGAAGGCCCAAATGGGCGCCCCATATAGGGCCATGGACCGCACTACACCCGCGTACAGTTTCCTGCAGCCCACATTCGGCCCACCGACGTTGGGTAGAAGCCGGCTAAGTGCCGACGCCGCTCCAATTAGTTTGGGAGCAAGGCCCTCCAAGTGTTTCTTGAACGTCCAACGTCTGTCAAGGACTATGCCTAGGTACCGCATTGTCGACTTAACACCAATGGACGTTCCCCCCACCATTAAGCTGGAACCCGCCGGAGGGGCTTTCCGAGGGCCATGAAAACACAAGGCCTCTGATTTATTTTACAGCTCTAACCTAACCTACTTTTCTGATAGCAGTTCTGTTCTGTGAGAATCGCAGTTCAAAAACCAACCAACCACCTAACCCACTTTTCTAGTAGCATTTCCGGGTCCGGGTCTGGGTCCGGATCCGAGTCCGGGTCCGTGTCCGGCTGTCCGGGTCCAAGTTTGGGTCAGAGTTCGGTCCGGGTCCGGGTCCGAGTTGGGGTCCATGTCCAGACCCGGGTCCGGGTCCGAGTCCGGGTCCAAATTTGGGTCTGGGTCCATAAGGAAGAGAACAAATCCCCAAACGTGAACTATGTGTCATTGAAGAGTTCCATTCTGATCATCATCAGCAGTTCCACTTCATCAAATGTCACTTTTTTTAATGTAAATGATGGATGTTGATGAAAATACAAAAAATCACTATATGTGTGCCTTTCACATTTGAGGAGTTCCCTCGATTCCTCATGGATCCCATCATCAGAACTCGAGCTTGACAAAAATGTTTCTTGAAAACCTAACTTGCTTAAGAATCAGAGCACCCCACTATCCACGTGGTCTTGTCTGTCCTACCCCTAGAGAGCAAACAAATTCGCCGAAGGCAACCAGCAAGCCGAAGCTGCGGAGCCTTGTGTAGTGAGCGTGCTTCGTCACGCGAGGGCGAAAAAGGGCTGCTCTTCCTCAGCGCTGGAGCCATCCAGATCCAAAAGCCTCCCCCGTCCCACGCGCCCGTAATAAGTCCGACGAACTCCAGATTTGATGGACACCCAGGCATTTTTCATAGTTTCGATGAGCAGCGCCGCGCGTGGTCAATTTCTACAAAATGCTGACTTTACAATTTGCCTTCGGCAATTTTACAAACGTGAACTTTTGTTAAATGACGACGCCGTTTTCTAAACGGTGGATTCTTACAATTTGTCTGCGACATACATATACAGGTTAGCCAAAAAATACGTAGACAAATAATAATTATTGCTACATATTTTCACAAACATGTGCGAAAATGTATCAAAGCTGCTAAAAGAGAGGATATGTTGAAGATGTATAGTTTTTTACTCAAACCTCTTTTGCAAAACGTTAAAACTAAAGTAAAAGTAAAAAAAAAGTCTACGAACCTAAGCTTTATAGTTGGCAATGCTTCTCTTGTTAGAACTCAGTAATGAGCTTAAAAGCCCACAGATTAGAATGGTTCCTAGAATGGTTCTTGGAACCTATGTAACAAAAGGTCTGTCTCTGTGTCTGTGGTGGTACCTAGGTATATTTTTTCTTTCTCGTTTCTTTGGATTTGACAGATTGTAGCGTCATCTACATAACTTGTCAACTTGCGGATTGGTCTGATGAAATTGTATTTGTTAGGTCGACATTCAATCGTAGGTAACAACTAAAAAGTGAAACAAATAACATTATTTTTTATTACAATAACTATGGGTTCCTGGGGCTTGCACTAGATAAGCTCTTATATCTAAAAGCCTAAGGTTGGTAACAGTTAAGTACATTAGAATTTTTTTTTTTGCATTTGCGTTCTCTCGCAGCTCGCAGCGCAATCTGAGCCAGTCAAAAGACGTCAGAGAGAGGCTTTACAACGGCAACGGCCTCGTTAGTCTCACAGCGGCGCACTTAGGGACTGGCACCAATTAGAGCAACAGTCGTCTTTAGGCTAACCTTGTCATCGTAGCGTTGCGGGCAAACGTTCATCCATTGTTTCAAACCTCGCTTGTACTGGATGGCCAGGAATTGACAGCTTAATGGAACAGTTAGTCGTGAACACTAATTAGTATGGTTCCGACTGATTTGGTAAACTCCGCACGGAATTGAAAAAAAAAACGATTTTGGCTTTCTTCTGAGAAAGCCCTCGAAATAGTACATTTCGATGCTAGTGCGGAAAGTATGTCATTACTTCACGAGTACCGAGATATCTTGGCACGAGCCGTAGGCGAGTGACATGACTCGGGACGAGTGAAGAATGACATTCCCGCACGTGTATCGAACGACGTTTTTTAATACAGTTGCGAAAAAATAAGGAAAACAACAAGTAAGGAATTCGAAACTTTTATATTATTAATTCTGTGATATTATTGACATTGACCTTATGAAGAGGTGTTTTTTGCTTTTATTCGACTAGAATGGGTTTTGTTATTATTATTGAACCCACTTCAATGAAAGTTTTTTTTTAATGCATGTTCTATAAGACAGAAACAATTGTAAATATAAAACATTGTACTATTATTACCTAAATATCGTTATTTACGATTATTTGTGTATCTTATATTTATAAAAACAATATCGAATGTTGCCTTTAGAAACCTAAAACATTCTTGCAGCAAGAAAAAACGCCTCTTCTTTGACAGGTGTTCCGTTCCATTCAGACAACTTATTAAGAACGGTTTTTCAACATTAAAAAATAAACGTGTTATAATACTTATAATGATGAAGAGGTAAGTAATAAAATATGAAATATGCATATTTTTCGTATTCTTACATTAACAGTAGGTTTTTTTGTTGATTACGACGTTTAAAGGAAACTAATATTAACACTCATCAATAAGTAGTCATGAATTGGAACAAGTATAAATTTTTAAAAAATTGAAGTAAAAAGCACTAGTTCGCGAAAACCAACTTTCCGCACGCTAAACAGCCACGAAAAGTAGCACTTTTTGAGCAACTGTATTAAAAAATACATTTACAATGCATGTGCTCGAAAAGTGCGTTTCCTACGAAGCCATATCATGCGGAAAGTACTACTTTTCCGCACTAGTGCTTTTTGTTTTCAAATTTTTTTTTCAGGACATATGGTGCTACTTTCTCGCACTAATGCGGAAAAGAGCACTTTTCGTGCATATGTCGAAAGTTTAAAGGGCCATATGTACTGTAAAACGTTGTACGATACACATGCGAATAGGTAATTCGCAACTCGTGTCGATTTAAAACACTCCTTTTAATAATTAAACTTATTTGCCATGATATGTTTTTTTATTTACTCGCACAATGCATAGTAAAACATTGTATGATACACGTGCGTAAAGATGATTTCCGACTCGTATTCCTTTATACACACGCTCGCTTTGCTCGCTCGTGAATAAAATTCCACTCGTCGGAAATCATACACTTTCCTCACTTGTTGCATAAATAGCTATTTTTGAATTTGGAACTCTTTGTTATTCTTTAAAAGTTCAGAATAGATTGTTTTTATGTACAAAATATTCTACGCAGGGTCTCAGAAGGTTAAATAATGCGATGATAGATAATAGTTATTAACAGTACATATGGTGCTACTTTACCGCATTAAGTAACTATTTCGAAAATTTTAAGGGCCATAGGTATGTACTATAAAACGTTGTACTACATGTGCGAATAGGAATTCGCAACTTGTATCGTAATATACTACTTATTATGAAACAAGTGTGGAAAGTAAGTCTTTCCCAACGAGTGTCGGTGAGTTCCCACGAACGAAGTGAGTGTTTTAAACCGACACGAGTTGGGTAAACCCTAATTTCCACACTTGTACATACAATATTTTACAATGCATTATGCGAGAAAAAAAACAATGTTTGGCAGTAATTAGAGTAGGTATGTGCGGAAAGAGAAGAATCTTGGAATGTATGGGACCCTGACTTACTACGACTCTTCTCTTTCCGAACAGACTTTAGTAACGTTTTATTGAGGTTGCCCACTACAAATTTCTAATCTTTATTAAAATAAAATGTTTGTGTGAATGTGTGATCGGGTGATCGGGTGCTTCGTCCATAAATTTTTTGACGTAATCTGCGGATTGCCTTTTTAGAGTTTTGTCGTTTCAAAAATGCTATCAATTTCGCATAACGACTCATAGCACAATCGGATTAAATAGGCCAAATCTCGAAAACTCTGGAACTGTCCTGAAATTCGGTATGTATACTGATTAAAGGCCTATTTTTCATGTCCAAACTATTTGATATTTGGGGACCTCGAGGAACCGCCGCCGGGCCATCTTGGAAAATGTGTAGGTACCATCTTGGAGAAATTTGCATTTTACTCGGAATCTAAGTCTCTATGACAATATTATGTAAGGCAACATTAAACCGATTGAATTTTACACAAAAAAGTCTTCCAAACCTTTGCGAAAAAAATACATGTTATTAGAGAAAATACTTGCTGAATCCAGATTTAACGCTTATACTTTTCCAGGGGACATTCTCTTAATAGGAAATTTATAGGAATGTGAATTCCACTTTTGTCTATACATTCGTACATGATCTACCCCAATATCAGCATTTTACTCGACTGCGACTTAACCAGAAAATAGGGTAATGGGTTTAATTATTGATGATTCAGTACACCTAGGATAGTGGACGGATTTTTTCAAATGACGTATTAGTAGATTACTCTTTCCCTTCACAACCTGGCTACACTTGTTTTATTAAATGAAAATCAACACAACCGCTTAATCATACTTTTTCTTATAGCGCCTAAACTATTGAGCGGATTTCAATCAAATATACTACAGTAGGTCAGTAATTGGTACACGAGTGCGAAGCAATACAAATTTACTAAAATTAATGGAGGAGATAAATTTAGGGATAAATAATGTGATTGCAAAAACAGATTATAAGTCTTAAATGGGGTTCAAACAATAGTGATAGTAATCAAATTTGACACCAATTCATTTTGGGATCCCTGTTTGATTTTGGGATCAGACGTCATTTTTAAAAGTATAAGCCTTTTTCATTTTTTTTTCTGTTTTTTCCAGAATCTATGGATTTTATGTAAATATTGTGTTTGGCGAAACGAAAGCTTCCGCACAAAAAACGTATACGACACCATGTTCCAAATATGAAACCAAAAATGTGGCTCCGAACTCCGAAGCTTATTAGATTCTACACATAAAAATATTACTCGGTTGTGTAGGTAGTGTATTAAGTCGTCCAATAATTTGTAAAAACAATTGTACGCTTATTTTTTTCCTGAGTTGTCTGAAAGAAAGCAGTGGCACTCCGGGAGTGCCGACAGAAGTGAACAAAAGTGAAAACTTGAACAATAGGCACGATGACAGTAATTAAAAGTCACTAAAATATTATATGTAGGTATGTAATGACCTTAGTCGTAGAATACGAAAAACGCATTTATTTTTTTATAGTTATTTGGTGAGATTAGTAAATGTTTGTGAAAATAAAATTAAAAAATACGCAAGTACGCTATGATTCGGTGAACACAAATCAGAGCGAATGATGTCACGTTCATGTAAACAAATATCCAAAGTACTGAACGTACTGGATCTCCTGCTATTTTATTTACGATTCACGAATTCAATTTAGTTTAAACCGAATATTAACTAATAACTTGAGTCATGGAACAAGGATTTAGTAAGGCAAACAGTGCTAATTTGCCTAGAATCGATGTGATGATGCTTGGAGATTTTTTACAATCAAACGAAGACTTTTGTTCGCCAGAATTTAGAAATGTCAAAAGTTTCTCGTAAGAGTTGTAAGTACAATAAACAATATTTATAATTATATAAAAATCATACTAATTTAAGTAATTAACTAAATCCAAATCCTGTAAAATCGCTTTTCATGTGTATTCCATAGCAGGTTAATATTAGAATTTGTCATTACCTATTAAAGACAACACTTGTGCTGGTGCAATGTGAACCCTAACCTCAAAAAACTTAAACTACTGTAGTGAGGGATTCTAACATATAATCCTGAGCGTAGTGAGGGATTCAAGTGTTAACGCCGAAGGTGAAAATAATTTTGCTGCCATGTGACACATACTGCTTTTCACATCACCTACGAGGAAATTAAATACATAATTATATTAGGTTTCAAAACATTATTATTTTAAGCAAAGATCGATACGGACAAAGTGCCAAAATTATGTATACACGACCTTAGTATAGGTACATACTTCTGGCACTTTGTCCGTATCGATATTTTCAGACGTGACTGTACTGACAAATTAAAAGTACCTACAGCTCATAATTATGTACCTAATATATTTTCAAAGACAGCAGCAAACACCTAAAATGATACAATGAAAATCAAATACATTATTTTTTGTAGATTTTTCTGGTAACAAATTAGCTCTTACCCCTTTGAACCAAATCTTCGGAAGATCACATGAAGACTGATATCACTTATATTTATTATTATAAAGTTATTGATTTAAACTAAGTATTTACAAATTTATACACAATACAGAACCGCATAATTATGCTTTGTGAAATATTTGTACAAAACTTTTTAAATATAAACTTTTTAAATTGCATGCAAGTATGGCTGCGTTTAAGGAGACCTAAAATATCAAAATAAAAATTAAATTATTAAACTAATGTTTTATTACGTTTCTTTGTAAATATTAGGCTAATTAATTAATTTAAATATGCTATTAACGATAATTACATTACATTTATTGTTTAATAAAATATTATTTAAATTTGGCTATTAATTCTGGATAGACTCGATGTGGGTAGGTCAATATGTAGCTACCTGTGGAACTTTCTTACATATAGGAACTTAAATATAAAACTAGAAAATTCCATTGTGTGCAGAAGGTCAGGCCAGGGATTAGGACAAGGGGACCCGCTCTCTCCGTTGCTTTTTAATGTTGCCACAATTGACATTTGTAAACGTATAAACAATGTATATATTTCGCAGTACGCAGACGATTTTGTGATATTTACTAGTGGGGCCAACTTACGCGATTTGATACCTACACTGCAATCAGCTATTAATACCTTCATAGTTATATTATGTAATCTCGGATTAGAGGTATCGTCAGAAAAAACTAAATTATGTTTGTTCAATTCTGGTAATAAGCCTATAAGACACTGTATTGATATTAAAATTAATGACACATGTTTAGAAGTAGTAAGCACTGTTAAATATCTAGGTCTCTGGCTTGATCGTTCCTTACGATGGGGTAAACATATAACAGAGCTATGCGAAAAATTAACTAAGTACATTAATTTATTTAAAGTACTAGCGGGCGCGGGGTGGGGTGTACATCATAAACATCTTAGACGATTGTACATTTCTTTAATACGAAGCCGGATGGATTACGCTAGTTTCTTATATGACAGTAGCTGCAAAAATAACCTCATTAAATTAGACAGGCTGCAGAATCAAGCTTTGAGAGTTATAGGAGGATATATAAAAACAACCCCGATCCATGTTATGGAAGTGGAATTACACCTCCCGCCCCTTGAGATCCGTAGGAAATACTTAGCAGGAAAATTTTGTCTTAAAATGAAATCCTTTAATAACAGTCCCGTAAATACAACCCTAAATCAGTTACATCTTATACAAAATAGCAGGCACTGGAGGCGGAAAAAAATACCGTTACTCGTTACGTCGCACAATCAATTAAAAGAAACACCTATACACGCAAGTAGACAATTAGAAATGTTTACATTTAATACCTGGATAAATAGCATAGATTTAAGTGGCATTATAGACTTCATTGACCCATTTAAAAAAGCTAAACGAAAGTACAATAGGTTTGAAATAAATAAAATCTGCAGCGAGGTAATGGCGAAATATTCTACATTTCATAAAATTTTTACAGATGGTTCTAAAGAAATGAGTCAATGTATCGGGGCAGCGTTTTTTGATGAAATAAATAGATATCATATAAAATTGAAAATAAACTGTAATATATCCATAATGCATGCCGAACTGATTGCCATTTCGGAAACCTTATCTTACGCGAAATCCATAAATTCCAACAAAATTGTAATTTGTACCGATTCTAAGAGTGCTTTGCAACATGTGGCTCGTTGCACCTCGACTTTTCGAGGAGTACCGATAGCCTACACAATAATAAATTTAATTCTAGAATTGAAGTCTATGTCAAAAGTTATAATTTTACAGTGGATTCCGTCTCACGTAGGCATAAGTGGCAATGAGACAGCTGATGCATTAGCAAAACAGGCGTGCAGCGATGGCATCGAATTTCACCTCCTACCCCCATATAATGATTGTTTATATTTAGTCAAAGTAAAGTGTCGCGAATTGTGGAAGGAATATTTTGACGAGAGGTCTCGGGACAAAGGTATTTGGTATAAAACAATTCAGCCTCAACCCTTTAATTCTCCGTGGATTGATAACAGTGTGTTGTGTAGGCAGGATCTAGTTTTATTGTTAAGATTGCGTTCTGGACACATTCCATTGAATAAGTTCGCCTATCTCATGCGTAAAGTGAATTCGGAATTATGCACCTTATGTAATCGCGTCGAAGATGTGTATCACATTTTAATGGAGTGTGTCCGAAATGAGCGACCTAGAAGACAAATATTTCATGACAATGACAGTTCCATTGGGTTATGTAATACCTACCTATCGAATCCCATGTCCGATGTAGTTGGAAAGGTATTAAATGTTGTTAAGTGCGGTCTGAGGGACAGAAATGTGTGATGTACATACTAGATTTGGCTGTTTATTTTTTTTAACTTTGTTAATTAAGTGATGTTTTATGGGGCGACATATTCGTTCACTCGAAAAAGCCCTTTAATAAAGATAAAAAAAAAAAAAAAAAAAATTAAAAGTACCTACAGCTCATAATTATGTACCTAATATATTTTCAAAGACAGCAGCAAACACCTAAAATGATACAATGAAAATCAAATACATTATTTTTTGTAGATTTTTCTGGTAACAAATTAGCTCTTACCCCTTTGAACCAAATCTTCGGAAGATCACATGAAGACTGATATCACTTATATTTATTATTATAAAGTTATTGATTTAAACTAAGTATTTACAAATTTATACACAATACAGAACCGCATAATTATGCTTTGTGAAATATTTGTACAAAACTTTTTAAATATAAACTTTTTAAATTGCATGCAAGTATGGCTGCGTTTAAGGAGACCTAAAATATCAAAATAAAAATTAAATTATTAAACTAATGTTTTATTACGTTTCTTTGTAAATATTAGGCTAATTAATTAATTTAAATATGCTATTAACGATAATTACATTACATTTATTGTTTAATAAAATATTATTTAAATTTGTATGCACGTAATCGATTATAAAGAAATTGTAATCGATTATATGCATACTAATTTCATATGTCTATGTGTCAATATTTCATACTGGGAACAAAATGTCCTTGAACAGAAAAGTGCCACTTTGATCCCTCCTAGCAGGGAAGAAAAGTTCCCTTTTCGAATAGGTGATGTGAAAAATAACTCATCCCTTCCTATGCTAAACTCGCGGAGCGAGCGCGATGCCATTAAAAAAAAAACTCCCGGAGCGGGAGGGGAGAAAAATGCCGTTGTCTGCCAACCTTCATTTAGCTCATTTGGCCATGTCTGCCACAGGTTTTTCGGGGCACTTCGATCTAGCGTGTGCATGTTAGAAAAACTGCAATTAAACAGCTTTTTTATATGCAACATATGCACTTATAGTGTATTTTTTGAACCACAGAAAGATACACTATCAGATTCTATACAGATAAAATATATACGTTGTACAGATAAGGTAATATTCCGCGCCAAACATAGAAATATAGAATTTTTCCCAGTTTTTGGTATAAAACCTTCCAGAATTATTAACTCACAATATTTTTTGGTAAAATATGCATTTTATTTACAATAAAAAAGTTCAATTTAAGACATTGACCGAATAAAACACATCATACACTTTTTTTCCAGAAGGTTTACAAAACACGACCCTAACGCCAAGGCCCTGCGCCGCTCATCTAAAATAGCTCATGTTATAATATAAGCTTAGTTCAGAGAAAAATGTGAGTCCTATTGCTCGTGCTTCTTATTTTTATAAAAGTTTACTTTATAAACTTAACCTGTACAAACATCTACGTCCGAGGAATGTATTATTTTTAAGATATGAACAATTCAATTTATCCTTTGAAAAATGGCACTAGATAGGTACAAGCAATCAATGACCTGTACAACAGTATCACATAATCTTTTTTAGATAAGAATTTGTTTCCTGAAACTAGACATAATTTACTAAAGGAATGTAAAACAATGCAAAACATGTTTGCATACCAAAATGTTTAAGAAATGATGAACAAAAACAAGGAATTTCTACCCAAAAGACACCCGACTTTTACCTTGACTTTGACAGCCAAGCGCCGTGTGCCACCGTCCCGCTGCGGACACCTAAAGTGTCGCGTGTTATTTATTTTCAATATTTCGTCAAATATTGATATATTTGAATCAATTTATAACTTGAATTAAGTAAATAGATAACCAGTCATTCCATTTTCGCAATATTATAAACAAATATATCCTTATTTGACGCCAACGAGTAATTTGTTTTACGGCCATGACCGAATTCGGAACCAACGTAGTTACATGAATATCGTATTTTTCTATGAAAACCCTGTCACAACACAAACAATGACTAAGAATAATGTGTATTACTTACCCAACCATCTTTTCTCTTCGCCAAATCCTTTAAAAACTAACTTTAACTCACTTAAATAGTTTACAAACCCAGACGCAAATACCACCGCGTAAGTGATCACGGAAGAATGAAACTAAAACTTTGTTGACGTGTTGACGATACTGACCATCTGTAGCCTGTCTTTGTTCAATGGTCTCGCATTGGCATGTATTAGAGCAGTGCAAAACCAGTTTAGGTACACAAATTCACACGAAAACCGAGTAATGCCTTGTCCAAAATGGCGTTTGGCATACGAGGGGTTATTAGGAGTTGTTATTTATGTGTTATTATTAACTTTTTCACAAAGGCATATTAGGGAAGCTACTCGTTTGCTTTGTCCACGTCCAGCTTTAAATACTCTGACACGCAATGCTGGAACAATATACCGCCTCCTCTTGGGAACTCATTGTCAGTGAATTCGTTTAAAGTTAATTTTAAAAATACATTTAATTTTTTTTTATTTATAAAGTTTTACGGGCCTGATTTAGTTAAATTATGTTTTATCCCTTTCTTACAAATACATTAGTCAAAATGACAGATAAAGACAAACGATTCATAGCTAATTCAGACCAGTGAAGAGTTTATGAATAACGCCATAGGTGTACAGATTAACCGTACTTATTTAGAAGTCTGGGCTAATTATTTTTGTGTACCTATGTGGTTCTTTCTTAATTGTCTCTAATTTGTATAGATTATAGTTGCGCTCTCTCGGAAGGGTTTCCACGGAAGACCAGCGTCGGGGGCCTCACAGGTTCCTTGACATGAAGCTGAGTGGAGACCATTTCAGGAACGCTTTATAACCAATCTATGTCAGTGTTATTATTTAAGTTTAAATTAAGCTATTTTGAATAAAGCATCTTCCACTCTATTCTATTCTAAATCAATATCTTATCTGTCTTTATATACACACATGGTTTATCAGGGTTTTAAGTTTGTTTATAAATCTTTTATTAATTATAATTAATTATCCAATTGTAGTTGTTAAGATATTACCTTGGTTTGGACAACACGAAACTATTAGATATTTAGTAAATTAAAAAATTACTTTCCCGCACGCGTGGCGAAAAGTGGCACTTTCTGTGCCAATGTTGTCCTACATAAAGTACCACTTTCTGAGCATATGTATTGTAAAATTTACTTTATAATAGTGCAGTGTCTCAACAGTGTCGTATGGTATGGGTATTTGACCGGAGTTTCACTTTTGATCCTTGTAGCAGCGCTCTGAGGCTTCTGAGGAAGAAACCCGATGTTGCCAGGCTGACAAGTGGTGCCCGTACCCCTACCCCCACTAGCCAGCTGTTCTAGGGACTCTGCATTATAAGTCGGGTCGACAAAATGATAGTTATGTAATTCTGAAATATATAATCGTGTTTACAATAATAGGAATAGGATTATTAATTAATTTTATTATAGTTTGTCAGAATGAGCCCAATCAATATAGGTAACAGGTGTCGGATATTGCGAAATAAAGAAAAAAAATATGTTTGTGCAATGTATGTAACGGAAGCTCTCTTAATTTATATTATATTGTTTAGTTCACGGGGGAGACACATTTGTATTTTTTTATTTCCACAAACAAACCCCATAAACTTATAAAACAGTTTGTTACTTATGTATAAAGGTTATTCAGTGGGTACTTAGGTACTCGTACCGGTACGTAGCAAACCTAAATGCAATCCAGTGTTTACTTGACACAGTTGTATTATTCATATTATCCTTTTCTTCTCATCCGGTCCGGTTATAATATTTTGCCCAGGGCTATTGAAACGGTCTGCGCCATTATTGCCATGGGGGAAGTGATTAGGTACGTTACTCGCAGCAAGTGCTGCAGAGGTTTACCCCGGGGCGCCCCTTCGCTTGTTGACTGTTTCTAATTTCCGGTAACTTACTCAAAGGCCACGATAAATATTTTCTGAAGAATTCGCTCGACTCTGATGTATCTGATGCTGGTAGATGCACCTGCCTCCCAATTACTGTAAAATCGACCGAATTTTTGTATTAAATTAGGGCCTTGAAATTTTTCCCCCAAAGCTTTGAGTTCGAAACTATTACCAGATGATGCCCTTCTGGGAGAAAATACTTCATACAAATTTTTAACCCTCTGCTGCCCCCTGGAACGTCACGACATCCATTTAACTCTAAAACTTTTTTACTTCAAAAAGTAAGAAACGGGCAAACATAAAATCTGGCGTAAATATTACGGTGACCTATAATAGTAAGTACTTTAAAAAAATACCACGTTTCCACTTAATTACTTTTTGTCCTGAAAAGATAAATAAATTAAAAAATTAATCGTTCTGTATAACAATTTAGGCTGGTGGTACTAACGCCTTTATTATCTAAATGTGAACCAACAACTTATCCACACACTATGCAAGTTTATTCATATTATGCTTAGCAAAGGTGGAACACTGTGAAATAAATGTAAATATTGAGTAAGTACCTACTATGTAACGCAGGACTCATCGGCATTATGCATTAGGTATTACAGTGCTATACAAAAAGAATCGTACACTTACAAGAAAAGTATACTTTCTTGTACAACTTATTTTGTGAACTTCGCCTCGTGTTCGTATATAACTTAAAGTACATGTAATGAGCTATTAGGATTAAAACATATTTTAGTAATTATCATAATCTTGTCTTCTAGAGCGTGATACTATAACTTTGTCATTTTACTCTGGACTAAATATATAATACGAACGCTTTATGAGAGATAATAAGATATAGATAGATAGATAAATGATTTATTTGGCAGTTGCAATTGCACACAATATAAATTTACAAACACACCAGAAAAAAACATTACTACTTACACTAACAAAGAAATAAAATTATAACGAAAATACCGTATTAAAAAGAGACAGAAATGGTGTAAAATTATGTACCAACTGTGTGCGTTGCAGCAGGACAAAAGGGTCTCGGCTCAGTGATACGCCTCGCTCTTTGGAGCAAAGCACTGATTTTCTGCCGGAACCCAGGTCACAACAAATAAAATATATACGATGTACTTACGTTAGCGGAATGAAATGTACTGTGTAAAGTGTGATTATATGTGCATGTCGTGTGATAATTACTTGATTAAATATTAAGACAGTAGGTAAATGACCCGTGTGTAGTGTACTGTGTGTAAGTCTCCTAGTTGTGTGACATCAGCCCCAACATGTTATATCCTAAAATCTGCAACCAAATAGCCGAATGGAATCCCAGCGGTTTGTTATTCAAGGAGTATTTTTTTAAAGTGACTTTTAAATGTCTTTTTATATTTAAGCTGTCTTAAAGGCGGAGGGATATCATTCCAGCATTTGGTCGCAAGAAAACGGAAACAACCGGTAAAGGCAATCGTCCTATGAGGATGTACTTCTAAAATGCAACGTCGAGTAGATCTTGTGGCGTGTCGATTATGAAAAAAAGAAATATTTATTTTAGAATAAAGATATTCGGGCGACTTGCAATTTATAACGCCAAAGAGAAGACAAGCAAGGTGTAATTGTCTACGTGATGCCATATTCAGAGTCGAAGATTTGTTCAAGAACGGTGTGATGTGGCTCCTTGGAGGAACTTTGTAGCAATATTGATATCACGCGTTTTGAACTCGTTGTATTAATCGACGAGTTTTTTGTTGCTAACGAGGCCCGTATACCACATCGCTGTGTTTCAACTTTGACAATATGAGCGATTCACATAATGTCAAGCGAACTTTTTCATCTAGAAGGTTTCTTACTTGATACAATACTTTCAACTCAAAAACAGCTGAACTGATCATGTCCGTTAAAGTTTTGATTGAAAGTTCACTTTCATGATTTTTTTTATATTTTTTGGACCGATAGTTCAAAAGTTAGAGGGGGGGGGCACATTTTTTTTTTATCTTTTGGAGCCATTATTTCCCAAAATATCAAAAAATGGTTAATGAAGACCCCTATTCATTTTGAAAGACCTATCCAACGATATGAAGCGAAAATAAATTGTAAAAAGTGTACCCTAAAAAAATTTTTTTTAGGTTTTATTATACGACTCGTTGGATTTATTGATATCCTTGCCAAATTGCAGCTTTCTAGCACTAACGATCACGGAGCAAAGCCTCGGACAGACAGACAGACGGACGGACATAGCGAAACTATAAGGGTTCCTAGTTGACTGGCTGGCTGGTCGGCTAGTAATAGACGGTTTAAAAAAGGCTAATAATAGTGAAATGTTTCATATAAATAACCGTATTTTTTAAACGATTGTAAGTATGATTTAAATATAGTTTCCCCTCACTAGCTCGGAAAGTTGTCTTTTATCCTTTTAAACAAGCGGGTAAAAACGCATTTTATCCACTAGTGGGGAAAGTAATTTGACCTTGGATGGAGCGTGTTTAAGTAGCTTGACAGATAACAAAACGTAAAACGCTCATAATAATGGTTCGTTCGATATTAATTATCATTAAATAAATGGTTTGAGAATCTAATAAAAAATACCAAATTTAGGTTTATTTAATGATTTTATGTTATAAATCTTAAAATTCCATAAGAAATGTTTGTTTTTTATTAATGATGTTAAATATAATTCTGAACGCACAAGTTGAGTCGATGCAATTTCAAAACGCATCATTGACATTTCATACGTCAGAGAAATGACAACATTGTCAACAAAATTTTTACTTAAAAACTCACGTAAAATACAGAATTTCCTGTTTTTTGTTATAATATCGTACAAAAATGAGTGATTCCAGTGATGAAGATGATCTAACGCCTGTGGAAGTAGCACTTTCCTCGCTATACCTAGTAAGGTGAAAAGTTTTGTGTTACAGACGGGTGCAAATGTATTTTACTTCTCGTGTGTTGAAACACTCGCGGGTAAAATACAACTTTGCACCCTTGTATAACAAATAACTATTTCAGTGTTTATATGTATAGTAATAATTTAATGTAACCGATATTATTGAAAATAAAAGTGATTTTTCATTATAACGGATTTTCAGATACCATAATTAGCTCCATGCATGAATTTATTTTTATTTTTGGATTCATAATTTATATCGTTGGAACACCGGAAATGATAAAAATACTTTTGTAAACCTTAACATTATTTTATTAAAAAATATTTAAAATGTTGAAAACTTTTGAGCTGTTGAAACGCTCATAATTTTTGGCGCGAATTCGACAGAGCGTGATGACGTCACACGTTGAGCGGCCCAACTGACGTTTGCTACTAATGACACTAATCTGTCGAACGCGTGACGTCACGTGGCGTTTCGAGCGTTTCGCTCACTAGCTTTTCGCGGGCAAATTTTTATACTTTTTATTTATAATTTTAAGCAATTAAATGGTAATTTAAAAACGGAAATGCATTTGTAACATGATATAACGGTAACAAACATCCGAATAAAATATATTTCGTTCAAATATAAACTTCATGCATGAGGCTAATTGATTATTTTTATGCAAGCATATTATTATTGCACACTTTTCGGCGATATAAATGTAACACAATTTATGAATAAAAATAAGATGTTCAAAGTATGTTTCTAAGATTCTCTCGATACATATTTTTGCAGCTTACTGTACACCTCGGTACCTAAAAAATTATAAGAGCGTAATAAAGCGTAGCAATCATGCGAAAACTTTATATATAGGTTACCTAGAAACCCGTTATTAGTGAAAACGCGTTTTCACTAGTTAAAACTACTAACTAGTTTTCCGTATCGCCTCAGTGAAAACGCTTTTTCAATTTTTTTAAACTAGTTTCCGCAAAGTATGAGGCATTTTTGGCATTAAATGGATTTTTTAGCATATTGAATAGGGTTTTTATTTTATTTTAAATTTAGTAGTTATAACTAGTGTAAACGCATTGTCCCTAGTCAAGTCAAGGGACTTTGCAAAAACTAGTTTTGGTTTTGACTGATAAATCCTAGTTTTAACTAGTGAAAACGCGTTTTCACCTAGGTGGTACCGAAACCTAGTTTTGACCAGGGAAAAGGGCTTTTACGGTAACATATAATTATTATACAATGACTGTGTAGGTTGTCGAAAGCCTTGTCTGTTACTAATACACAAACACATTCTATTGGTGTAGCTCCGTAAAGATGTAACTATTACAAGCATGTTCAATGTCTCCTGAAATACCTCGCTAATTATAAATTATCAGGCAGCAGGGGTCGTCACGGACGGATGCGTGATGGCCTGACTGGCCTGGCTCGCATGCCCCAGCATATACACTTACCTAATCACGAAAAGCATTGTTAGTGGTTTTGCTCCATTTTATTACTTTATAATACGCCTGCCGTTCTAATTAAATGGGTTACATAAGAAACTTGACGTCTTTGCATAAATGTAATTATTCAGGGCATTGCTGGCGCTGGGGCTGGCGGCAGCTATCCCCTATCCCCCAACTGAAAGCCTGTGACATCTTTGCTTAATGCGACACTACTATACATGTACCTAACTCTCTAGATTTTTTTATTACGAGTACCTATATTTAACATTGTATTAAAGAATACTTTGAATTATTCTTTCAAGAACCAATTAAAAGGGCCTTCTGTTAAGTCGTTAAAACCTTCGGAAATATAAATTCCCTTAACATATTTTATTTATTTCTTTGAGAAATCCTAATTAAAAAAACCTCACCCAACAAAAAGAAAAAAGAAAAAATACATAAATATATTCTCTCGCCGGGATTCGAACCGCGGACCACCCAGGGACTGAGCTGGATTACTACCAAACCAATACCCAGGCTGTCCGTTGTGAATTTTAGTTTCATGTTTCATTGCTAGTGCTAAACAAGGAGAGCGCTAGTAGTAAACGAACTTTTGAAAGGGTCGTTTTTAGTGTTCCGTGCATAACTTTGTTTTGACAAACGGAACACTTATGGGATCAATTCGGTCTTGCAAATCAGTTAAATGCGTTTTTCTCAGAGACCGTTTGACGTAGATATCTAAAATTTGAAACAGTTATAGCAATTACCACCACTAATATTGTAAATAAGTCAAAACCGCTTATTTCTTATTTTAGGGGGAAGTTTAGGGGGTTGAGAGGGGTAACCAGTTTTTTTTGTATGGAGTTATCGTTCTTCTCCTATTGAGTATTATATTCTTTGATATTAACATAGAAACTATATCTACCTACACAATTTAAGCGGTCCCTTCGCTTGATTTTTTTATACTACGTCGGTGGCAAACAAGCATACTGTCTAGTCTCCGTAGCATATGTAAGCCTGCAACTCCGGAGTCGTAGCACGCTACGCTTATCACCATGCCTGTCACGTTCTAACAAGTATGTGAGTGCGAAAGTGACGGACTTAGTGATAGGGGAAACCATGCTGCGCGGGCAGAGGAGTTACATGCGCGTTGCCGACCCTAACACTCCGCACCCTCGTTGAGCTCTGGCAACCTTACTCACCGGCAGGAACACAACACTATGAGTAAGGTATAGTGTTTTTTGGCTACGGTGTTTTAATTATTATAAGAATTAACAGTTTTTAAACATTAGTATGGAAATTGTTTTTCGCTATTAGGTAACTCACTTTTTTAATATATCTGTAATGTTTTGGTTTATAATTGATATTTATTTATACAGGATGGCTAAAAAGTAAGTACGTTCCCGTTGCCAGGGAGGTTTTGGGGATTATACTGAGCTACTTTTGCTATGGGACCAACTCCGAAATCGCGAAAAAATTTTGGCTTTTTCATACATTTTGGCTGGTCCATTTTCTATTTTAAAAACCCCCATATAGCAAATTTCATCGAAATCCTTAGAGCCATTTCCGAGATCCCCGAAATATATAAATATATATAGATAGATATATATACAAGAATTGCTCGTTTAAAGGTATAAGATAGATAGATAGATATTGAATATAGAATATTGTGATTGTGAACAATAAAATGGCGATATATCGTGAGGTATGGGGCGAGCTGCTAGACACCTTTGTAGGGAAGAATTGCTCGTTTAAAGGTATAAGATAGATAGATAGATAGATATTGAATATAGAATATTGTGTTGTGAACAATAAAATGGCGATATATCGTGAGGTATGGGGCGAGCTGCTAGACACCTTTGTAGGGAAGAATTGCTCGTTTAAAGGTATAAGATAGATAGATAGATAGATATTGAATATAGAATATTGTGTTGTGAACAATAAAATGGCGATATATCGTGAGGTATGGGGCGAGCTGCTAGACACCTTTGTAGGGAAGAATTGCTCGTTTAAAGGTATAAGATAGATAGATAGATAGATATTGAATATAGAATATTGTGAACAATAAAATGGCGATATATCGTGAGGTATGGGGCGAGCTGCTAGACACCTTTGTAGGGAAGAATTGCTCGTTTAAAGGTATAAGATAGATAGATAGATAGATATTGAATATAGAATATTGTGTTGTGAACAATAAAATGGCGATATATCGTGAGGTATGGGGCGAGCTGCTAGACACCTTTGTAGGGAAGAATTGCTCGTTTAAAGGTATAAGATAGATAGATAGATAGATATTGAATATAGAATATTGTGAACAATAAAATGGCGATATATCGTGAGGTATGGGGCGAGCTGCTAGACACCTTTGTAGGGAAGAATTGCTCGTTTAAAGGTATAAGATAGATAGATAGATATTGAATATAGAATATTGTGAACAATAAAATGGCGATATATCGTGAGGTATGGGGCGAGCTGCTAGACACCTTTGTAGGGAAGAATTGCTCGTTTAAAGGTATAAGATAGATAGATAGATAGATATTGAATATAGAATATTGTGAACAATAAAATGGCGATATATCGTGAGGTATGGGGCGAGCTGCTAGACACCTTTGTAGGGAAGAATTGCTCGTTTAAAGTTATAAGATAGGCTGAAGGAAAATTATAAGTAGTTGAAATTATATTTCTTCACTTGATCGATTTATCTCGTGTACCTACCTTACAGGTGGTATACCGTCGGTACGTGGTTGCAGTAAACTTGTTTACAAAGGGAATGAAATAAAATGCAAGGTCCTTGGCCTCGGCTCGGCCAGCGATTCTCCACCGGTCAATGACTAAACTCGAACTTACTCGTAGCTAACAATGTGTATCACTTCTTAACCTCCTAAGACCCCGCATACAAATTTTTGTACATATTCCTATTTTGAACTTTTGTTAAGTAACTAAGTTCCAAATTCAAAAACAAAACAAATGCTTCTGGGTCTCAGGAGGATTGCCAATATACAAAAGCCGCAACGTCTCACTTTGGTCGTTAATTAAAAATAAAATCTCTTAGCGCCACCTGCACCATCCCACTAACCCGGGGTTAACCGGTTAAACCGTTAACCCAGTGTCAAATTGTACTGGTAACCATGGTAACTCCAGGTTTAACGGGTTAACCCCGGGTTAGTGAATGGTGTCCTTCTTGACTTTTTCAAGATGATTAAATTAAGTTTATTAAAAAGGAGAGGAGTTATGTCGTCATCTTTTTTTTTGTATAAAAAAAAAATTGATTTTTGTTCAAAAACCTATCTTGTGTGGTATTAAATGAAAGGGCATTCTGAGCCGGTTTTGCTGGATATTTTAGTCACGCGTTTTAAATAAAAATATAAATAATTTTCAAAACATACCAAGTTTGGGTCCTTCAGATAGGATACCATTGAATTATTTTTTGTAAAATATACCACAAATAATACATAATATCGGCATATTTAATCCCAAGAAAGTAATTTTGATTAAAAACTATTTCGGTGTATATATTATACGGATTTTATGAATACGGTTCTATGCGACATCTGCGAATTATTTTATAGAGTTATTACAATTGTATAAATTAAAAATAGATATATGTACGTTAGTAAACATGCCTTCACCCTAGCCGGCGCCATACGCCATACGCAATGGCCCCCCGCAAGCTTTCCGCCGCAACTCCAACCCTGCGCTGTGCTCAGTTTGCCGTCTGGCGTCTGGCATCTATGTAATGTAATAACTGGCCTGTGGATCAGATGGCACGATACATTAGCCGCTTCCCCGTTCACGTTTCTTAAGGTCCCTCCACACTCATCCGCAAATCACGGCGCGAAGCCGCGAACGTAAGTGTGGCGTCGATTTCGCTGATTGTTCACGCCTTCGCGTCTAGTTCCCCGTTTTTTGTCGGTTTATTAGCCCGCGTCAAAGGAGGCGCGAAGCGTGAACTTGCAAGACTCCACATTAAACACTATTTTGACTCATATGTGGCAAGATAAATAATATTTATATTATATAAAGCGGCTATATTTTACGGTTTTACAATAAAACAAAATGAAAAATTGCTAAATCACGTATGATGCCATAGATAACTAGTAGTTAAGATCGATCAGCTGATGCTTTTCCGCCATCTTGGCGAGAACCAAACTGCGAAATCGCCGTGAAGTTTGCGAGTGTGGAGTCATACGTCAACGTCGCGACATGTTCTCTCCGCGAAGTCGCGCCGCTATTCACGCACATAGTCTGGAGGAGCCTTTAGCACAGAATAAGTAATAGTGTTATCATACCTTTAGGCTAAACGCGCGTATAGCTTTATACCTCATGTGTAGCGTGTAGCACTAAGGGATGTACCGCAAAAAAACTGTAAACTTCAAATGAAAAAAACTGATGCAATTGATAAGGATTTTTGGAATGTAGGATTACTAGAATATGAAGCTACTTTTAATTTAAATAATTATCATTTTTTATTATTATTAAATTTTCTGCTTGAGTGATAAAAAGCCTTTTCCTAGCGCATTCAGTGGCAGCTTTTTATAGCTGTTTTTCATATTTGCCTGCACCGTCCCAACACCTATTAAAAGAATAAAGGTATCTAATAGTCTTACGGTTTTAACACCACCTGGTACTGACTAAAATAAGAGACTTGGTTTTATATTACATCTCAAAACTTTTTTTGTAGTAGAAGAACTGCTTTGCGAGATTTGCATCTTTTTACATGTAATGTTTATGATGGGATCTCATCTCTTTTTGTAGGCAGTCCGTCTTTTCGTGTACTAATACCCATACCATACTCATACTATGTGATACACATATCATAATTATACACATACTCACATCATCCAACGTAGCGGACCTCTTAACCTACTAATTGTAGGAACTGCAAACGTAACTTTGTTATCGCATATATTTATGTAGGATTACAAACTTACTTGTGCAGTTATTAAATCTTTAAAACGTGACTGATATTGCAATATTTTTAAGTTTTTATTGGCTTAATACGCTAAAAACTAATTACGTTTCAAATTTAAAGCTGGGTCTGCCAGAAGTACCTTAGAATTATGATGATCGTGGGTGTGTCAGTGACAAAACTAAGGAACTTTGACATGCAATCATTCTTAAACTACATGTTAAAATTACATGTTATTGAGAATATATCTAAATCATGTTATGCTCTATACGTCACTGAAAATTCAGGGTTCTAGCTTTAGCTATCATAAAATTACAGTATGTTGAAAATGGCCTGAGTGGCTTCGAGAAAAGGATGGTACGGCCGTGCGTCTTTGTTTTGCTCGACTTGGCGGGGGCACTGCCGTGCCCCCAGATACATAGGTACTAAGTGTCTTAACTCCATATTTTCAAAACGTTGGTTAGTAACCAACGTTTTGGATAGGTACTAGCATAATGTACCTAGCAGGTTTAAAAACTCTTAAATATATTATTTATATAAAATAGGTACCTACGTAGCTACATACCATATGTATTCTACGGGAAAGTGAATTAAAAAGAGGCAAAGAATATTTCTGAATACTTTATAAAGCTCTTTGAAAACATGAGCTTAAGTTATTTTGTTGTAGCTCTTCACAGTAAGCATTAGCTGGGTACTGTACAGTACAGCGCGTGGCCTGAAACATTTTCTGTGCTATATAAACCTTACCTTTATTATCCGGTCTGAGGCAACATCCCGTTATTATTTCCTATACGTCATTCCATCATAATCCAGGCCCTTCAATACAATGTTGGTATACTCACATTTTTTTATATGAAAAAACCCTATTTAATAGTGACGTCTTCCGCGGACCAACCGGTTGACAACGCGGAAACTGTCCCATAATTTCGCAGGATAACGATGCAATGCACTATCTATGATTAATATTTTATTTCAGCATTCGGTAAGGAAGGTATACTATTTAACAGACAAGATACCAGTACGGCTGTATTTATAACTTCACTACTTAAACATGCACATAAGATAAATCTATATATATATAAATGCACGTGTCCTGACTGACTGACTCATCAACGCAGAGGCGAAACTACAAAAGCTAGAAAGTTGAAATTGGCACACCAGGTTACATTTATAATGTGTACAAGAGATAAGAAGCGATTTTGAGAAATTGAACCCCCAAGGTGGTGAAAACGGGGTTGAAAATTTGTATGGAGATCAAACATTTCTTTGCGTGCGGGACTTGAATCTTTGTATAAAGGCATATTATTATAATACAAGAAAAGTAATTTCAGCGTTTTAAAAAATTCATCCCGTAAAGTGGTTAAAAAGGGGTCGAAAATTTGTAGGGGTCCTAAATTTGAAATTTTGAAACTTCGTAGAAAAATATTTAATTAAAAGGAAAGAAAACTCATTTCAGAATTTTTCAAAATTCATCCCCCAAGGTGGTAAAAAAGAGGTTGAAACTTTGTATGGAGATCAAACCTTTTTTTGAGTACAGGACTTCAGTCTTTGTATAAAGGCCTATTATTAGAATACAAGAAAAGTAATTTAATCGTTTTTAAATATTCATCCCCTAAAGGGGTTAAAAAGGGGTTGAAAGTTTGAATCCATTACAAATGCTTTGAAACTTCTTAGAAAGGCATTGTATAATATTACAAAAAAAGTTATTTCAACGTTTTTAACAATTCAACCCAAATTCAAAGAGGTTTAAGAAGGGGATGTAAGCTAGTTTATATGTGATTCAAGTTTTCGTTTAAGCTAGGAACATAAAACTTGGTAAAAGGGCATTATATTAAAATAGACGAAAACTGATTGATAAAGTTTGCATCGGGAGCGAACATTTTTTTTTAAATAGTGGACTTGAAATTCTAAGTGTTGAGAGGGATTATATCGAGAACAATAATTTTCAGTTAGGGGCTTGAAACTTCGTAGTTTGTGAAAGACAAATTTCATGCGTTGTATAATTATTAACAAATGATTAACCGTCCCTACTGATATCTTTTGCTGCATAATGTTCTATGCTCATGTAAAATATATAACCACCAACATACAAATCCACGCGTACGAAGTCGCGGGCAACAGCTAGTACCTAATAACTATTTCACTCACTGGAACCGCTTATGTCTTACGATTAAATCTGTATATAAAATGCATTGCAAACCGCTTGTTATTCACCCCGTGTATTTGAGGAGTCAATGCTTACAAAGTAGAATCTTTATATTTTTTATATTTTTCTAGAACTAGTAATTGTAAATATGTATTGGTTTATTACCTATCAAAATCGTGATATTCATGGCACTCTCCTCGTTACATTCTAAGTAAAGGCTGTCCCAGAAGTAAAGAGACAACTTTCAGTCTTACTGACCGAAAGAAAAGTTTTGGTGTCGTCGTATCTACGATTTCGTTATCTGTAATTTAAAGCGGGAATTTCGTTATTGCATATTAGATTTTCAAAATGAATGATCAGAATATGAAGCACTTGCTAATAGGATTATTCAGAATTGCCTTTATTTTACGAGTCTCACATCAAGAAGGATATATTAAAACACTTCAAGTAAAATCTAGACAAACTAGTATATGTATAATATAATAATAAGACTTTATGAAGAAACGGGTGAGATCAGTTTTAAGAAGATTCCAGTTAGAAATAGGTCAATCACGGTACATCGAAATATTAACCGAGTTAAATCTATTTTTGATAAGACTCCTTTAACGTCCGCCAGAGTGGCAGCGGATAAATTAAAAGTATCATATTCGTCTGCCGCCAGATTGAAAAAAGAACGAACTAGGTTTAAAACCATATGTGCAACAAATTGCTTCTTATGTAAAGGACCAAGAGGAGCATGCCAAAAGAGGTAACCAATAAGTTTATAAAAGTTAGCTGAAAAAAATACTCAACGATTTATTGACGATTGAACCTATGTTCCGGCTAAATCCCAATGATGTTCATGCTGCAAAATCCTGAACAGCCGTAATGAGACTGACCGCGAACAATCTGAGATAAAAAAAAAATGTTGTCGTGGGAGCAAATTCGGTATCAATCTAATAATTTAATTAACTCTGTGACTATTTTCAACCAAAATCATTACTTTTAATGTTTACCTTAAATTACATATTTTGAAAAAAAAATTTCACCTCAGCAGCTCGAACAAGCCTACTTTCGTCACTCCCCGGAGTGAGGAAAGCGCGACTTTCCTCACTCCAGGGAGTGAAACAATGTAGCTTTTTAATTTAGTGAAGGCCAAGAACTTCATACTTTTATTACATTATTTTTTATGGTACGGTACGGTCCGGTCCGGTCCGGTCCGGTCCGGTCTCGTCTCGTCTCGTCTCGTGTCGTATCGTATCGTACATATTATAATACTTTTATTCTGTGTAATTCGAAATACATTTTAACCTTTAATATGTTCTCACTACTGAGGTGAAAAATTATGTGTGCAACACGAGAGCAAAGTTATTTTACATCTCGTGTTTTTGAGTCCCGCGCTACGCTCAAGATTCTACCTTAGAATCTTTCGCTTTCTCGGGACTCAAAATAAACACTCGCAAGAAAAACCAACTTTCCTCTCTTGTTGCACAATAGTCATTTGTTATACAAGGGTGCAAAGTTGTATTTTACCCGCGAGTGTGGAATTGAAACACGAGCAAGCGAAAGGATTCTATAGTTGAACCACGAGCGAAGCGAGAACACGCGAGAAGTAAAATACATTTGCACCCGTGTGTAACACAAAACTTTTCCCCTCACTATAGCGAGGAAAGTGCAACATCCACAGGCGTTAGATCATCTTCATCACTGGAATCACTAATTTTTTTACGGTATTATAACAGAAAACACTAGAAATTCTGATTTTTACGTTAGTCGGTGAGAAGAACAGTAAAAATTTTGTTGACAATGTTGACATTTCTGTTTTGACATATGAAATGTCAACGATGCGTTTTGAAATTGCATTGACTCAACTTGTGCGTTCAGAATTATATTTAACATCCTTATAAAAAATCTAACGTTTCTTATGGAATTTTAAGGATTATGACTTAAAATTATTAAATAAAGCTAAATTTGGTATTTTTATTAGATTCTCAAACCATTTATTTAATGATAATTAATATCGAACGAACCATTATTATGAGCGTTTTACGTTTTGTTATCTGTCAAGCTACTTAAACACGCTCCATCCAAGGTCAAATTACTTTCCCCACTAGTGGATAAAATGCGTTTTTCCCCGCTTGTTTTAAAGGATAAAAGACGGCTTTCCGAGCTAGTGAGGGGAAAATAACTATTGTCTCTTTACTTCCGGGACGCCCCAGTACCTATAAGTATAAATCAATTTACTTACACAAACTTCGCTAGGAGACTTTTCTCAAACTTTTGTTTTTGTTTTTATGTACACCTAAAGGGTAGCGTTCAGTAACTTTTTGGGGGCAGCGCAGTAATAATAAGCATGTTAGCGTAATAATAATAACAAGCTGATACAGCGACGCGGCGCGGCGGGGTTTCGCCCGACGGTGGGAACGGCCTTGTAATTACTAATATGTAGTTTGCTGCCATTTACTGAACTTTTCAGGGTTTCAGCAAAAGTTATGAATGACCGCTCTATTGGCTTTAGTTGCACTAATGTACATTTTGTGCAGGATATACATATAAGTATAAAATAAAGCGTTAAATCACCTAAGATATTCACCTAACAAGCTGTAATTTATTATTTGAATTCAATTAACTCCATTTTTTCCTCTAGACCCTAGTGTCCTCTTCCGCAATGATTTATGCGCGCATAATTTAAATGATACTTAAATTTAGAATAGTTTTGTATTGTATACGAGTAAAGAATGTACACGATAAAAGCCGGCAATGCATGATCTGGTATATATTTTTACCTAATTTCGGACATTCAAGCAGTTATTTTATTTTTAGTAATCTGTTGATATAGTACTATATAATAAAAATACAATCATATTACAATTTATGGGCGTGTGTGAGTTTTCGCCGAATATATTCCATCATACTTCACTCGCTTCCTGCTACAAAGCCACAATTGTGCTTATATTTTTACATGCTGTTCTATGCACATTAGGATGTCATCTTACCAAAAAGATACTTTTTGAAACTCTTATCTACTTGAGGTAATCAGGAAGACTTTCTTCTCCAAGCACTGAAAGTCGTTTTTGTAAGGGAGGCAGTATTTTGTCAAAAAGTCGAATTCACCAAAGTTAAAACGGAAGGACTGCACTTTAGCTGGCGCGTAGTTCAGGGCTCATATTTTATTATAGAAAGTACTCATCATAAGGAATCTCCCCACCAAGTCTTACGGTATGGTATGGCACTGTGGAGTGTGGAATATATTTATAATGCTTAAAGTCACACATAACCTAATGTTATAATTGTGTTTGTAATTTTTTACGTAGTTTGATAACCACAAAATTTGTGGCACAAATTAAAAAACCGGCCAAGTGCGAGTAGGACTCGCGCACGAAGGGTTCCGTACCATTACGCAAAAAACGCCAAAATAAGGTTTATGTTTATGAAATTAAATGTTTTTTATTTATTTTTATATTCGAGTTGATTGAATGAAAGATTTCGGTTTACGATTTGTGACGTATTAAAAAAACTACTGATATACTAGATGTCGTTCAAACCAATTTTCGGTGGAAGTTTGCATGGTAATGTACATCATATATTTTTTTTAGTTTTATCATTCTCTTATTTTAGAAGTTACAGGGGGGGGGGGACACATTTTACCACTTTGGAAGTGTATCTCGCGCAAACTATTCAGTTTAGAAAAAACTGATATTAGAAATCTCTATATCATTTTTGAAGACCTATCCATAGACACGTATGGGTTTGATGAAAAAAGTATAGTTTCAGAGAAAAGTGGCTGTGACATACGGACGGACAGACAGACAGACAGACATGACGAATCTATAAGGGTTCCGTTTTTTGCCATTTGGCTACGGAGCAATAAAAAGTGCTGCTTAAAAATGCACATCCATTTAAAGTATTTACCATATCATACGTGGCCGGGTTTTATCGTGTATAGTATAGTCTTTACACATATACAGCGGTATTTTCTTCGAGGTGGTGGGTTAATAATGGTCCTATTATGGTTCGGAAGCAGGTTGTTTTTCTACTCGTCGACCATAATCTGTGTATTACAAGGGCCTGACACTCTTTTATAGAGAAAGATAGTCTTATTGCGATTCCTATAAGAGGAAAGAGAAAATAGTGCCATGCTTTGTCCTTATCACCGACCGGGTGGTATCATAGGTAGGAGGCGATGGCGAAATACCGAAATTTATAAGTGAAAGAGAAAAAATTCTATGCTGCCCAAATTTTATATGAATATTCTTTCTCTTACCCCCGGTCGCTCGGTGGCGCGTCTATAACTACTTGTATATACTAACCCCCTTATTCATAAACGTCGACTAAAGTTGACAAGCCACTAATAATCGTTTGTCCCTTTCCATCATACCAATACGTCGTCGGTTATTACATGTTTATGAATAAAGGGGTATGTCTATGGTATATTACAACTTCATATGCAACACTACGTGAGTGTCAAGATGGCGGGTCACATCAACAAATGGAGCTGTGGTATACCGTCAGGAGTTAGTGCTAGCAGTGTGCCAAATGTGCACCAAAATTGGAGCAATGTGCTCTTTAAACTCCAGATATATTTAAGAAATAAATGACGCCCGCCATCCTGACGTCAGGTTGGCGGGTGCATTTCCAGTTCTAGCTAATGGCTGCCTACTCAAGGGTGCTTCCACATGTATGAAGCACGATCAAATTCAGAGAGCGGTTAAAGAGTAATATGGAATTGAATAAGTATATATATATAGACGCCTGCTTATTTGAACACGCACACGCACACAAAAAACATGCAGGCGCTTTACACAAAAAAGTGATTAAGGGCCAAAGGGCCTACTGAAGCCTCGAATACCGGTTCGTAAACCACGCCCGCTAGCTCTTACCTCCCCGCTAGCACGCACACATGGAAGCACTTCGCGGCGCACGTGAAAGTAAAGCTCCATCTAACGTTACAAAAGTTAACTACCATTATACGCGGTCAGCCAGAAATTTAAATTCGGACAAAATAGAAACAGATGGTGTTGTTGCCTGCGAATAGCAAATAATAACTTCTACGCAGCCAATTTATGCTTTCGGCGAGCTAGCACTTTTAAGACGCTGGTCTTAGTTTAAACGTGTCCTAGATTAAAAACTATTTACTAAACCAAGTGGCTAGGATTTTGCTGGCCGAAATTATCCTGGGTGTGTCTGTTTACGTATGATTGTGCGACGTAGGTAAGTTTAGCACAATCGGAATAGGATAAACCTCGAAATCTCTGGAACAGTCCTTACATTTGGTATGTATTTTTTCATGTCCACACCATTTGACAATTGGGGACCTCCAGGAATCGCAGCCATCTTGGAAAATGTGTACCATCCTGGAAAAATTCGCGTGTTCCTCTAAATCTACGTCCTCTATGTAAATATTATGTAAGGCAACACTATTTAAGTTGTTAAATTTTACACAACAAAGTCCTAGATATCTTTTTATAAAAAATACTTGCTGAAACTAGATTTAGCGCTTATACACTTCCAGGGGATATTCTCTTAATAGAAAACTCGGAGAAATATGAATTCCACCTTTGTCTATGCATTTGTACATGATCTACCCCAATATCAACATTTTACTCGACGGTGACTTAGCCAGAAGGTAGGGTTATGAGCTTGAGTACTAATGATTCGGCACACTGGCTGGATTTTTTAAAATGACGTAACGGTAGATTCCTCTCGCCCTTCACAACCTGCTTACAATGTTTTATTAAGACGAAAGTGTAGGACCCGCGCGAAGACGCCTTTTCATACGTTTGTATGGCGGGTATTTCATAGGTTTGTAAGATTTCGGGGGGCGCTCTCTGGATATTATACATCGGTGAAATCTTACAATAAAAGAAACAATGCGTGATGTAGTTCTGTATTTTTTATATGTTGTTTGGAGACCTTGGAGGAATGTGAGACTATATTTTGCAAGCAAAAAAAGTTGTGCTCCCTGCGTAATTTGCAAAAAAACCGCAAACATTTCGGACTTTTTTTAGTTTTTGCAGTTTTATTATAAAACTATGGGTTTTGGTCAAAACTTGCTTCATAATGTTGAAAGTACATTAGATTTTTAAACAATTTAAGCCCATTTACAGCGCCGTATGTCTAATAGTTCTTGAGATATGAGGCTTTAAAAAAAGGGATTTTTTTTCTTTTTACTGAAATTTTTCGTTTTGCCTATATATTAAGAAATTATTATTATTTTATTACAAGGAGATAAAACAGAAGCATACAAGTGAAGAACAATATAGACCGAATATACATAAATATTATAGATTATGTTGTTTCCTTAAGCATATCTCACCGAGAACATAAATATCGGCACAACCGCTCATGCTATGGTTATATTGCCAGGAATAAAGTTGTAGCAAATTTAATAACCTTTAATTTACGTGTCAGAAAGGGTCAGTATGTCCTACGGTTCTCTTGTTATCGTAAAAAATGAAATTGCTATAATGGGGAAGGCAACTAAAGTATCGACTACCGTAGGCTCAAAGGGCGTAAGGGACAAAATGGCGTAAATGAGTTATGGATGCAGTTATACTCAGATTTTTTTTCTCTATCGAATGGTATATTTAACGTCTCGATAACTTGAAAAAAATGTCCGTTAAGCCCCACGAAAAAAAGGTGGTTGAACTCAATTTTCCAACGCATTTTGCAGTATCCACCACTTTAAAAAATTGTCCTAAGACATTTGGGCGTAACTCCCAACTTCGTGTACGATACGCCCATTTACATCGGAACCTATATTCAATGTGTGCTATTTTTTTGCACATTACGCCCATTTGCAATAGATTTTCGAGTACTCACTGTACGTTACGACCACAGCTAGTTGTTATTTATACGACTGTTAGAGAAATAAATATAAGAGTTACGTCAAAGTAATATGTACAATTCCGAATAATAATAAGTACTTGCATTAGTTGCTTATTAGTTATTTACTTCTAGGGTTACTAAAATATGTGAATATTGATTGAACGAATGGGGACTTAGTTCATCAATTCTATAAAAAAAAACGCCACAATAGTTCGATAACAGATAAAACACTAAATAGTTTGGGGTAGCTTCTATAAAGAATTATAATTAATTATAATTAAATGAGGCGGTTAATGTGAGAAATAATTAATGTAATTGATAACATTTAGTCTTATTAATAATTGGGTCATTTGCAATTTGAAAGTCATTGCCTATTATGTTCGGATTTAAATAAAAGTAAAAGTAGTAAAAGGGCCTGACCATGTGGCTGTTTTTCTAATCTGTTATGTCATGAATAATCAAATATTCGTTAATTTTTACTGTAATATAAATAGACGTACGAAATTTCAAATCTACTATTATTTATAAAGTACACTTTTACTATCATATTAAGAAAAAACAAACAGAAATAACGCTTAAATGTTTATGTTATAATAACAGCAATTGTTTTTCCATGAATCGATTTATTCTTATTAAATAGTTTGCCAATATTTTGAAAAGTTTTAGTATTATAAACTACTACTTATTTGATATCTGATAAAAAATTATATAGGTGGTAGGCCAACAGTAATTTTTTTAAAGCGATATTAAAATATTTAAAAAATATGCATGATTACTAAAGTAATCATTATAATAAATAGTCATTGATTTTGTGGCAAAAAATTCCTCGTTTGAATATCCAAAATAACAAGATTAGGAAAAATAACTAAACAATTAATAAATACTCTAATAAAGTTTTTGAAAAACAAACGTTTCTACATTATAATACCCAGAAAAGTGTAACTTCAATGGAACTATCAATATTGTAAGGAAATGGTTGGACTTACGCCAAATGGTACTAAAAAGGTATTATGTTTTGTCCATTATGCCCTTTTGCTAATAAGGTTGTTTCATTGTAAAAGGGGCGCAAGGGACGCCCTTCTTAAAAAACACTCGTGTTTTTTGGCTTGGTTCGTAAATAAGCATTGTATCGTAAGTTCAACAAAACAGTTTAAAAGAGCTCAGAACGCTAAGAATAAGCCACAAACAGGCATCAGTTTATTCAAAGAAATACAAAAGTATTGATTTTTTTTCTCAAAATAAAACAGTTTTTTGGCTCTCCTGAAAAATCGCTTTTTTTTATACCACGTCGGTGGCAATCAAGCATACGGCCCGCCTGATGGTAAGCAGTTACCGTAGCCTATGGACGCCTGCAACACCGGAGATATTACACGCGCGTTGCCAACCCTTTAAAAACCTGTACACTCCTTTTTTGAAGAACCCCATACTGTGGCCCCTCGGGAAAACCTCGGCAGGGAGCTCATTCCGGGGTGCTACGGACAGGAAACCTCCCAGAGTGCCGAGTCCCTTCTCATTCCTCTTGATCAGCTGATCCGGTAAGTAAAGGGGGCAACGGCAAGTAATCTCTTGGTTTCCAGGTAATTGCTTACCGGTGCTGCCAATGTCCTGTCACGGGGGGGTAGGGGGGTTCCACACAGGGTGTTCTCTCATTGAGGGAGAGTTCACCCGAGTGCGTGCTGGAGGGGGGCCTTTGGGCTGGGCGACTACGGTCGCGGATGGGGCCTTCGGGACGGGCGCCTTCGGGCGCGTGAGGGCACAGGAATGCCGCTGACCTGTATAAAACTGCGGTCCCCGTAACTGTCTAGGCAGAGGGCCTATGATGACGGCCGGGGGGGTTGCCACTGCTGGCCGGCGTCGGCGTGATGGCCACGAGGATGACCACCTCTATAAAAAATCGCTAAGGTAACCTGAGGGGGTGAAACCCGGGGTTTTTCCATCTCCTCCCGGCGTGGAGGTTGTCATGAGGGACCAGTGTGTGGTGTCGCCCTGCACACTACCTTCGAGAGGGGGAGCTTCGGCTCCAGGGCCTTCGGGTCCAAGGAGGGGACAGCTTCGGCTGTCGGCAGCAGGCGGTGTTCGAGGTGGAATGCTCTGCGATCCCGTGTTCATCGCCACCATTGCTGCGAGACGGGCATACCGTGGAGGGTTTAGTCGGTATTTGGCCCCTTGGCCACGAGTTCGACATATCTGTTCTAGTTCCCCGGCTAGGCGGAATGCCTAAATGCATTACTCCACGTAAAAAGGAGCTCATTCCACAGCCGAAGCGTAATCGGGAGGAAATTCCTCTTAAACCGCACAGTACGTAACCATTTAGGTGCTAGGGTGTGAGGATGAACACCCTGCCGGTGGCGAGCGGTGCGGTGATAGAAAGCGGCCGTTGGCATCATGTCAAACAATTCTTCAGAGCACAGCCCATTGTACAAGCGGTAGAACACGTATAAGGAGGCAAAGTCTCTCCTTAGACTTAAAGGTTCAATACCGCTTGTGAGTTTGGGATCGTCGACGATTCGTACAGCGCGCCTTTTGGACTGAGTCGAAGGGTCCAAGCTGGCATCTAGGTGCTCCTGCCCAAAGGTGACAGCAGTACTCCATATGGGGTCTGACTTGCGATTTATATAGCAGCAGTATTTGCCCCGGAGTAAAGTATCGCCGTGCTTTATTAAGCACACCGAGTTTTTTGGATGCCAGATCAGCCTTCCCTTCCAGGTGGCTACGGAATTGGACGTCACTAGAGATGTCGACACCGAGGATCCCAATACTCCCTGACATGGTAAGAGCTGATGATTTACCTCCTACAAGCCACGACATTTTTTCAACAATATCCAAAGAACTGCAGGATAAAATGTCTGTTAAGGCTCTTGAGGTCTCGTTGCAAAGGAACTACTGGTACTTTTTGGCCAGTGAAAATAATTCCGAAGATTGCAACAGTGTGTCCAGAAATTCCAGCAGTAGCGATAGTACAGAATTAAAAGACGGTGAAAGCGATGATATAATAGTCGCCATGTGGTATTCAATTTTAATTTGGATAAATGGCAAAAAATCCTGCCTAACACAAAGCTCACCGTGCGGAACCGCTTAGCATCGACGATCAGATATCAAGAACGATATGTGCTACCAAAGCACGAGTGGACACATATATTGAGAGAAGAGGTTTGGAATAAAACAAAAGTTCCGTGTAGTTGGGCATTCAAAACTCACTCTGTTAGGCATGGAGAACGAATAACATGCTTTGGACAATACACTGAATGTTTAGTCGACATTAAAGTCGTAATAAATTAGATCACAGCTAGAATCGCACACTGTGAGGGTATTATTATGGATTTTGATCCCACATTTGCCCATAACCAGAAAAAGAAAATTAAATTGACGCCAGTACAAAGAAACGAGCTTGCGCATGAATTGACACACAATTCTTCAATAGTGGTTCATAACAAATTAGTCAATGCATCAATGGATGTAGGAAATGTAGAGCCTCCACATATACAAGTGGATGCTTGAAACAGATCAAATATGAACACGAATGCTGTGAACATTACCACGACAACCTTGTATTAGGGTTATGGATTATGACGAAGATTAGCCCATATGACGAGATTATAAAACATATAAGTTTATACCCATTTTACGTTTATTACCGGTCACCTGATAAAGATGCACATTACAAAGAATACTCTCGCCAAAATAGAGTACTGATTAGTTTAGATGCTACCGGCAGTCTATTAAAAGAAGTTGGCCCTACAAAAAACATGACAAACACCAATCATATTGTTTTATATTCCGGAGTGATGTACGACGAAAATAACGGAAGAAGCGTCCCAATAACAGAAATGTAGCACATAATTTGGATACCATTAGTAAATGGATACAAACGTGGATTGAACACAAAAAACGTCCAAGTGAAATAATCGTAGACCAATCACCAGCGCTTATTAGAGCATATGTAAAATCATTCACCAATTTTGAAAGTACCTCAGATTATGTTACCAATTCATTCAATAAACTAGAAGAGAAAAAATGCACACCGGACGATACATTTATTCGAATCACTTGATTAAGATATTGGGCAAATTAGCACGCTTCAATAATGTTGATGAGAGGGTAAAGTCGTTTTATTGCCGATGTTTTTTGCTTATACGATGCACCGAAGACTACGACATGATGAAAAATATAGTCTCTGATGTGATTATTTTGTGTCTGAATAAATATGATGGCATTGGAACACGATGCGCCGAAGCAAAATCACGCCTTAAAGCATAACTCATCAATATAGATGTTGATTGTTGACCAAGAGCAAGAGCACCAGAGATGGAGACAATATTTTAAATGACACGAAAGAAAAATCAAAAGAAGTGTCAAATGTTCCACTGTGGTACAGTCATGTAATTGACAGAGAAAAAACAATAATTGATTTGACAGATGACGAAGACATGAATTCTCACGACAATTATATTTTATGCCTTTGCTAATACCACAACTAACCACTTATTGGTCAACTTCCTTTGTGGTCTAATATATAATGATCCCAATATACAAATCAGAAATCAGGGATCCTTCTTCGTCAAACGTGGAAAGCAGCTTCAAGACTTTAAAAAGGTATCTATTTAATTGGATAAATTTATTATAAAACACACAGAATTTATCGCCGGAGAAATTAAATCGGCCATGACTAGGGGTCACAAAACCGTGCATATTTTTGGATGCCGGTTTTTCGGTTTTAGTAGAACAGCAAAACCGGGTTCCCGGTTTTTTCGGTGTTTTCGAGTTTATTTATAATTTGTTAAATAAACAAGTACTTACTTGTAGAATCAACGATTTAATAATCAGTCTGCAATAAATATTATTAACAAGAAATACTAGAATAGAGATTAGATATCAATTAACATGATGCTTGCATCACATATAAAACATGACCCTTCTTACTAAAATATTAAACTACATAATATTTATAACTTAAGTCAAACTTTAGTTATAAGTAGGCCAATAAATGTAACAAAACATTCCTTTTCTGGAACTAAACTTATAAATACGTTTAGCATTAGATAATAATCAACGTTTCTACCAAAAGTGTTAAACTACGTAACATCAAAAAAATTAGTTATGTAAATCAAATAAATCGCCTGGTAAACCATGTAGGTATTAGTTTTGTGTCCAAAATTTTAAAATTAGTAAATAAAATAAAATAAAAAAGCCTCTTTATTTCCTTAATTTTTTTAAACACTCAAAATTAGTAAATAATTGTAAATTACTAAAACAAAATGTAAGTACGAAGGGTTCCGTACCATTACGCAAAATAATCACGTTTGTTGTATGGGAGCCCCACTTAAATATTTTTTTATTCTATTTTTAGTATTTGTTGTTACAGCGGCAACAGAAATACATCATCTGTGGTATAAGCAGGAATATTGTATATAATATGACATATACTTATGTACGAGTATTGTATTGTATAATAGAATGTAAACAGTTTGTATGAATTGCAAATGAAATATCACCTGCATAAGCAAAATACTTATTTACAGAACCGTTAACTTTTCAGGATTTTCCTCAGGTTATCCTATAGATATGTAGGTTAGGTTAGGTCTGTTTTATGGCACGTGAACCAACCCCTGAATGCCACAAATGCGGAGCGGAACAAGATACGACCCAGCACACGCTGGAAGTGTGTCCAGCATGGGGCTCGCAGCGATCCGTACTCGTTTCTGTAGTAGGGTCGGACTTGTCCTTGCCGGCAGTGATTGCTGCCATGGCGAGGCAAGACACGGCGTGGCAGGCGATGCTCTTCTTCTGCGAGAAAGTGGTGGCGCAGAAAGAGAAAAATGAGCGCGAAAGGGAGATTGCGGCGGAAGCAGACTCCACTCGCCGTCGAAGAGTAGGGAGGAGGCGCGCTGCGCACGACCGAAATCTCCCACCCTAAATAAGGGTAGCGGGCGGCGGAGATGGAGGGTTTCCGTCGCTCCAAGCTTATCCCCTCGAGCGGGAAGCGCGTGGAAGCTCGGCAAAGCGCGTTTCTGCTAGGTCAGCCCGGGGGGGAAGTGTGATTTCTCCCCCCTTTATTGTACTAGTCATTACTAGGCAGCTGCTGGTGGGTCCGCGGAGAATACGCAAGTGGACCCGTGCACCCACCTAAAGCCAGCGAAGCGGCCAACGTCAGTTTTTAGCAGGTATTACGGGCAACATACACCCGTCGATTCCTGCATAATCCGGCCTCCCTCTACAAGCCCGGGTATGCGTAAAAGCATTTTCTGACAAAAAAAAGTGCTGTTTTATGACAATCCTGAAAAGTTACGCGTTTCTGAGAAAAACCAAATTATGACTAACGAAAATGTGGACAAACAATATGACTACATGAAATACATTATGACTTAAAACTACATGGGAAACAATAGAGACCCCTATTAAATACGTCACGATTGTCCGTACAAATTAATATAATACTTATATACGTAGGTACTCGTTGCTTTCCAAGCTTGAAATATTTTTGGTCACGCAGTGAGGTTTCTGACTTCTTTTTATTTAATCTTCCTATTCGATCGCGAACACGTGCATTTAGAGGCACTGCCTATTTGTTATTTTGATAAGGTTAGGATAAGAAAACAATGGCCATACAACCCTTGAGTAACGATATATATCAGTTTTTGGCGATAGTATACAAATGTAGGTTTAATGTTTGATGCAGGAACTTACTGTAGATCCATTAAAAAACGCGTGTTCACACAAAACCATGTTACCTTTTTAAACTGTCATTTTATGTCTGACGAATACCCTCACTATGACGCAAGACTGTTATTATGGATCGATCCAACTACACCGCAATAGTCTGGGATAAACCCATCGCATTTATAATTTAAGCGCCATCATTACGCTCGCCCCCGCCGATCACATACCCTTTTATAATGCACCTTGTCGGCGATCAGTGAGTTTATTTATATCATACGATACGCATTTGCCTAGACCGCAATTGCATGTACTCGTACTTATTGTTTTAACAGCTCATTATTACATCGGTCAGTCTGGAAAACCAATTTTATCAGTCCAGAATGAAATCCGAACTCCGAAATCACGTCCATTTTAGATCATAGTGGGTGTAAATAGTGCGATGTAGTATAATGAGGTTTCTAACTAACCAAAAAACGTTAAAAGCTACATGACCTTACCTGCGGACCTTCTGCTCCAAGCCCCAGCCCCAGCCCTAGCCCCATCAGCCCTAACCTGCTCGACTATAAGTGTACATGGTTATAAGTGCATATGCAGATCATTTTAAATCATTAGGTTATTGGTACTACTTTTGGTACTGATTGTACCAACTACATGAAACAAAAGCTTTAGTATTCTCGCCAAGCATTTATCACCGTCTGCATCTGTTCAAGGTAATTAAAAAACAAAACCCGAGTACCAGTATGATATTATGAGCGGCACGAGTCGAGAGCACAGAGACCATACCGTCGCGGGGCCCTCAGGTTGGTAGCTACGTCAATCATAATATTATGAGTGGCACGAGTCGAGAGCACAGAGACCCTACTGTCGCGTGGGCCCTCAGGTTGGTAGCTACGTCAATGATTATATTATGAGTGGCAAGAGTCGAGAGCACAGAGACCCTACTGTCGCCTGGGCCCTTAGGTTGGTAGCTACGTCAATGATTATATTATGAGTGGCACGAGTCGAGAGCACAGAGACCCTACTGTCGCGTGGGCCCTCAGGTTGGTAGCTACGTCAATGATTATATTATGAGTGGCAAGAGTCGAGAGCACAGAGACCCTTCTGTCGCGTGGGCCCTCAGGTTGGTAGCTACGTCAATGATTATATTATGAGTGGCACGAGCCGAGAGCACAGAGACCCTACTGTAGTGTGGGCCCTCAGGTTGGTAGCTACGTCAATGATAATATTATGAGTGGCACGAGTCGAGAGCACAGAGACCCTACTGTCGCGTGGGCCCTCAGGTTGGTAGCTACGTCAATGATAATATTATGAGTGGCACGAGTCGAGAGCACAGAGACCATACCGTCGCGGGGCCCGCAGGTTGGTAGCTACGTCAATCATAATATTATGAGTGGCACGAGTCGAGAGCACAGAGACCCTACTGTCGCGTGGGCCCTCAGGTTGGTAGCTACGTCAATGATTATATTATGAGTGGCAAGAGTCGAGAGCACAGAGACCCTACTGTCGCGTGGGCCCTCAGGTTGGTAGCTACGTCAATGATTATATTATGAGTGGCACGAGTCGAGAGCACAGAGACCCTACTGTCGCGTGGGCCCTCAGGTTGGTAGCTACGTCAATGATTATATTATGAGTGGCAAGAGTCGAGAGCACAGAGACCATACCGTCGCGGGGCCCGCAGGTTGGTAGCTACGTCAATCATAATATTATGAGTGGCACGAGTCGAGAGCACAGAGACCCTACTGTCGCGTGGGCCCTCAGGTTGGTAGCTACGTCAATGATTATATTATGAGTGGCAAGAGTCGAGAGCACAGAGACCCTACTGTCGCGTGGGCCCTCAGGTTGGTAGCTACGTCAATGATTATATTATGAGTGGCACGAGTCGAGAGCACAGAGACCCTACTGTCGCGTGGGCCCTCAGGTTGGTAGCTACGTCAATGATTATATTATGAGTGGCAAGAGTCGAGAGCACAGAGACCCTACTGTCGCGTGGGCCCTCAGGTTGGTAGCTACGTCAATGATTATATTATGAGTGGCAAGAGTCGAGAGCACAGAGACCCTACTGTCGCGTGGGCCCTCAGGTTGGTAGCTACGTCAATGATTATATTATGAGTGGCACGAGTCGAGAGCACAGAGACCCTACTGTCGCGTGGGCCCTCAGGTTGGTAGCTACGTCAATGATTATATTATGAGTGGCAAGAGTCGAGAGCACAGAGACCCTACTGTTGTGTGGGCCCTCAGGTTGGTAGCTACGTCAATGATAATATTATCCCTTCGGGCGGCAAGCTACCTTGAATGGGACGCTCTCTGACAACCGCGCGTACGGCGGGCCGCCATTTGTAATATGGAAAACACGCCTCCTGGCGGCTGCGCGCTGCACGGCGCGAAAATTTAAAATATTTCTTTGCCGCTCGAGGGGTTATGAGAGGCACGAGTCGAGAGCACAGATACCCTACTGTCGCGTGGGCCCTTAGGTTGGTAGCTACGTCAATGATAATATTATGAGTGGAAGGAGTCGAGAGCACAGAGACCCTACCGTCGCGTGGGCCCACAGGTTGGTAGCTTCGTCAATGATAATATTATGAGTGTGTCATGATTTTGTAGTAATTATATCAAAAAGTGCAAGCAAATATGAATTTTACTTGGCAACATTCTTAAAATATCTGAATTTAATATTAGGGTGATGGGAAATGTTTAATGAATTACCTGGCAACACTAAGCGGGAGTTAAAGAGACGGTGGTTCATACCCGGCCACTTGGATTGGGGAAGTCAAGGAGACAACATCTTGATGGTAGCGGGTGAGCAAAGTTAAAGAGGTATCTCCATTTTATAACACGAGCAATCATAGAGATATGTCATATAATATTTCAGAAGTGTTAACGTAAGACTAACCCACAATACGATTTTTAAATTCGATCGGTAGAATAAAAACGTAAGTTCTAATAATGTTTCTATAGTACGTTACGTACCTACCAAATAGATTGATGTTATTAATCTTGAGTAATTTATGTGTTTCGAATGCAGTTTCGTAGCTGTAAGAACCTTAGACTTTTGTTACATTGTTGCTTCGTAGTGGTGTTTTAAATTACCAAGATATTTTAATGCTAGAGAAATATATGAGGTAGTTTTATTATCCATGAGTGGTAGTCGTATCATCCATCAGTGACAAAGTAAAATTTTATATCAATTTATTGTAAAAGTAGTATTGAATATATAATAAGTGGCACGAGTCGAGAGCACCATCTGCAAATACAATTTTAATAGTAATTATTCAAATGCTCGGCCAATGAAATCCTTCCCTGTCATTAACGATAGATAATAAAAGAGTGATTGCGGGTGATTGAGGGCTAACTGGCTATTACCAACCGTATCGTTCTTACTTAGCCATATGTCACAGTTCCGTTCTCAGCTCAAGTGGCCTCCTATTCGTCTTCGCCGTGACTTTCATGTTCTCGCTTTAACCCTGCTACACCACCTTATTTCAAAGAGTGTTTCAAGTATCTCTCTTCTATTAGATGTTCTCAGACTCATATTCTTGCTCCCCCCTCATGTACTTCTAAATTTTATAATAGCTCTGTAACCGTGTGACCACCCTGCCTATGTAAACCGGCAGATTAACATACCCTTGTTATCAGACATGTTGCGCGACTGACACTACCAATATCTGACGCGCTCGAGTGGTTTTTGGCGCACATGGTAGTTTTTTTTTCACATTTTAAAAAATTTGTAGACGCTTTCCTGCTCGCTTAAAAAGAAAATATTGTATAACATTTTTTACAATGCATGTGATCGAAAAGTGCGTTTCCTACGGAGCCATATCATGCGGAAAGTACTACTTTTCCGCACTAGTGCTTTTTGTTTTCAATTTTTTTTACAGTACATATGGTGCTACTTTCTCGCACTAGTGCGGAAAAGAGCACTTTTCCGCACTGCATATTATTAGCAATCAGTTACCTTCTTAACTCAGTCGGATAATATAATGAAAAAGCACGAGTGTTATAATATACTGAAAAAGCACGCGTGTTTAATATGTAGGATTATGAGCCAAAAATCGGTGGAATAAATACTTCGTTTTGAGCAAGTGTGTTGAAAAATACTATTACTTATCTGCAACCATGAGATTTTTGCCTGGAATCAGTAAAAGTAAAAGCTCGCTTGCAGCTCGCGCGCACAATATCGCCTCGTGTGTAATGACCAACTTAGCACACTTGTATCATAATGTACTATTATACAATCGTGACATAATAGAGAGCTTTTCAGTCAAGTATCGTGTTAAAGCAACGAAGCTTGCTGAGTTGCTTAAGCAAGGTACGAGACTGAAAAGCTTAATTATGTCACTATTGTATACAATACTTTTTTTACGCGACAAAAAAATAATACTTTCAACTAGTAGAATCGTATAGGTATAGGTATAGGTAAACAAACCAAACCAAAAGTATACAGCTAAGATCACCCGTTGACCACGAACGCCTTAGGGAGTTCGAAACGTCGGGATGTATTATAAATTCGATGTACGCGATGTAATCCGTTTTCATAGTTTTATTTCATGAGTAACTATCGCGGTAACCGAAGACAATACTCTGATATTGTGTTCATTTTTATTTCTTTAAATATATATTTATATTTTAAAACCGTTTATTACCAATTTTAAGGAAGAGCGGTGCCTCTTAACACAGGTATTTTCTTACTTAAAAAGAGGCACCAACACTTACCTGTATAAGTAATTCTTAAACGAAATAAACAATTTTTCAATTTTTCATTTTCATTTTCAAGATACGCAAGCTGCCGCAGCCCGCGATACCTTCATACTCGTACGCGCCCCGGCCACCGCGGGGCTCGGCGCCCCTGTCGCGGCGGGTTGGTCAACGACACCTCCTCGTAACTCATGAGGCCCGGGTACCTGCTCCTTGCTAAATTCAATTTTAAGACAGTTTTTTTCTCGATTTTGGCCACCGTAGCCTATGGAGACTATGGATGTTGCTACATGAAGGGTGTCACATGCGCGTTTCTGACTTATGAAGCAATTGTTTCTACTACAACATAAAATAAAATGTTTTTGTTGGCCAACCAATCACAAAGCAGATGCTACGCAGCAGCGTGTTTAAGTAGGCTAATTTGCATTGAATCGAGTCTCCTTAAACAAGAAATATTTTATCGAAATGTATGAAATTCTATTTTCAAAATTTTTATAATTGACAACCGTATACCGTATCGATAAAGTTTTTATGCTTAAGTGCCATAGACTATCCAACGTTGAAAAGAGTAAGGTTGTAGTGTTGCATATGAAGTTGATTACAACTACAATCTGACGTTGACTATAATCTGTGTATTAACACAGATTATAGTCGACGAGTAGAAAAAATAATAATAATTGTTTGAAATAAAAAACCTACCCGAACCTGGCCGAGGACCGCGAAGGCTGGCGCATACTCCACCGACAAGAGCCATGCTCTTAAATTATGGTGAAAAAATAAAAAACGGGGTTAATTAGGGTTCAGTATTTTTTTCCTACTTACGGGTAGGATTCCTGTTTGTAGGATTCATGTATATATTATCTGATGTACGCAAATATCTTAACCGAATGGTAATTTAATAAAATCAGTCTATTATAATTTAATGTTTTGCGCAATGTTTTCCTGGGCTATACCTAATGCTTGCAAAAACGGTAGATCGGTAGGAGTGAGACGTAGTGACTACTTGGCTTTATTTCATTTGTGCCGCAGTTTCCTGCTGGAACTGCTGGATGCATTGTTGTTCATTTATTTCGCATGTTAGTATGTAAGGAAATTATTCAAGTTTTTGTACGCCATCAGGCAGGGTATAGTGCTACAAATATGTATTTACCGCCACTGTAATCAGTTTGATATATACTCACAAAACACTGAACTTCAGTTACTAGAATAATCTTAACTAACACTGAGGATCGGTTAGGTTGTTTATAGAACACGTCACTATTACAAATTCAGCTTACTCTGCTTACCATCCAACTTCGCTAACGTAAAAAATTAAGTCTCTCTGCATAGATAACCACAAAAGCTTAATTCGCCTCCAACTTACGACAATAATCTGTTATGTATCTATAGTTTAGAACTCTAGATAACGTAACGGTGACAATTTTGGGTAAATAATAAAAGAGACAAGTCTTAACGTAAATAACATTAGTTATTAAGTAGTTATCGGTCGCTTTATTTATCAAGCAGTTAGCAATTCGTGTAAAGTATTATTAAGTATTATATGTTAATGCTCAGAACCAAAATTGAATAAAACTTGGCACGTGGAAGACATAAACTTTGAGGATGGACAAAGGCTCCACCCGGGGGAGGTAGGAAAAATGCCACAGACTAAATCCCAAGTAGGTAGAGAGAGACGCGGACATATCTAAAAATAGTACGCCGTTGAGTTATAAAAACATCGACTTATGTATATGTTTAGCACGTAACCTAAAATAGCGTTTTAGACTTTTCAGAGGGAGCTTATTCAAATATTAAAATATGAAATTGTAACCTCTATGATTCTCTGAAATTACTTTTTTGGAGAAAGACTATTGTAAAGAAGTCCGGACACCAGCCATAACAATGCTAACACACGTTATGGAGGCAGATGGTGACAGGCATTGGGACTATTGTAGAAAAAGTGAACAGTAAAGTAAACCGGTCTATGGATTGAAGTTTGGGTGGACAATCAAATGAGACTGGGTTATTGCAAAGATTTTATATTTGTTTGTTTTTAATTAACCTACTAGCTACTATCTATCACAATAGATATAGCTGGGGAACACCCCAGAAACTTCCAAATTGCGAAAATAAATATGGCGCATGCACCGCGAGTACGAGTAGGTCCTTATATTACCTATGAAATTGGCGTGTTGTATGGAGAATTTTATAAAAACAGTGATATTCATTCATTAAATTTTGCGGATTATTCAGCAATGTCAAATTCAAACAAAACAAAATTTTGTTAATAATATTGAAAACTTTTAAACTACGTTACACATATGTTTTTAATAGAGTTGGGAAAAAATAAGAAAAGCAACAAGTATTAAGGAATGGAATTCGAAACTTTTTATATTATTAATTCTGTGACATCATTGACATTGACATTGACATTATGAAGAGGTGTTTTTTTAGCTTTTATTCGACTAGAATAGATTTTGTTGATTTTATTGAACCCACTTCAATAAAAGTTTTTTTTTTTCAAATGCATGTTCTATAAGACAGAAACAATTGTAAATATTAAAACATTGTACTATTATTATCTAAATATCGTTATTTACGATTATTTGTGTATCGTATATTTATAAAAACAATATCGAATGTTGCCTTTGGAAACTTAAAACATTCTTGCAGTAAGAAAATACGCCTCTTCTTTGACAGGCGTTCCGTTCCATTCAGACAACTTATTAAGAACGGTTTTTCAACATTCAAAAATAAACGTGTTATAATACTTATAATGATGAAGAGGTAAGTAATAAAATATGAAATATGCATATTTTTCGTATTCTTACATTAACAGTAGGTTTTTATGTTGATTACGACGTTTAAAGGAAACTAATATAAACACTCATCAATAAGTAGTCATGAATTAGAACAAGTATAAATTAAAAAAAAATGGAAATGTAAAAAGCACTAGTTCGCGAAAACCAACTTTTCGCACGCTAAACAGCCACGAAAAGTAGCACTTTTTGAGCAACTGTATTAAAAAGGTATTTTAATGTCTAAATGTGCCATTTTTTCAACCTGTTTAATTTTGCATATATTTTAGCTGGCCCTTTTTTTTAATCAAGCCCTTATTCTCATTACGTACATATTAATAATATCTGTGAAAAAAACTTCAATTTTATAGGTAAGGGCCTAATAAAAACGTCCCATACAAAAAACGCGCAGCCTTTACATCACAGGCCGCTCGGCTGATCTAAAATGTATGGCAAAATTATGAAAAATAAGTTTTTCTTTAAATTTCGTTTAAGTGTACAGTTACATATTTTTTTTCTCGTTATAAATAACTTAAGGAATCCAATAAAAGTGTTTAATATACATTTTTTGAGCAATAAAAACTGTTTTAACTCGAATATCTTTACAAAAATGTTACAAAAAAATGCAGATTTCACATTTTTGCCTTAATTTCGTGTTAGAACGTGTATAGGTATTGAACAAACATTACAAAATATTTTTTATGCACGTAGCCCATTTATTTAGAGTTGAATGCTCGTAGGTACGTATACATACAATGTCAATATACGACTACTTACTTAGTAACTTGTAACGTGTTTTTTGTAAAAGTAAATAGGTACTTAAAATACAGATTGCCTAAGTGATTAAAGCTATAAATACCTCACACACATGTTGTATAGTTTTGTGTCAAATGTAACTCAATAATGTTAAGTAAATGATATGAAACAGCTGGCATCGTGTAGGTACATATAGCCGGCACCACACCGTAAGCGTTGGTGACATTTGTCGATCACTGACCCCCGCCAACCGCGTGAATAGTTCAACTCACAGCCATTCTAAAAACTAAACTATTGTCGGTAATGATTACCTTATTATTGTTGTCATGGGGAGAATTCTGCATTAGGGTACTTAGAACCAGTGTACAAAGTGTCATAACAACCGGTGTAGCGGTTACGAAGAAATTAACAAATTACGATTTTTTACTTTGGAGCAGCCTGTATGTGTTAATAGCTCCTGAGGTAATAAATAGTATGAAACCTTCTTCGACCTTATTGATTATCTTTTTTATTTATGACATAAATAAGATTTAGCCTTTTGACAAATGTCATCATGCATTGCCGCACATTACAAACAAGTTGTCAAAAACACTGCCAATGATTAATACGGTTTTCTTTTTGTTGTCGATCATTGAAATTAATTTGGTTTGAAAATGTATGTTTTATCTTTTGTTCTAATAAAAAAATATTCACGTTAGAGATTTCAAGGTTTGTCCAATGGCTAAGGTCAACCCTGTATATAATATTTAATAGGATTTCATGAGTAATGTTTTACAGTTAGTATTTTCCTCGCATTGCTGTGGAGAAAAATTTTGTGTCTCTCTTGGTAGCAAAGTTTGTGTAAACCTCGCACCTTGAACCCTTGCAATGCTTAAGATTCCACTACTCGAAACACTCGCTGCGCTCGTGCTTCACTTTTGGATTCTTTCACGTGCTCGGGTATCAATATTAGCACAAGGAGTTAAACAACAACTTTGCCCCCTGCCCTTGTAAAACAAATAACTAATAACACAAATCGATGTATACCTACGAGTATTAACCACAGCCCTTTCCTTTGATTTTTTCAATTTTTAGGCTTCCGTACCCAAAGGGTAAAAACGGGACCCTATTACTAAGACTCCGCTGTCCGTCTGTCCGTCTGTCTGTCTGTCACCAGGCTGTATCTCATGAACCGTGATAGCTAGACAGTTGAAATTTTCACAGATGATGTATTTCTGCTGCCGCTATAAGAACAAATACTATGTGGCCTACTCCACATCAGTACTAAAAGAACATTAATAAATTAGATTCCCGAAACCTTCTTCGTATGGACCCACGATTCCCACGAATGCTTATAACATGACGGCGCGCGAGCCGTCAGCCGTTGCTAGGCAACGATCGTCGCTCGCGCAGGTGCCGCGCGCGCCCGCGCCGCGCCCCTTCACTTCAGTGTTACCTACGTCACGGGAACAACCGCACGCGCATCAGTAGCTTAAATCCTATCCGCGTACCGACTGTGATATCTGATTATAAATACCTAAAGACTCATTGACTATTAATCATATATGGTGCATGAACCTGATAAGTGTTTTGGTGAACTGTGTGTGCTTGTGTAACTGCTTGTTTAAACGCTAACCTTAACAAACCTTAAACTGTAATTTTAGACATTACATACTGTTTACGAAGTGCGTGCATTATCATTTACGATCCACGTAGGTCTAACACCCACACTGGTGACCACGACAATAAGAACATGTCTGATGATGAACTAAACCGTGATAATTCCGTCAACATGCCTCCCAAAAACGACGCCGGAACTAACCCGCAACCGCAAGCGGACGGCACAGCACCCGTCCCGCTTCCACCAACGCAGCTGTTAACTGTACCCGTCTCGCTCCCAAGTGCGCAGCAAAACACCGCGCCCGCCCCGCTCTCGCTCAGCGCCATGCCAGCCACGCACCCGCCCGGCGTTTCTACGACCCAGACGAACAACGCCGAAGCTGAATTTTCTCAACTTACGCAGGCAAGTTTATTCCGAATTGGAATTAAAGTACCAGCGTTCTGGGCAGATAACCCTGCGGTGTGGTTTGCGCAATTAGAGGCTCAGTTCGATCTCGCACGTATCACATCCGACTCAACAAAATTTTACCACGCTATGGCGCATCTAGAACGTGAAATTGCTGCAGAAGTAGAGGACATTATTATCAACCCGCCGAAGGAAAACAAATACCTTACGCTAAAAACTGAGTTGATACGTAGACTGTCCGTGTCACAACAACAGAAAGAGAAGCAGCTTTTGATGCACGAGGAGTTGGGTAGTAGAAAACCATCTCAGTTTCTCCGCCACCTGATTCACCTTGCTGGCCCAACCAAATTACCAGATAATTTCATACGCACCGTCTGGTCCAGCCGGCTCCCACTCCACTTACAAACTGTGGTAGCTCAACACCCTGATATACCTCTGGCGAAATTGTCAGAATTAGCGGATCACATCCACGAGATTGCCTCGCCTAGCCCTCGCATCGCGGAAGTGTCACCCACAGCTGCTCAATCGCAACCCCATTTACCCGTCGCCACGCCTTCAACGTTGTCAGCGCACAACCCCTACTCTACGGCGCACCCGACTTCACCTCTAGAGACGATGTCCTTGCAGATCGCTGAACTCACCCGACAGATGGCAGCACTCACCAGCCACGTCTTTGAAGTTCGCTCTCGTTCCCAGACCAGGTCAGCCCGTCGGAGCAACAGTCGTTCACGCTCCAAGTCCGGGGCACGCTCTCAAGTGCGCGACGGCGTATGTTGGTACCATCGTAGATTCGGTTCGGAGGCAACGAGGTGTACCCATCCCTGCGAATACAAGGCGGAAAACTAGCGCGGCAGCCTGAAGTGGCCGAAAATGACTGCCCTACGCGACCCGGCCGCCTCTTCATAACAGACAAAAACAGCAAAGTACAATTTCTAATCGACACGGGAAGCGATCTTTGCGTTTACCCTCGATCAGATGTCAGAGGTCGTCGACCCAAAACCGACTTCCAGTTATACGCCGCAAACGGTTCTATCATCGCAACATACGGTTATGCTCACCTGGAGCTGGACCTGGGCCTGCGGCGGTGCTATCGCTGGCAATTCATTATTGCGGACGTCACTAAAGCCATAATCGGAGTGGATTTTCTGGCTCACTACAACCTCCTCGTCGACTGCACCAACAAGCGCCTCATAGACTGCCTAACGTCGCTGCATTCCCCAGCGAAACCTGTTCCATCATCAAACATGATATCCTCAATCAAGACTATCATTGGAGAATCAAGATACTACGATATTTTACGCGACTTCCCTGATATCACTCGCCCGGCCGGCACCCATCGCCAGTTAAACCACGGCACTGTTCATCACATACGTACAACGCCCGGTCCTCCAGTTGTCAGCTCACCTCGTCGCCTAGCGCCAGATAAGCTGAAGATAGCGAAAGCGGAATTTCAGTCGATGCTCGAAAGTGGAACAGCTCGACCTTCTGAAAGTCCATGGTCTTCACCCTTGCACCTCGCGCCGAAAAAAGACAACGGATGGCGGCCATGCGGTGACTACCGGATGCTCAATGCTCGCACCATACCTGACTGCTACCCCATCCGTCACATACATGACTTTACACAGAACATCACAGGCTGTAAAGTATTCTCCACCATCGATCTCGTAAAAGCCTATAACCAAATCCCAGTCAATGAAGACGACATCCCGAAAACTGCTATTACTACGCCATTCGGTATGTACGAGTTCCCCTTCATGACCTTCGGGCTCCGCAACGCTGGTCAGACTTTTCAGAGGTTCGTGGACGAGATGACGCGAGGACTGGACTTCTGCTACACATATCTGGACGATTTTCTGGTGTACTCTACGTGTCATGAAGAGCATGAAGAACACCTCCGCCAGCTATTCTGCAAACTCCAGCAATACGGTATGGTTATAAACACATCCAAGTGTGTGTTCGGGAAGTCGCAAGTTACTTTCCTCGGTTACAGCATTTCGGCAGACGGCATCAAACCTCTGGAAACAAAGGTTCAGGCGATTAGGGATTACCCAGTACCCAAGACGGTAAAGGAGCTGAGAAGATTCTTGGGCATGCTTAATTTTTACCGCCGCTTCATCCCACATGCAGCCAAACTCCAAGCGCCGCTAAACGCTTTCTTGACCGGCTCCGTAAAAGGCTCACACCCCGTAGACATATCGGGTGAAGCGCTTAAAGCATTTGAGGACTGCAAGCAAAGCGTATGCGATGCAGCACTCCTAGCACATCCAGACTGCAGTGTTCAGCTCTCTTTGGTCACAGATGCGTCTGACACATCGATTGGCGCAGCCATACATCAATACAAGAACGGAGCATGGCAGCCTCTGGCATTCTTTTCGCGCAAATTAACTACAGCACAGCAAAAATATTCTCCTTATGACCGGGAACTCCTTGCCATCTACGAATCCGTACGCCACTTCAGACACATGCTGGAGGCAAGAGACTTTACTGTGTTTACCGACCATAAGCCCATCACTTTTGCTTTCACCACAAGACGCGACAAGTGCTCACCAAGGCAGTACCGTTACCTAGATTACATCGCCCAGTTCACCACAGATATTCGCCATATCTCTGGCATAGATAATTCAGTTGCCGACGCGCTGTCACGCATAGCATCCATCGCAGGAACCATAGACTACAAGGCACTCGCAGAAGATCAGAATTCAGATTCTGAACTGCAGGACCTCCTAACGAATGGTTCCTCCCTACGACTGCAAAAAGTGAACACCGAAGGCGCAAGCATATACTGCGATCTCTCTCAAAGCGCACCAAGACCTTATGTGACACCACCGTTCCGCAAGCAGGTGTTTGACAGCATTCACAATTTAAGCCACCCAGGCGCCACAACATCGGCTAAACTAATCGCAGACAGATATGTGTGGCCTGGCGTTCGTCGCGATTGCAAGACCTGGGCACAGAGTTGCCCAGACTGCCAGCGCAGCAAAATACATCGCCACACTTCAGCTCCCCTTACTCCCATACAAACCCCTTCCGATCGCTTTTCCCACGTGCATATGGACCTCATTGGCCCCCTTCCCGTCTCTTCAGGCAACAGGTACTGCCTCACCGTCATCGACCGGTTCACAAGATGGCCTGAGGTGTACCCACTACCAGATATGACGGCAGAGACGTGTGCAAAAGCCTTTGTCTTCGGCTGGGTGGCACGTTTTGGCTGCCCAAACAAAATAACGACCGATCGCGGAAGACAGTTCGAGTCGCAACTATTCAAAAGCATCGCAGGTTTCCTCGGCTCCAACCATTGCCCCACGACATCATACCATCCTGAGTGCAACGGTATGATAGAACGTCTGCACAGACAGCTAAAAACCGCAATCATGTGCCATAATAACCCACAATGGTCAGAGATCTTACCACTCGTACTCTTGGGAATAAGGAGTGCCTGGAAGGACGACCTCAAAACTTCGGCAGCAGAACTGGTTTACGGCGAGCCTCTCAGATTACCAGGTGAATTTTTCAACCCATCCACCAACCTGGACATTGACGTTACTGACTTCGCCTCTCGCCTGCGTCGACATATGGCTAACCTGAGCCCTGTTCCAGCGTCGTGGCATACAACAAAGACGTTTTATGTACCAAAGGATCTGCTCTCCTCAGAATATGTTTACCTGCGTCAGGGCCCCTGCCGAAAATCCCTGGAAGCTCCATACTCTGGTCCATATAAGGTCCTGGAGAGATGCCAGAAAACATACAAAATAGATATACAGGGTAAAGAGTCAACAGTTACTATAGACAGACTAAAACCAGCTTACCTGCTTCGCAATTCCTGCAATCAGCCACAACCAGGGCCAGATAGAGTCCCTGAAAATCGGACCAGAAGTGGCCGAGTAGTTCGATTTCCAGCTCACCTAGATCACTATCGCCCGTGAAACGGTCTCGGCGGGGGAGTATTTGTGGCCTACTCCACATCAGTACTAAAAGAACATTAATAAATTAGATTCCCGAAACCTTCTTCGTATGGACCCACGATTCCCACGAATGCTTATAACATGACGGCGCGCGAGCCGTCAGCCGTTGCTAGGCAACGATCGTCGCTCGCGCAGGTGCCGCGCGCGCCCGCGCCGCGCCCCTTCACTTCAGTGTTACCTACGTCACGGGAACAACCGCACGCGCATCAGTAGCTTAAATCCTATCCGCGTACCGACTGTGATATCTGATTATAAATACCTAAAGACTCATTGACTATTAATCATATATGGTGCATGAACCTGATAAGTGTTTTGGTGAACTGTGTGTGCTTGTGTAACTGCTTGTTTAAACGCTAACCTTAACAAACCTTAAACTGTAATTTTAGACATTACATACTGTTTACGAAGTGCGTGCATTATCATTTACGATCCACGTAGGTCTAACACCCACAACTAAAAACAGAATAAAATAAATATTTAAATAGGGCTCCCATACAACAAACGTGATTTTTATTGCTGTTTTTTGCGTATTGGTACGGAACCCTTCGTGCGCGAGTCCGACTCGCACTTGGCCGGTTTTTTAATTATGAAGGAGCTTAATAATTCAAAAATTTAAAAAAATCTTTGGAATTTGATTTCATTATAATTATGGCTAATAAAAATAAAGCTATAGTTAATATACAACAAATTGCGTAGAAGTATTTTCTATAGTTGGTCAAGCAAATCTTGTCAGTAAATAGAAACAAAAAAACTATACTCATACTTTTCTTTTGGGTGCTAGTACTAGTGTAAGACAAAGATAGTATGATTCTCTCTGTCTATATGTCTATGTCTATGAGATAGTCCCTTGACAAACTATATAATGTTATACAGAGGGGAAAATGGGGACTACGTTTGTAAGCGGTCGTCCACAATGCTCTTACTGTTCTTACTAAGTAGTATACCTACACACTTATTCACTTATTAAAACTAACAATTTTAGCCAATGTATATCTTGAACTATACCATGATATTCTCGGTAAAGACGTATACAGTCGACTGCTGTAAATCCTTCCATACATCCACGAACATTAACCTCACAATTTAACTAATGGCCAAACAAAGGACAATAAGTCATAAACGAAAGAGTTCAAGCTGATCAATAAAGTCGTTCCGTGGACATTGTCCTTGTTTCCGTTAAAACATTCGTTTACTAAATATTAAATTACTATGAGTTTTTGTCGGAGGTCGGTTAGGTATTTTAAACATATTGAAAATATAACAGAAATACATTGTAGTGTTTACCTTGGATTACTTCTCTTTAACTCCTCCCTCTCCTCTGTTTTGAACAATAAATTAGTGATACAAATCCGAATGTTCGAACCTTCTAAATTCTCTGGCTCCAATTAATTTACTATTTTCCTTGATCTGCATCTGAAATCCACGGGATAACGTTACGGAGATGTTTAAAGCTCTCGTGAACCTTCCTGTTGCGTGGGAAGACTGGCACCTCTGACATAGGTTACTATGCTTCACAATTATTGAAACCTGTTTTTTTTTTGATACCACGTCGGTGGCAATCAAGCATACGGCCCGCCTGATGGTAAGCAGTTACCGTAGCCTATGGACGCCTGCAATACCAGAGATATTACACGCGCGTTGCCGACCCTTTAAAAACCTGTACACTCCTTTTTTGAAGAACCCCATACTGTAGCCCCTCGGGAAAACCTCGGTAGGGAGCTCATTCCACAGCCGAAGCGTCCGCGGGAGCGGCTTCGTCGCTCCAAAAGATTGTGTTTACTGGGGGGGAAACCATTTGGAAGTTTTGGCAGCTGAGACCCCTCTATCCCTCTCAGTTTAGTTGTTGGGAGTCAGAGGGAGTAAAGGGAGTAGCTAGTGATGTTGCCGGCCGAGATCTCGGGCGCGGAAGCGGGTTGGGTAATCTGAGGGGTAGATTCCGCAGATTCGAATAATAGGCCTTCATATCTATTATCTAAAGACTTAAATCTTTCAGAGCGAGTGTTGAGATTATCTAAGAAAGGAGTCATGATCTAGACCAAAACGCTTAAATAAATCTATGATACAAATGATTAATAAATGATTCTAACCTTTTGGTTGCGTATAGCGAAAGCTTGGCTTTAAGTTGCTCATTTCGCTTGTATAAAGGTAAGGCAGGTCTCAATCTGTTCTAATTCTTCCTGAGGAGGAATAATGCAATGAAGTACCTTTGATGCGGGTTGGGATCGTCCTAGGACTTCTGCCTGCTTTTTTAAGGCAGCCAAATTTACATGGGTTCTTCTAACCTAAAACGAACCTTGTATTCTAGTTCTGCTTAATATAGGTTGCCGTATTTGATAAGACGTGTCATATTGACTAGACGGTAAGGAAATTTAGATACTGAGTCGAAATTAAGACCGAAAAGTTAATAACAATTTCAAGGCACTAATGCGGTCTATATTTTAAATTTAGAGAGAGTGAAGGCTGGAAAATATTGCGTTGGGCGCCAACTGGGCACGCTTTCAAGAGAGGTACACCAGCCACGCCGATAGTAAAAGGGGCGCACTAACCTTGGCCAAAAGCAGCAAGGGTTTCTTGAGAGTGCGGGCACGGACTTTATAACCAAAGTTCTCAAGTTGAGAGCTGGGAATAAACCGACTCGAAGATAGCCGCTGACCTGCTTATATACCTAAGATTAGGAAAACAATTTGAAAATTTAAAATTAATTGTAAACCAGTTACATATTTGTATATAATTTTGAATAACCTTTCCAGAAACTATACAACCTAGACTTCTAGGTAGAAAATTTAGAAATGTTAAGACAGTTTGACGGATCATGTCAGTCAAATAAATAAATATGTCAAGCTAGAAGAAAAAGTAGAAATTTTGATTATTACAGTTACGAAATCAATATAAAACAATAAGAAAAACAGTAAGATAAGTTTTAAGATGGCTTAGAGCCACATTCCACTTAAACAGGACCCGGGGTATGTCCTTAAACTATGTCCGGACCCGGGTACGTCCAAAAACATCAACAGCCACTTAACAGTCCCAAAGTTACGGTTTAGTGTGCATTATCAAGTGGAGGAATAATCGGGCCCTATTTTTTTGGAAATGATCGAGGTCAAGCCATTACTGTGAACGGTGTTTCTTATCGGCTCATGCTTAACGATTATGTTCTGCCAACAATAAGAGAACATCCTGCCTACAGTTCACACACATGGTTTCAGCAAGATGGCGCCACACCTCACACTGCTAGAGAGACCATGGCGCTTCTTCATAGTGATCGCAACGCTTTATTTTTTAAGACCAATATTATGTACCTATGTTAAACGAACAAAACTTAAAATGTGCTTTACCTAATAATTTCTTAAAAATACCCACATTATTTGTATCATACGATTAAAAATAATAATAGATTTTGTATGATTCCAAAAAATCCGTAAACCAGACCTTTCCTGGAACGATATTTCTTATCTTACTAGTTAGAGATTTTGGAAATACGGACTACGATCATAAACTTCTAACTGATATTCACGCTAGAACTCAAGGCGAAAACGAAGCGATCGTTATTTACATTTTCTTTATTCACGGCATGTTCTCTCGCCTTAATAAACAACTGCCAGAATCTGAACAATTGACAATCCTCCTCAGAAACATACGTCCTTCTTACTCAGTTTTTGCTGCACTCAACAAAATTAATTCCATTGATGATCTCCTAGCGGCATGCCAACATTATGAATATATTTTGTACAGAGACCGCAACTTCAAAGAACCCAAACCAGCTGTAGACCAACTGGCTTAGGAGTTCAACTTCATGCCTACTCCATCAACTTCCAAATTCGCATCTAATTTTAATTCTAAACCTGCATCCAACTCGGATATAAGACCTGGCAGGTATAACTTTCCAAAGCAAGTAAATAGCATTCATAATAAATTTACTCCTAACCTTTTCTGTGTCCGATGCTGAAGCAATGGACATTTCTTTAGCACCTGTAAGCAACCTCACTATCCTATTTGCTTCAAATGTGGCCTGAAAGGTCACAAGACCCCTAATTGCCCTAAATGCAATCCTACAAACAATTCTTCTCCGAAAAACTAACTCATCACGACTTACATAAAGCCAATTACTTTAATACAACTGATTGAAACTCCTTTCTGATAAGAGCTTGCAGATTTAATTGATATATTTATTGACTCCTTGTCTAAATTTAAACGTCAAGTACTTTTGGTTTTAAATAAACAAACGAATTAAATACACTGTAACTTTACACTTAATTGCAAATGTAATGTATAAAAATAGTTTTATCCTCATTAATTTAGCCCCTGTCCTAATTCGACCCTCGTTGTTAATCTTTAAGTTTAGTTATCCCGTATTTTGTTTTTCTTTAATGAGCTATTAAGTGGTGGCAACTGTCCTGGTTTATGAATTATGTATAAGACACTAGTTATAAGAAACATGTACCGTTTGTGCCCAAATAAACATTAAAACATTGGAAAAATTTGCTGTCCTATCTTGGTAACTTCTTTACTGTCTATAAAATTTGTTCAGGTCTCTAAGAAGAAGAACAAGATAGTGACAGACCATTTTTAACATTCACTGTAGATAACATTCCCTTCTGAAAAAAAAGGCCATATGGCCTTAAAATATCACGTATTCCCAGAAATACACTCTTCTATAAGTAATTCTCGGTGTAGACTTTTGGAAAGCTTTTAATCTTATACATGATTTACTAAAACCAAATTTTCTTAACGAACTACATTGCAACACTATTTATACACTTGAACAAGGAAAAATCTTTACCTTCAAGCATTAAGTACTAAACAGGAAAACATCGCTACGGATATTATCGCTCGTTTTCGGCAGATCTCTTTTGAAGAAAGGGGCAAACTTGTAAGTACTTATCTAATTTATCACAAGATTGACACCGGTGATTGCCCACCAATTAAACAACCCTGCTATCGACTCTCCCCTGAGAAGCAAAAGGCGCTGATCAACGAAGTGGACAAGATGCTTGCTTGGAAAGTAATCAAACCCTGCGATATCTTGACTATCCCCATTTAATATAACCCCTAAGAAGAACGGTGAGCGGCGTTTCTGTGTAGATAGCAGGAAATTGAACTTCATCACTCGTCGTGACGCTTACAGCCTTCCTATCATGAACGACATCTTGGATCACCTGCGAAAAGCTAAATACCTGACTAGCATCGACATCGCTAAAGCATTCTGGAAAGTTCCACTCCAGACAAAGGTAAAACTGCATTCTATGTCCCCGGCAGAGGAATGTACCGTTTTGTGGTCATGCCTTTCAGCCTCACCAATTCTCCTGCAATAAAGCTAAGACTTATGGCCACAGTGTTTACGCCGGAATTCGAACACAAGGTATTTTGCTGCTTCAGGTATCATATCTCCGTTCTACTCGAGAAACTAACCTAACCTAACAATTAACTTCGAAAAAAGGCAATTTTTCAAAAAAGAACAAATACTTGTGATTCATCGTCGATGAACAAGGTTTAAGAGCTCATCCTGATAAGGTTCGTGCAATATTAGACTTCCTTATGGCAACCACGAAGAAATAAATCAGTAAATTCCATGGCACCTGCAGCTGGTTTAGAAGATTCATACCCAACTTCAATAGCAGCACCACTAAACAAACTAGCAGTTACAGGAAAGAACGCTACAAAATTCAATTCTACAACCCTTCACCGTCCATTGTGATGCCTCAAACTACGGAATCGGGGCGATTCTGACACAAAAACATGAAGACAAAGAAGCTGTCATTGCATATATGAGCAAAACGCTGAACAAGCACCAGCAAAACTACTAAACCACCGAACGCGAGACCTTCGCCGTCATATCTGCATTGGAACACTGGAGATGCTATCTCAATAACGGCAGACAGTTTACGGTATACACCGATCATGCTGACCTCAAATGGTTCTTAAATTTATCTAATCCAGATGCCAGTTGCCAGATAGACCCTCAGACCCTCGGACTCTCAACTTTCATCTTCATTCTGAAACACAAATGTGGTAAGGCATATCATCCCTAGTACTATAGTAGTATCACGCTTCAATAACAAAGACTCGGACCTTTACCATGTAGCACCTATAGTCCAAGAAAATCAGCATAGAATTAACGACGAACAGCTATATAACAGACTTATTTCAGATTACCAAAACAATCCCCACAGCTACCCAAACAACAACTTCAGAAACAACAAGCTATTCCGTCGGATGTGTAATCAAGAATCCTTATCAGATGACTTCATTTGGAAAGAAGTTCCACCTCCTGCTGAAAGAACATCGCTTATTGAAAAATTCCACGGACTACCGTCAGATCCTCACTTGGGAATTTTCAAGACATACAAGCAACTCTCACAACACTACTACTGGATAGGCATGTTTATGTAAGGAGGTGGCTAAACTTATATCTACATGTGAAACATGTTTATCCTACACTCAAATTATTCACCCTATGATGGTCCTATGGGCAAACCAAAAATTTGCTCACGACCCTTCCAATGCATATCCCTTGATCTTATGTGGCGAGCTGTTGGGGAGTGACGACCCCACGGACCCGAGTGCTCCAGAGAGTCGGTCAGGGTCTCCGTCTCCGGCGTGTCTTCGTCGGTCGGAGTGGACCCCAAGGGGACCCGCAGGACTCTCAGCTCTGGCTTGCCTTCATTGGCCGTCTAGAGGGGAGTCGTAAGAGTTATATGCTCCAGGGGTGGAAGTGTTAAAGGGCATAACGCCGCGAGTAACTTCGGAGAAAGCGCAGCACACCTCTCGACACCCCTGAGCCGCTCACTCCGGTGTTGCGTCTGGCCATCTTTACGATGGCGCATCAGGTGCCCATCTAACGAGTGGCGAGTCACCGCCTGCCTCGATAACTTGTGCAAGCAATGTTATGGCAGGTGTCCGGACTTCTTTGTAATAGCCCAGTCTTTTAACCACCCAAACCTTAACCATAGATCAGTACTCTGTCCATACTCTCTACAATAGTTTCCAATGCCTGCTGAAACCGGTTCACGGATATCTATTGATGTACCCGTGAATGGGTTCCACCAGGCGTTCTACATGACATCAAATCTCTCCAAACGGCCTCTACGTGTTGGATCTATATCCCCACGCACGCCTTATAAATGACCGGGCTCGAAAGACCCGAGAGTTTTAAAACGGAGATACACATAATAATAATAATAAAATACTTTATTGTGCACTACAAAGAAAAATACATGTTACAAACAATGACAGGACATAAGTGAGTAGGTAACAACAGGCGGACTTATCGCTAAAAAGCGATCTCTTCCAGACAACCTTCAGATAGCGATTCAGTGGCTAGAAATAAGTTAATGGGCAGTGCAAAATAACAAAGGTGTAAAGTTTACAAATCAAATACCTAAGTATAAATAACAAACAATGAAAAATAAACTACATAAACTACATATATTATTTAAGCAACAATAATACACTACATAAACCTACACAAAATACATAAATACATAATGAGAATTCAAGCAAGAGAAGAATAACGACCAGGTAGCGTGAACAAAAAGAAAAATATATACCTATATGTGTAAGTGAAAGGACCAAGACTAAGAAAGAGATTTTAAATAGTGTTCCTTTAGAAGTTTTTTAAAAATGGGTAGGGATTGAGCACGTCTTATATCAATGGGCAAAGCATTCCACAATCTTACAGACTGGAAAGTGAAGGATTTGTTGTAGAACTTACTAGATGACCGAGGGGCAGCAAGAAGGCGATTCTGAGAACACCTAACAGACAAAAGAAAACTAAACCGTTTTTTAAGGTATTCAGGAGTATTTGGAATAAATAAAGTGCGATAGAGTAGAGACAGGATATGTGTATTACGTCGGAAACGAATCGGTAATCACCTGAGCTGTGACCGGAAGCTGGAGACATGATCAAATTTTCGTAGCCCGAAAATGAAGCGAATGCACACATTTTGAAGCCGTTCAATCTTGTTCAATTGCTCTTCGGTAAGATCGAGATAAGAGATGTCGGCATAGTCTAAAATGGGAAGAAGAAGGGTTTGGGCCAGCGCGGTTTTAGTGGAAAGTGGTAAAAAGTTGCGGAGACGCCTAAGAGATCCCACAGCGGCAAAAATCTCGTGTTTCTAGTTTTTGGAGTCCTACAGATACTAATCATGGACAATTGACGTCAATTCCGTTCACGTGAGTTACACAGCTTAATTAATAAATGTAAAATACCCTTCGCAAACTTTAATCCCATTCGATTATGTGAATGAAATTTATAAAAATACAACGTGAGGCAATTGATTTGATGATGTAACTCTGACCGCTATTTTGTATTAAAAAAATTACAAACAAAATACATGCTACAGTAAAACAATTTGATCGTTATGAGTTGTTACAACGGAAACAACTTTTCAATCATCATGTCACGAAAAGCTGTAGATACTTAATAATAAAGTTTATCGTCAACTATGGCGTCACTCTATGCTATGGAAACCAAACGTGTGGAATATTGCATACTTTACTCACTTTGATGTCACGATAGCAATGTATGAATGGTAACTACTTTTTAAACTTTTGCGATTTTTGTACTATCAATTATGGCACATTGTATGTAGATGCAATTTAAACCTCTAAAGGGGCCCACTGACTATCAGTCCGCCGGACGATATCGGCATGTCAGTTGTTCGGACCGTCAAATTTTTGTTCTAACTGACAGGCCGATATCGTCCGGGGGACTGATAGTCAGTGGGCCCCTTAATAGTAAAGAAAAACGGCTTGGAAGAGGAACGCGAACGGACGGGATTCGGTGTCCGAAACTATGAAAAACACACGAACCAAAAAATTTGCTGCTTGTTGTTAAATATATAGGTATATGTAGTTATGGTCTGTGACACTAATTGACCCCAATTGGTCCCCAAATTGTAAAATAAAATACCGAATGTTGTAAGGGAATGTAAATCATTTAGATTTTAAGGCGTTTAAGTTTAAAATAAAAATGTTTCTATTTATTAAACAAAATTGAAGTTACCACCGTAAGCAATAACATGTACCTGTGTAGGCTATGTACTTAATAATTAACTATTAGGCAACTAATTAGCTAAGACTACCCATCTGTGTTTTAAGGGAGTCCCCTCTGCCAATAAACTGTCTTGCAGTTTGGCAGAAGAATTAATGTAAAAATATGGTTTATTTCGCCAGAATAAATGGTTTATTTATTGTTATTTATTTATTAAGCAGCAGCTGATCAAATAAAACCATACCGTTATCTGACTTCGGTTCTGATAAAAAACATTTTTGCATAAAAATGACTTGATGCTCATATTCATAATCATAATCATTTATTTGTTTGCTTAATTGCAATTGGCTTAAATATGACCCCAGTATTTGTTTGTATTTAAAACCAATCAAAAAGTATATTTTTAGCCGAGTCACATCACATTAAACTAAAGTGTGAAAGCCTGACTTTGCATTTCAGAGTCCAAGCGCCATTATCTCGCTGTCAGGTCAGACCTGAACTTTAGTTGCCGTTGCTTCTTTACAGTTTTTTTTTATCTATAAGGTTAAATGGGTTAAGAGAAGCACTTTTAGGAAATCCTCATTAACAGTATGAGCTCTTGCCCCAGATAAAATAAACTGTGTTTTTCTTACCCCACATAACCTTAGATAGTTAACAATAAAACCGTTACACTTATTGATCGAATTGATATTATAAGTACTACTTGTTTTCAATGGTATTATTTCTTTAGGTATCAAAGTTGTCAAGCCTGAATAAAATCCATATTAAATAACGAAGATAATGTTACCGAACAAACACCGAGCAGCGCTGCTGAGGGCGCCGGACGTTAACGCAACATTGACCGGTTTTTTCATAAAAGTGACGTTAGATAACAATACATTTTAATAATGGGGGCTCATCTAGATAACTTCTTATATAATATCATATTACTAACGAGTAAGGACTTTTTATCTAATAAAAGTATAATATCTTAGCATAACCCTAGGTATATACTTTACTGGTTTATAATTTAAGTAATCCTTTTAACTTTAATCTTTGCATACAAATTTCTGCAAATTTGTATAGACGTGGGGTATCTTTTCTCTGCAGCTGCCTGCTACCTACCTATAAATATTTATAATAGAAAATCACGCCCATGATAGGCAAGTTCTTATCTTTAACTTTATTTAGATTATGAAATAAAACTATGAAAACGGATTATATCGCGTATATTGAATTTATAATACATCCCGACGTTTCGAACTCTTTACAGCGTTCGTGGTCAACGGGTGACTGAGGAAAAATTACAAAGTGCAAAAATACCCACATACTAAAATAATGAACAATCATAGACTACAAACTTTAAGGCTGGTTGTACATGCAAAATCGGTTCATAAGGCTAGTTATACACTATAATTATTTTTCAAGTAAAGATATATATATATACACGCGATAAAAAACTATGCCGGCTCCAACCCTACACCACGGACCCGAGAAGATTTAATTGAAATATGTTTTCAAGCCAATGAAGAAGATGTCACAATTCCTGAGGCCTGTAAAATGCAATACCCCTCTACAGACTGCAGGAGTGTACAGGCTGGACTGTGAGTGTGGCCTATCATATGTCGGGCAGACGAAACGGAGCATTTCCACTCGGGTGAAGGAACACATAGCTGATGTCAAGCACCGTCGACCTAGGTCTGCTGTCTGTGAGCATGTCATGGATAAAGCCAATCACTCAATCAAGTTTGATAAGCCTCTGGTTCTTGCCAAGGAGAAGCGTTACATACCCAGAATGCTGCGCGAGGCCATTGAGATTAAGAAATATCCAAACTTTAATAGGGAAGATGGCTTTTCTCTACCACCAGCTTGGGATCCTGTAGTCCATCTGATAAAGGAGCAAGCGAGACATAGACTGTGAGACCTTAGTGTTGGATGATGCTGGACATTCTGATGTTTTGAAAAGATGTGTCCCGCCGAGTTTGTTGCCGGTCCCATATTGGGATACCCTCCTACAATTTAGGAGGGAATTAAATCTTCTCGGGTCCGTGGTGTAGGGTTGGAGCCGGCATAGTTTTTTATGGCGTATATATATATATATCTTTACTTGAAAAATAATTATAGTGTATAACTAGCCTTATGAACCGATTTTGCATGTACAACCAGCCTTAAAGTTTGTAGTCTATGATTGTTCATTATTTTAGTATGTGGGTATTTTTGCACTTTGTAATTTTTCCTCAGTCACCCGTTGACCACGAACGCTGTAAAGAGTTCGAAACGTCGGGATGTATTATAAATTCAATATACGCGATATAATCCGTTTTCATAGTTTTATTTCATGAGTAACTATCGCGGTAACCGAAGACAATATTATTTATTTAGATTAAGTAATAATAGAAAAGGCGCCGATAAGTCTAGTCTAAAGCTTAGGCCTCAATAATGTTATAAGTAATCATATTATGATTAATGGTTGGTTTACCTATAGGTATTTACATAACTATACCTACCTATATAGTTCAATATTTAATAAACTAGTGGCTCTGTGAGCTGTAGACCTCGCGAGCATAGCTTAAGATAAGATGGATGTGTCCTGCCGACTAACCACCAAAAGATGGCGTGATTGTGCACAATTTGCGAATTATCACCATCGTTACCAAAATTCAAACATTTTCTAAGACGTGCTGTTATTTACGCATGCAACAAAATATGACATCTAAATCGAAATATATTTACACTCAACAGTAGACTGTCACACTTCATCAAAAATGTGTAAAGAAAGACTGCAAAATATAGCAATATCTTGCATTCACATACGTACTGTGTCAAATGTCAGTAGATTCGTAATATAAAGTAACAGTAAAATAACGTAGAGGGCGCAGCGGATGGAATGTTTATTGTTAAAAAGATTAGAAATGAAATTTAAATTCTTGTTTGAGACTTTGACAAGGCACTGATATTTTTAGACATTAATTGTCATGTGCTCGTGGCATCCGTAACCTCTGTTTTGAAAAAACAAATCTGATAATAGCTGAGTTACATACATTTTTTCTAATAATTTTAAATATGGGGATAGGCTGTATTAGGGATACAGCCGCAGTGGTTGATGTGAAACGTGGCGTGGAAGTTATTGCGAAGACCGTATAGGGCCGCTTAAGGGACCTCATAGCGTAAAGCAGGCGCCCTGTATGTAATACTTAAATGTTGGGCTTTGCCCTACCCTACAGTGAAAAGGTTGTAAGTAAGGGGAAAAGGCGCCGCAGGCGCCCTGTACTTAATATTTACAGTGTAAATAAAACGCGCCGCAGGCGCCGTTTACGTAAGGCGTGCTTTTGAATGTCGGGCTTCGCTCGACCCTACAGTGTAAAACCTGTGTGTAAAAGCGCGCTTCGCGCGCTTGAATGTCGAGCTTCGCCCGACCCTACAATGTGAAGCCTGTGTGAAAGAGCGCGCTTCGCACGCTTGAATGTGGGGCTTCGCCCGACCTTACAGTGTAAAGGGCGCCTACGTGATCTTTACAATATAAAAGGCGCCCCAGAAGCCATGTGCAAAAAGCTATTGTAAATAATGTAGGTAAGAGCGCATTTGAGCGTTTTATGCCTTAACTTTTGCACACGGTGGCCTCAAACGCAGTCATGAAATTCCTGTAAAAATGCCACATTTGAACTCTTTTCCAGCTTTTTATAATACCGCATATTTTATTTTTATAATATTTCAAAAAGATCTATCAAATGAACTCAATTGTATCGAAATCGGTTAATGGACTGATGAGTAATTATTAAAAAAAACACTGCAAATAGAGGTCATTTTAGCTCCGAATGCGTCGTCAGCAGCAGCACATGCAGTTCCGACTTCCGAGTAATGGCTACTTTCGTTGATACACTGATATCGAAACCATTCATAATATACCGCCACCGCGCCATAATCGGTTTTCGATCCGAGCCCCTCCACGGGTTTTTAAAGACGTACACCTTACGTTTCACGTCAAAAAAAAGTTTGTCAAAAATTACCTTTTTCTTGCATCCTGTAGGTAGCTATGTTTTTTCCAAAATCTGGAAACCCCAATCTTTATTAATTTGAAATTGAGGTAAGGTCTTTTAAGACCATTTTCGCGTAGCAGCACGGGATATGGTAGTTGCCCTCACTGACCCAAACCAACCTGTATACCTGGCTGATTTTTGAATTTCTAAAAGTATTGAAATGCTTAGTAGTGGAGATATGTTGAAGGGAGCCACACGAAATCAAGCGCTCGAAACTCTAAAAACCGCACAAGTGCGGGTCGGACTCTCCCACCGAGGGTTCCGTAGGTATTAGTATTTGTTGTTATAGCGGCAACAGAAATACATCATTTGTGAAAATTTCAACTGTCTAGCTATCACGGTTCATTAGATACAGCCTGGTGACAGACAGACAGACAGACGGACAGAGGAGTCGTAGTAGTAGTCCCGTTTTTACCCTTTGGGTACGAAACCCTAATATTCGGCCCGTTTCGACCTGACATGTCACCACCTATCGAGTAAATTAGGTACTACTTAGTTAGGTCACCTGTGTTAAAGTGACATCTTGGTTAGTTATTTAAACAACTTCACCATCTTGTTTAACATGGATAGTGAAAAGGTCACTCACACAAACAGGCGTTGAGTAACATTTACTCAATTTTTTATTGAATTTTTCAATAATATTATTGAATAATTGGCTCCATAAACCCGCTCAGACAAACGAATCTATACTACATAAACCTCAAAGTTTATGGTGCAAGAAATCTACGTATTTTAAAAGAAAAACTGTAAATAAAGTTGTATGAAATTCGGAATAAGGAGAACCACTTAAAGCTAACTAAATGTATGGCTCCGCCGATCTGAACACTTTAGAAAATTTAATTAACAAAAATAAAACATATGTTTTAGTGCTAGTTAAATAAAAGCTTGTAAAAATGAAACGAATACGTTTAGCCCGCGCTTGATCAATCAACTTCAAAATAGAAAAATAAAAAACAAATAAAATAAACAATACGAAATTTAGGTGTAAAAAAACAAAATACAAAAAGTTATGTAGCAGCATACAATTACTGGGGATGGAACCAGGGACCACCCGGTGCGAACGAAAAAAGCGAATGTTTGCAAAACACGCCATGATAGTACTTACCTAAGCTGACGAAATTCAGCTACTCATTCTCGAGTAAAAACTAAATATCTAAATACCGCCAAAACCAGCAATACAAAGTTTCTGCATTTTTCGACATTTAATCTGTAAACTTATCTCAAAAAGAAAATATTGTTATGATATCGACACGACTATTTGTTTAGGCGCGAGCTATTCCGACTCCGCCATTTTGAAAATTTTCCAAAAACCGGATCGACAAAAAAATTATATTTAGTCATAGAATTTAATCACAAAATTTCACGAGAATCGGTTGAGAATTGCGACCTGTAGAGGAGAACATCCGGACATACAAAAGCAAAATGCGCTAGTCAAACCGTAGACCTTCGCTACGCTTCGGTCAACGCGATTAATTAGCATTTATATTAAGAAATGCTGCTACTTTTAATTTTTAATTTCTCATGCTCTGAAAGTGGTTCATTGTTGTTCTAAAAGGTGTGCACAAAATGATACGTTTCTGCTCTAGAACACTGTACTTTCTAAGTACGTTTTTTCTTTCTTTTTTTTACGATAAGCAATTAAAATTTTGGTTTTATACCTATAGTAGACTTGTTGTACAATTTCTATTCTGATATTTAACTCCCCGTTCCATTATTAACGATATTTTACCTAAATTGTTAATTGAAAGTACCCTCAAGAAATACTAATGAAGTTTATAGTTAGCCGTGTTTTTTTTAAATGCACATGTATTTTACTTTCCTCGTATTCGAAATGAAAAGTAGTGTTTAACTCGGGTGAAAGGAAAGGTAAATTGCGGTTTACGATTTATGACGTATTAAAAAAAACTACTTACTAGATCTCGTTCAAACCAATTTTCGGTGGAAGTTTGCATGGTAATGTACATCATATATTTGTTTTAGTTTTATCATTCTCTTATTTTAAAAGTTACGGGGGGGGGGACACATTTTACCACTTTGGAAGTGTCTCTCGCGCAAATTATTTAGTTTAGAAAAAAATTATATTAGAAACCTCAATATCATTTTTCAAGACCTATCCATAGATACCCCACACGTATGGGTTTGGTCAAAAAAAAATTTTGAGTTTCAGTTCTATGTATGGGGAACCCCAAAATTTATTGTTTTTTTTTTCTATTTTTGTGTGAAAATCTTAATGCGGTTCACAGAATGCATCTACTTACTAAGATTCAACAGTATAGTTCTTATAGTTTCGGGAAAAAGTGGCTGTGACATACGGACGGACGGACAGACAGACAGACATGACGAATCTATAAGGGTTCCGTTTTTTGCCATTTGGCTACGGAACCCTAAAAAGTACCAACGGAATACATTCGTAAGCCTATTATTTCAAATTATATAAATCCTAGTGTTTTCATTACAAGTGTAAACTAAACTTAACACAGATTTCAGTGTGTTACGTTGTGTTCCGTGTGTTATCGTATGTTATGATTTCCCGTGTGGTACAATTTTTGTGAGCCTTACCCTTATACCCCCTTTATTTCGCGCACGTTACGCGCGGCGCGCCATCATGTCTTTTGTTCCCTTCTAACTACCGCCTTATTCCTGGCTCAACACCTCTCATAAGACGATGGCTCGAAAGCGCCATCTACCCGACTGCGAAGGAAACTGCTTCAAGACCAGTTAGGGCAGAGGAAGGGGTAGAACCAGTTGTTATTAAATAGGCCGACAAAGGCATCAGAGCCCTCTTCTTTCTAGGATTTCATGGGCGAAGCATAGGCGAGATAGGCTATTCGTATTTTTGTAAACAAATTGTAATTTGGTTGTTGAAATCAAATAAAATTATTAACTTCACAAACACAAGTATTTATCCATAGCAATCCACCTCTCCTTAGTTTGGTAGATTTAACTTATTACTTGGCTTGACGTTTTGAACGCGACATCACATTCGTGGTCGCAGGCAAACTGGCGAGAAATTGTATCAACATCTTGCTGCGCGGATTATGCGAACTATCCGCACTTGGTCTTGATTGTATAGTTACTTTTGTCACTTTGCCTACACACAACACTCACGACATCCACAGTGGTTGTGTCTGGGTGTTTTATTCATTGACTTATTATTACTTCTTAAAGACGGGCCTTACGAGCGGTACGAAGTGGGTCAGTCGTGCAGTCTAACGTAATATGAACTTATGAAGCTTACATATAAAAGATTTATTGTGCCTTTTTAGGGTTCCCTACCCAAAGGGTAAAAACGGGACCTTATTACTAAGACTCCGCTGTCCGTCTGTCCATCTGTCTGTCACCAGGCTGTATCTCATGAACCGTGATAGATAGACAGTTGAAATTTTGATGATGTATTTCTGTTGCCGCTATAACAAAAAAATACTAAAAAGTACGGAACCCTCCCTCGGTGGGCGAGTTCGACTCGCAGTTGTCCGGTTTTTTATCACGCTTACATTTGCTAAGCGCTGGATTCCACGGAGACAAGATTCCCTGTCCTTCATTCTGGTTCAGATTTCGATGCTTCCTTCCTGATTTGACGTCGGAATCTTTTATTCGTAGGTTGTTAAGTTTATATATGAATCCTAAGGAACTCATTTCTATAGTTAATACAAGAATAATTATTGTGTGGTGATAATCGGTTTTTCTTATGATTAGTTGCTAATGGGTTATCAGTACGCAAATATTCTAAAAACCTTTTTTTTATTCCAGCGTTCTAAATATCCTCGATGTATACGCTATGCGAATTATTAATAGTTACTTTTGAATTATTAATATTAATTACGGGTACATACGCCCTCACAAGTACCTCATTGAAGCTTTAAGATATTAATAAGTCAGCAATCACAATGACGTTTTTAAAACGGTTTGCTATTATAGTTTCGTTTTCATTTTCGTCTGTGTGTACGTATGCGCTCAACACTTCCATACTAAAATGCTGCTGAAGCGATGAAACCTCGATGCTGTGCGAAATAATTTTATGACAAATTTAATTTAGTAACAACGTTTTTCCCTCGTTTCAGATAACGAACCCAATCATTGAGGGAATAGAGTTAGTGGTTCCTGAAAATTTTGTAATGGAGTGTGTGTGTGCTCGGTGCTACCTGAAGATAAATATAAAACGCTAAAAGGTACATGTAAACTTGAATTTCCAAGTAGACAGTTCCATTAAGTTTTAAGGCGCTAGTCGCTATTTTTGGCCGTAAACGCTTACTTTCTAGAGTATATATCTGCTTAACGGTTCAACAAAAAATTATGAATAAAATATATATTAATCTCCATTTTATGTACAACATTTCTAACGTTTGACTTTTTCCCTGTGACTTATAGTTTCTCCATAAAAGGAACATTACGACAGGTCGTTTTGCGACTAACTTTGCTTATATCTCCTAAACGGTTTATTCGATTAAAGATATTTTTAACCTAAATTAAATGTTTTAGCAGGCACTACAAATGCAACGTTTCATAATGTTAAATAATAATATTTTTTAAAGAAATCGAACATTATTCAACATTTCGTGCGTATGTAGCTCGAAAAAAGCGTGGCCGGCAGTCGTGTGCTAGCTTTGAGACGAGGAGGCTGTGTCGCTCGTCGCTCCGTGCCTTCCTTGTACTCTGTATGCTTGTGTTGAGCCCAAGTGCAATAAAATTGGAGTTATTGTGGCCAAAGACTAAATAACTGCAGAAAGTTGATTTGGTTCCCTTTAGCGCGCTTAACACGGTGTTTCGCAGCCTATTATAACGAAAATAATGACAATATTTCCACTTATGTTTGAGAAAGCTTCATTTGAAATATAAAAATAAAAGTTTTCTAACATGCGCGGACATATTGCTATTTTTACGTTTTGAATAAAGTTCGATTCCTAACAAAACAATAATTAATTGATTAATATAGGCTATCAATTTACGTACAACGATAGATATTTATTTATTCATTTTTAAGTTTAAATTTTTTTAATTGTGTTGGGAGGGTGGTGGTTGATGATGAAAACGAACAGTGACAAGTAAGAGTCAATTGATATTCTTTTATAAGCTAATCATAAATGAAAGCAGGCATAACCCAAATATAAACTATTTATAAGTCATGACCCTTACAATTGATTAAGCCGTTTAGTAAAAAAATCAAAATGGCCTGTCGTATTTTTTTTGGCGAAACTATAAACTAAGGCGAGAGGAAAAAATCAAACGTACTACTTACCACCGCAACGATAATACGAGTACCTATGCTATAATGTAATAGTTAGTTCGTATTTTATAAATGTTTTCTCGTTCAGATACGAATAGACCTTGCATTTCGTGGAGGTGGTAAATTATTATAATGGTAAATAATACCTCTTTAATTCAGAAACTATATACTTACTTACTGTTACGGTCTAGAGCGTATTTCTTCTAAATGGGTAAACAAAAAAATTATGAAAAAAATATATAGATATGAATCTTTATTTATTGTTCAACAATTGTAACATTTAATGTTTTTCTTGAAATTTATAGTTTCACCGTAATAAAAATAATACAACGGGCCATTTTGCGGCTAACTTTGGATATTTCTACTTAACGGCTAAATCAATTAAAATTATTTTTAAACTAACAATAAAGTTTTAAGAGCTGACGGTCTTTCCACCGCGATAGAACCGGCCGACGATTTATTTTATTAACAATATCATCTAAATTCTAAACTACCATCTGACAAAGTATAATGAAATGGGATGCGATGACTGAAAAGATTTTTTTTACATGTTCATGTGAGCAGCTGACCTTCCACCGAAATACAACCGGCTGACGATTTTTTTATTCACATTAGCATCTAAACTATCATCTGACAAAGTATCATGCAGGAGGCGATGACAATTTTTTTTGCTTGTTTCGCTGGCTGCCATTCCTCAACCCACCAACGGAGCGGCAGCTGACGTTCACGGAGGTTCATCATACATAGCCGTTAACTATATCGGAGTTATTGTGGCCAAAAAATAAAAAAACTGCAGAGCGCTGATTTGGTTGTGTTGTGGCGCGCTTGTAATATAAATTTCCCACGAATAATATTCCCACGTAATGTTTGAGAAAACTTCGAACTTCGAAAAATAATACTAGTTTAACACTAGTAGGTAGGTAACAATTCCCAAAATGTTATATGTAGAGGTAGACTAGGTAGTAGGTACTTAATTTTATAAGTTAACTATTAATGGCATTAATTATATAAATTTATTACGGATAAAAAAATGACTATAAAATAAACGCACGCCTCAATTTAGTACATACCAAGCTCTAGCTATAAATTTTAATCAGTCGAATTGACTTAGGTTTGTAAGAAACAGATAAAACACAAATTAACTAATTGAGGCTTGCAAAGTATAATGCATAAGGGAATATATTTTTATTATAATTTACGAGCTCCACTAAACGCATGATCTACTCATACTCAAACGATAAAATATCTGCAAAAATACACAAATACGAGTATAGCGCCAACCGCGCGCCTCTGGGCTGTAGCTTATTCTTTGAACTTCGTTGTGGTAAATTCACGTACGATCGCAGTGAGCGGGGTGCGGGTACAGAGACGCTGAGACGCTCAAGGACACATCAGCGACTATCGTCTTAAATAGACCAGTTCCTGAAAACGTCACACCACTCTCTTTCCTTGGCAACCGTGCACTCCGTGCAGTGTGGTGGCCGACTCTTCATAATAATGTACCTAGCCGTATTTTCTACCTGAATTCTCTACATGCACGATAACTACCCAAGTAAAGGCCAGGATAGTCAATAATTTCGCAAGTGTAATACCACAGAACTGGATGACAAAGAACAACTGTCAAGCTTTAAAAGTGCGACCAAAAATGAAATGCAAGTGTGTGCGTAAATTGTCTATGTGAGATCAAAAAAAAGATGTCATGTTACAACATATTAATAATCTATCGGTGTTTGATTGCTTTATCGACTACTTTTTCAAATGTGTTTGTTTGTTTTATCAATTATTTTTATTTTTATCTGACCATTTTTGAGTTTGACGACGGCCGCGGATGGCCAGGAGAGTATCACAGTAGACAGGAACGAGTCATGCAGAATGCTGCGTCACTCACCAAAAACTGGAAAAATAAAAACAAGGCCGTTCCCTGAGCCAGAAGGCAAAAAATCTCCTTATATGATCATATTTTTCTAAGAGATGTTGATATTCGTAGACGTGGAAAAAATATATGTAGTTCTTGATTGTATTATTTATCTGTCATTTATAAGCTCCGATACACGAATTATGACACTTCGCTCGATACAATTAATTCCCAAAGTAACCTCTAACTAGGACTTTTAATACAACTTTACTCGGTTATTTATAATGTAAACAATATAATTTAAACAAAAAAAAGAAGAAAAAACAATCTTACTTAAATAGTAATTTGACGCTTTCGAATTTCAATATTGTAAGGCAACATTTTTAAAATAAATAAAAATCGACAAAATTCGATCAAAATTGACACTTAGCGCGCATGTTCTTTTTTGCGAAATGTGACAGTGATAGCGGCAAACCGATGGAACGGCCTTAAATAAAAAAAGAAAAGGAAACCGACTTCAAGATAAAATATTATATGCGAGAATCCACCAGTAAGTCGGTGCCAAATCAAATAATTACAATACCGGCCAATAACTAATGTAAAGCTTTATAAAGAAGGAATTGTTATCGACCGCACCGGACCTAGCTGCTAGTGCTAGCATGACTTGCGTTCTGCCTTGCGACTGCAAACGCAACTCGTGCCTCGTGCTAGCCAGTCAGAGTCGCCATTCAGTTCGACACTTCAAACATATTTACTCGTAGTTGCTACTACTTGCTAGTGCATAGGTACCTATAATAGTACATTATGATACAAGTGTGCTAAGCTGGTTATTGCACACGAGGCGATATTGTGCGCGCGAGCTGTAAGCGAGCGCGCAATAAGAAAGCCGATGTGTGAGCTGGTGTTGTGATTAATAACTGGTGAGCAAAAAAACGATAGCCCTCATTAATTTATTGTCTAATTGATTTATGCGACATCTGAAATTAATATTAATATTGTTTTTAAAGAGATCGACGTCAACTTTATGAAGTAAAATACGTTATAAGAAGCGAAAGAGGCTCTTGATTTATCGCTATCTTATAAATGGCTTGTTTTCGCAAAAGACGCGCCAAAATAAAGTATTTAGTTTACGTCGCGCCGCTTTTCGTCGTTCGCCCTACAATATTCAGAAGGAAAACAGCTATAATTTATGTTGGTTGAGGCAGGAATAGAGAAGTTCTGTAGGTACTAGAAAGAGACGGGTAGCAAACGCTTCGGTTAATCCGTTGATGCATCTTTGTACAAATTATTTGATATCCCCACCCCCAGCGGCTGGTGACAATTTCGACCTTTACATAAAAGAAACTAAAAACCTTAATTAATTCAACATTCACTCTTCTTTTAAATAAACATGATTTTTAAGATGTGGGTCATTACGTATTTCTAATTGTAAATCTATTTGCAGGTAGTCCGTCGTGTGAGAAGAGTAATATGTAAAACGTGACTGCGAGTGTCGACCAAGTGACTTGGTACCTCAGTCCGCCGCCAGGTAGCCGCCGCCATGGGCAAGAAGAACTCTAAACTCAAACAAGACACGATCGATCGGCTGACCACCGCCACTTACTGTAAGTAACGTATTTTTAGGGTTCCGTACCCAAATTAAAAAATCATTCATGGGTAATTGTGTAAGATTTTATAATAAACTTTCAAATATCATCACTGAATTATCTGTTAATAAATTTAAAAAATATGTAAAACGTAAGCTTATCTCTAAAGCCTATTTTAGCACACAAGACTACATGAATGATGAAACACCATGGGGTTGTGATTGAAAATAATTAATAAAAATAAAAAATAAATTATTTTGCAAACGTACAGTTAATGGTATATATACAATCATAAAAAATAACAAACGTATCTAAATTAAACAATAAACTACAAAACTAACTAAAATATTTTATTCAAAAAGACCTCCGCGAGCTGTACCGGGTGCAAAGGTGCCCATCACACTTGCCGCGTTACCACGTTGAATAGCGACGGCCAACCTTTGCACCAGGTAATTAATTAATTATTTATTATTATGTTAGTAATGATTAAATAGATAATTCAATGAATCCCTATATTAGGTAATTCGTATTTTTTGACATTTAGATTTTTATTATAGAAAGTTTCTAGACTAGTATTTTTTTTTACAATTTTGGTGTTTGACGATCCTTTTGTGAAATTCTTATTATTAAGTTTGACATATCTATAACAATTTAATGATTTTAAGAATAATAATAACTGCATCAATAAATTGCTCTGATATTTAGATTAAGGTATTTTTTTTTTAAACTTGACAATTTAAAAGTGCTTGTTGCTAGGCCTATTTGAATAAAGAATATTTTGACTAAAAAAAAACCGGCCAAGTGCGAGTCGGACTCGCGCACCGAGGGTTCCGTACTTTTTAGTATTTGTTGTTATAGTGGCAACAGAAATACATCATCTGTGAAAATTTCAACTGTCTAGCTATCACGGTTCATGAGATACAGCCTGGTGACAGACAGACAGACGGACGGACAGACGGACAGCGGAGTCTTAGTAATAGGGTCCCGTTTTTACCCTTTGGATACGGAACCCTAAAAAGGATAACAACGGGACCCTATTACTAATGCTCCTCCCTATATCCGTCTGTCTGTCACCAGGCTGTATCCGTGATAGTGATAGACAGTTGAAATTTTCACAGATGATGTAGTTCTGTTGCCGCTATAACAACAAATACTAAAAAGTACGGAACCCTCGGTGAGCGAGTCCGACTAGCACTTGCCCGCTTTTTTTTACAACAAAAGACCGCTGCGCCTTTATAACAGATGAGTTTCATAGAGAAAAGTAGGTATTTACTTAGATACGTTTGTTATACTTTTCCATTAAAAGATTTGTTTAGTTTTTTTATGTAGATTAAATATTTATATCATATCTACTGTGGCCTACACAAATCCTCAAGTAACTATAACTTCCATAATTAAAATTGGGTCTATGATTTGAACATACTTAATATTTCATGCGTGTCGTATGTGAAATAGGTATTGTAAAAAAGCCGACGAATTGTTTAAGAACCTATCCCTACTCCTAAGTAATTGGACATTTTAAAAGTGCACAAGTTTCGCCTCGCGAGAGATTTCAATATGGAGTTTTCAAGGTTTTCGTACTCAATGTATACTTATTCAGAATAATAATTCCGCTTCTTAATTCGGGCACTTTGTTTTTATGCAAATCGGTCTCGGGTGTCTAGTTACTTTTCGCTCATTAAAATTTCTCCTAAATAACAGTGCCAAATTTTAATCACATTTAACCACAAGTCATTTTAGCGATGTGGATAATAATAATAATAATAAGCCCGCAGGGCAGCTTGTGGCGAGCTGTTGGGGAGTAACGACCCCACGGACCCGAGTGCTCCCGAGAGTCGGTCAGGGTCTCCGTCTCCGGCGTGTCTTCGTCGGTCGGAGTGGACCCCAAGGGGACCCGCAGTACTCTCAGCTCTGGCTTGCCTTCATTGGCTGTCCAGAGAGGAGTCGCTAGAGCTATATGCTCCAGGGGTGGAAGTGAAAGATGCATAAGACGCGAGTTGGCACAGTGGCTGCTAACAGCCACTGGGTAGAAAGCGGCGCACACCTCTCGACACCCCTGAGCCGCTCACACCGGTGTTGCTCCTGGTCGTCTTCACGACGGCAGTTTCAGGGGCCCATCTAGTCAGCGGCGAGTCACCGCCTGCCTCGATAACGTGTACAACATTGTTATGGCAGGTGTCCGGACCTCTCAGCAATAGCCCAATCTTTTGACCAGCCAAACTTCAACACCATAACCGGCACTCTTTTCCACTGTGTTAATAATAGCCCCTACGCCTGTTGGAACCGATTTACGGGTATCTATTTGTACCCGTGAATGGGTTCTAGCAGGTGTAGTACATAACAGCAAACTTCTCCAAAGGGCCTCTACGTGTTGGATCTATATCCCCACGCACGCCTATCAAATGACCGGGATGTATATACCCGTGAGTTTATATGAGATACAAATAATAATAATAATAATCTACCAATAATGTTAATGAGCGCTGGTGCCCTAGCGGTAAGGCGTGCAACTTTTGATCCGGAGGTTGCGAGTTCGAACCCCGGCTCGTACCAATGAGTTTTTCGGAACTCGTGTACGCAATATTATTAGATATTTTACCAGTTGCCTTTCGGGGAAGGAATACTGGAAGGCCTGGTCAAATATACTTAACAGCTATAAAATTCCAAGTTTACATAGATGCGAAACAATTTATCTTCGTATGGATTGCAGGTTGCATTAATTGACTCTGGGGTATAGTATTTTGGAAACCCTGATGCCCTGATCTATGGCATTGCAACAGAAACCATCGTTGAGAGCGCCATCTAGAATTAGCGTTGACCTACTCATACTATTTTTGATAGTATTTTAGCTGATACGAAGTCTGACCGATTAATATATGTGACACGTTTTTTTTTTTTTTTTTTCAATGTCGGCTTTTGTAAAACACATTTCTACACATTATTAAATTGTAAACGGAGGTAAATTTTCAAACTTAAATACGCGATTAAGTCCCGTTTTACAATTTAATAGTCGGCTTTTGTTTTCAGAATAATCTACTTAGTCCGCTAACAAACAGGAAATTTTGTAGCTTTTCCACCATTTTCAATTTTCGAAAATTTAGTACCCTACGACGTTCCGTAAGCTTCTGCATATTTTAATACCACTGCTATTCGTGTATCTATATAACTTTAGTACCCTACGACGTTCCGTAAGCTTCTGCATCATTATTAATACCACTGCCATTCGTGTATCTGTATAACTTTAGTACCCTACGACGTTCCGTAAGCTTCTGCATATTTTAATACCACTGCTATTCGTGTATCTGTATAACTTTAGTACCCTACGACGTTCCGTAAGCTTCTGCATCATTATTAATACCACTGCCATTCGTGTATCTGTATAACTTTAGTACCCTACGACGTTCCGTAAGCTTCTGCATCTTTTAATACCACTGCCATTCGTGTATCTATATAACTTTAGTACCCTACCACGTTCCGTGAGCTTCTGCATCTTTTAATACCACTGCCATTCGTGTATCTGTATAACTTTTGGAAATATAGCCGAATTACGTTCTCCCACGAAAACGATCTGATAAACACTTTCAATGTTATAATCGATAAATAGATTAGTTTTATTATGCATAAAATTAGCTGTTTTTGTTGTGTAGGCTGCATCTTACACTACATATGCATTTAAGGCTGTTCCATGAGCTAGAAGGTAAAAAATCTCCTTATATGATCATATTTTTCTAAGAGACCGCGTGTGATATTCGTAGACGTGGAAAAAAATAATTATATGTAGTTCTTGATTATTATTATTTTTAATAACACAGCTTCCGATACACGAATTATGGCACTTCGCTCGATACAATTAATTCCCAAAGTAACCTCTAACTCGGATTTTTAATCAAACTTTACTCGGTTATTTATTATGTGACACTGTAAACAAAGAAAAGAAGAAAAAACAATCTTAACTTAATTAGTAATTTGACAGCTTTCGAATTTCGATATTGTAAGGCAACGTTTTTAAAATAAATAAAAATCGACAAAATTCGATCAAAATTGATACTTGGCGCGCATGGTTTTTCCCGTTCTTTCTTGCGAAATGTGATGGAACAGCCTTAATGGTTAAATAGATCTTACTCGCTCATTACCTTTCCCTTCCGCAGTGGAAACCCAGCTGTTTCTTGTTTTCATAATAGCGCGTGAAGCGTTGAATAAGCGTCATTTTACTTACTGTCTACGATAATGACTGCAACGAAGCGTTAACCAAAGTAGCCTTTCTTGCGGGGTCACCGTAAAAGGGGTTGAATAGTATTTTTATAACTGTTTATGTTTAATTGTGATAAATCGGTGCGGTGTATATTCAAAGTATCGCGTGACCGCGCTCCGCTACCGCCATTACATGTTATGAAGTGGGAGCCACGCCTCTCGACTCGTGATTCAGTAATCGCGAGCGGACCATTACAGACTAAGTAACTGATATACAGCTCTCGGTTAAAAGTAATCCACTTTTGATTTAAAAATAACACTAATTACTTGAGCTACCTACAGTAGGTAGATTGATGAAAAGTTTTGGAGTGGTTTTTGCTATTGAAATCTTTGATCCCAGATTTCCCAGATCGTACTGTGGGGATTTTTGAAAGTCTTGTAATAGTTTTGTGTTGTTTGGAGCTACTTTGCTCCTCACTGGGTAATTGTGCTCCAACAGTTTTTATGTGTAGATTTTTTAAATTTAGATTTTTTTTGCAAAGTAGTCATTTTACGTTATTTATGATTTAGGGTTATATGAAGAATTACTACACCACTCTACCTATACAAGAATAACTTAAGCCAAGCATATATTATATTATATTTTGAAGAAATGTACCGTTTGCATAAACTGTAGCACGATCCCGTTAGCGTAGCCTTTAAACGCGTAGGAACACGGGAACCTATGTAACTTTACTTTTGAGTGGCATTAACGTGAGACACTTCATTCGATTCTTGTCTGTCTGATTTAATTTCTTGTCTTATAATTACTTATATAACAATTCAAGTCTTGAAGACCCTTTACACCTTTAAGGATAATTTGATGATCGTTTTTTTATTTATTTATTCCCTCTTCTGGACTATGGTGACATTGCGTTTCTGGATTGTAATGAGGAATTGCTAAATAAACTTGAGCGTTTACAAAATGTTTGTATTAAGTATATATTTGGCCTCCGGAAATATGATCACGTCTCCAAATTCCGCTCCCAGCTCGAGTGGTTACCGATCCGCCAACGCAGAGATGTGCATGTCGTGTCGTTGCTGTTCAATATACTCTTCGACCCCCGTTCCCCATCTTACCTAACGGAAAGATTTAACTATCTGGCTGAAGGCAGTGATCACCGCTTACGATCGAGTTCTAATCTCACGCTTGCTATTCCTCCTAATAAGACGCGATCGTATGCAAATTCTTTCACGGTTCGCGCTGTGAAGTTGTGGAACGAGTTGCCTCTGTCGCTCCAACAGTCCCAGTCTGTAGCGTCACTCAATGCTAATCTGAAGAAGCTTTGGCTTTCCAATCAGCGTGATCTGGTTAAGTACTAACCTTTATTTTTATTTTCTTACACTTGTGATATTTATATATATTATAATATATATTTAGTATTGTATGTATGTATGCTAGTGTGTATTTTATGTATTTTAATCTATAGTGTTATTTCTTTTTTTAAATATTAATTTGTACATCCTGTAAGTTTGTCTATCTGACCTGGCTATAGTTTTCCACTCATCTACTCGAAGGTTAGCTGGAAGAGACCCTTATAGGGATAAGTTCGCCTTTGTACTTCCATTACTATAATTTATTTTTGTAAACCTGTGTTGTGTACAATAAAGTGATTACTACTACTACTACTACTATATTTTATCTCTGACACCTAGAGACTTTTACATCTCTAAACAATTTTAGTACTTAATTGTCTGTTGTTTGTATATTTTTTATTAGTTTTTTTTTGTGTAATTCGGCATTTAGACTGGATACATCTCTAACAAAGTATCTAATATTTCATTGATTGATGTTTGATGTACGTTTTTAACTCTTTTAATACCTACGTAAGTGTGGGCATAAATTACATACAAAATCTATTCTTAGGTATCAAAATAGTACTTATAGGACTGGCCTTACACTGTAGGGTCGGGCGAAGCCTGACATTCAAGCGCACTAAGCGCGCCTTACATACGGGGCGCCTGCAGCACCCTTTACACTATGAGGTCCATATAAGCTGCCCTAAGCGGCCTTTGTCAATAACTTTCCACGCCACGTTTCACGTCACCCACTGCGGCAGTATCCCTGATACAGCCTATCCTCATGTTTTATTTTATAATTAATAAAATGCGACTAAGATTTTTATCTAAGTATACCTGATGCCAACACCTAAATATTGGTATTAAAAATTATCTATCATGCTAATTTATTTCCAATATAATGCCGAATAAAGCTCGCAGAAGCTTGATCCCTATTCCAAAGTAATTGCAGTGTTCACCAATAAATAAAATAAATAAATAAGCCTTTAATTTCTTAAACACAATTACAGAGAAGAAACAATTTTAGAGAAAAAACAAAACATTTAATAAAATTACTAAAATTAACAATAAAAGGATGTATGAGAACCCCTTTTTATAGGGTATATTGTTTTGTTTTATTGTTTTATTTGTGAAAATCTCCTGCGGGCTTACAGGTGACCCCAAAACGCTCACAAGATAGTAATATTATGTAAGAGATAAAATAACTATACAAATAATGTCAACCTACCTAATAAATACATTAAATAACACAATTATATAAAATTCAATTCAATTACGCCAGATTACAAGTGAAATGTGAAATTACAATTAAATCAAATTTCGGGAATAAATATTAAATTACGTCAATTTATAGGCAAATTATCAACTGAATTACAATTAAATCAAAATAAATTTAAATTTAACACACAAGAACACAATTATTTATTTACAATGAACGGGCTAACAGGTTTACAAATAGAACTATTTTTGTTTTTAAAAGCGCCATGTTATCGGCAAATACATCAGCGTCCTGGATCTGTGCAAGCAACTCATTTATCAGAGCAATGGCTCTGGCAGTAGGTGCGTTGCAGGCTTGACGGGTTCGAGTTTTACCGGCTGTAACAGCAAAAAGATTTCGCGCGCGTCGCCCTTTGCGGCCTACCGCGCTCGTGAAATTATCCGGCACAAACAAGCTAAGCCTACTCAGAACAAGCGCATTGTCCACCCTATGGCGCAAGAGCAAGCAGTAGTGGGACAGTGTTGCAATTTTCCGGCGCAGTTCGAGGGTATCCAAACCGACCATACCATTGACAAAAAGTGATGGAAACAGAGTGTGGTAGTACCCAAAGTACCGCTTGTAAAGGAACCGTGCGAATTTGCGTTGCACCCTTTCTATCATCAGGACGTACTTCTGGTCGCACGGATCCCACACAATTGCATTATACTCCAATTTGCTTCTGACGTATGCACTATACAATAGTAGGGCAATTTTTACGTCGCTAAATTGTGCGGCTGTTCGAATAATGAACCCAAGTGTCTTGTTAGCTTTCTTGCAAATGGTTGTGATGTGATCGTGCATGTCAAGCCTGGTATCCAACTTAACACCTAGATCCTGGATTGCGGAAACACGCTCCAGTGGAATGCCAGAAAGATGGTAGCTCGCTGTGATCGGGTTCTTCGACCTTGTAAACGTAATGGCCTTACATTTCTTAGCATAAAGCTCCAGTTTGCTCTTAGCACTCCACTGTGACACTGCATCCACCACTCGCTGAAGAGCCTCACAGTCCAAGGAATTATCTATCGGCAGCATTAACTTGAGATCGTCAGCAAAAAGAAGAAACTGCGCCCCACCAATATGACTGCAAAGATCGTTTACCATGATGAGAAATTGTGTCGGGCCCAAGTTACTCCCCTGACTAACTCCCGAGCGCGTAAAATAATCCCTAGACCGGAAGGTGGACATCTGTACGTACTGGCTACAAAATGACAATAGTTTTGGGGTGAAGCCGAGGGCTGCAAATCTTTGTAGTAACACGTCATTGTCGACCAAGTCAAACGCCTTTTTAAAGTCGAAGTATATCGCATCTACTTGGCGGTGCGAGTCCATACCTTCTAACACATAATCAAAGAAGCAAATGTGGTTTGTGGCAGTGGACCGGGCTATACGGAACCCATGTTGGGCGTCATTCAGATAATTGCTAATTTGTTTCGTGAGACAACAATTTAACACGCTTTCAAAAAGCTTCCCGAACACGGAAAGAATAGCTAGAGGTCTATGTGTGGGAATGTCATTTAAATTTGCCTCTTTAGGGATGGGTGTAACTCTAGAGACTTTCCATTTTGTCGGGTACACTTCAGACTCCAGCGAAAGGTTAAAGATAAACAATAATGGTTTCTCAAATATTGACATGCAGTCTTTAGCTACGAACGGAGGAACATTATCCGGTCCATACGACGATGAGGCTTTGTGCCGTTTTGCGGATTTGCGCAGTTCTGTGAGACCGATATGTGGAATTTCAACTCTTAAGGAGTCCTTAGCACCGTTTTTATATAGGCCTCCTTCAAGGTTTTCCAGAGCTCTCTGTCTGAAGCAGTCGCTATCCAGTTTGGGCCAGCGACTGCCGTTAGGTCGTCTGACCAGCACGTGCGGAGCTTGCTTCTGCCGCGCTTTCCTGTGGGTCCGGGCCACACCGTAGCTTCTTTTGTCCAACGACCATCTTCAAGTCTTGCCAGATGGCCTGCCCATCTCCATTTTAGCTTTAGTGCCTGTACTAAAAAATCTAAGAATTTGGTTTTCTCTTTGATTGTCACGTTGCGCACTCTTGTGTTTAAATTTACAATCGCGTTTATTGACTTTTCATTAACAATATCCATTTATTTAGTTTTAATAACCTATTTGTAACTGGTATTTTGGCGAATGACTTAAATAGGACCTTCGTTTATAAGTTTATTATTTCATTTATGATTCAAGTTAGAATGAACATTTCAGTTGCTGACTTAATTTAAGAACACAGTGAACCTAAACGCATCCTGAAGCCTGTCTGAGAGGTAAATGTAGTGATATTAACCAAGGCAAGTTAGCTAACCTGGTAATATGGTATCTGTAGTTACCTAAATAATAAGTAATATCATCAATTTTCTATCGCAGTCTCGGATATTTCATCGCAACTCTCAAAGATTACATATCGCTTGAAATAGCCTTGTAATGTATAGTCAATAGTCAATACATTCTTTATTCATTGTACCTACAAAAATCAAATATAAATTCAAAAATAACTATGAAAATCTATTCAAATACTGCAAAGTGTTAACTGTGTTTGAAAAGGTTGATTTATCCATTATAACCCAATACTATAATCATATAACAGAATTAAGGAAAAAAACACGACCCGCGCGATTACGTAACTTAGCGAACCGTCCGACATTTGAAGTTGAAAAACAAACAATGTATACGGGCAAAGAGTGTGGAAGTACATCTTACCGAGTACCTTGAATAGATTTTCAGAGGAATTATTAACACTTATAGAAGGACGAACGTGTAAACAAGCAAGAAATATTATTAAAAAATACTTAATTAAAATAAGAGGCCAGTCTACCGAAATCGCTTAATTGAATATATGACCTAGAAAAAATAACGAGTATATGTATAAATATTGAATATAAGATAAGACTCCTTAACTCAAAAAATCTTTTTAATTTAAGATTAGTAGTTAAGTTTAATATTATATGTGCTTTTTTATAGAAATAAACAGTTTAAATTTTTAATTTTTTTTCTAATAGGCCTAGCAACAAGCACTTTTAAATTGTCAAGTTTTAAATATTATCTTAATCTAAATATCAGAGCAATTTATTGATGCAGTTATTATTTTTCTTAAAAACATTGAATGATTATAGATATGTCAAACTTAATAATAAGAATTCACAAAAGGATCGTAAAACACCAAAATTGTATAAAAATACTAGTCTAGAAACTTTCTAGAATAAAAATCTAAATGTCAAAAAATACGGATTACCTAATATTCATTGAATTATCAATTTCATCATTATTAACACAATAATAAAAATTAATTATTTTCAATCACAATCCCACGGTGTTTCATCATTCATGTAGTCTTGTGTGCTATAATATGCTTTAGAGATGTTTACGTTTTACATTCAGTGATGATATTTGGAAGTTTATTATAAAATCGTACACAGTTACCCATGAATGATTTCTTAATTTTATGGAGCCGAGTGAAGAGTACTGCAAGCTTATGCTTATTCTAGTATTAATGGTATGTATGTCACAGTTTTTCTTAAAACTGGTTTTTTTTAAATGTACATACAGAATATTCTCATAAATATATTGACAGTGCACTGTCATTATGTCAATTTCCTTAAATTTATCTCTAAGTGAGTCTCTATGGTTCATTTTATATACGCGGTGATAGCAGGTCAGGCTGGCGGGTTGGGCGCTAGGTTCATCTCCAATGTATTGTTTCGTCCCGTGTAATCGACTCGCACGTCTCTACAACAATAAGCTCCTAGACAGTAGACAGCAAGGCGAGCTCGCTACGTGCCTATGCCACCAAACACAAAGCAGTCTTTCTCGGAGCTATTTTACTACTAACAAAGCTTGCTCGTACTGAGTGCTTGGGAAAAGAAGGCTAGGTATACCTATTAACAGAGGTCATCGATATTTCCACATTAATTCCATCTTTTCGCATTTTGTTGTGTTAAATGCAGAGGTTATGCATATTTTATAAGAGAATTTATAAATTTATTGCTACTCGTTTGGTATACAAATCACCTGGCTTGAGTGGCTTGATTCACTTAATTGGTTAACACAAAAAATGGAGTGATTGTTATAGTTTATTGGTTTTGGGAGAGCTTGAGTGAGAAAGATTTGATTGTATTAGATTTTAATTTAAAGGTAAGTTCAACTAAAAGAAGTGGATGACGTCTTTGTTTTTAGAAATAGTTTTAGTATGTACATATTTTTCTCTGACTGGTTCTACAACCCAAATTATTTTAGTTTTGGAATGTCATTGATTAAATAATTATTTTTGAAAATTAAATATTTTGCCACAATTACCTGCGAAAAAATAAAAATAATGTATTTTTGTTAAGACTGTGTCGACCGTCCAGTGGCGCCCTCATTAGGGGAATTGTGTTAAGTTTATTGTTTGAAAACCTAACTAACAATTTTTTTAGGTACAATTTATGACGTATAGGTACACACCAAACTGTATATGTCGAGCATTTTTATACTACTTCCGGTGTGCTATCAGTCGACAACAAGTTTATACCAAGCTTCGAATATTATCTTATAACCAAGTCCAGTTCTTGTGCGTCTATTTGTGGGGTTTTAAAATTTAGTTGGTTTTATATAAATCTTATGGAGGATAGTCGAGAAGTAAATCCCAATCTGTAAATGCATAAAAAAATTATTCCTGAAAAATTAATTTCTAAAAAACGTTGTCGTCTCCTACAGCATTTCTGCATGCATGCTTATCCTCGAAGCGAAATTGTCATTATATTGTTAGCCTTGTTGCTTTCCCTCTAAAATTGTCATTATATTGTTAGCCTTGTTGCTTTCCCTGTAAAATTGTCATTATATTGCTAGCCTTGTTGCTTTGCCTGTAAAATTGTCATTAATTGTTAGCCTTGTTGTTTTCCCTGTAAAATTGTCATTATATTGTTAGCCTTGTTGCTTTCCCTGTAAAATTGTCATTATATTGTTAGCCTTGTTGCTTTCCCTGTAAAACCTCCCAACTATAGTATAGTCCAAGACTGCAACAATGGTGTACAAGCTCAAAAGGAAATGAAGTATCAATACCAATGTTCCTTTTGGTTTACTCCGAGTTTTTTCTTCCATTTATAAACATACCTTGCCTTGGAACTAAAAAAATACAGTAAAAGACGCACCTGAACGAAAAAATTCGTTAATTTTGGACCATAGTTGGGAGCTTTGGAGTCTTTGGACTGTAGCTGCGAGGTTTTACGGTACCTAGTAGCGCTTTCTAAATCTGTTATATTCCTACATTCAGCACAAATGGTATTTATTGTGTTTGGATTTAGTTATTGTAAAATATTTTCATATAAAATTAAACTATAATTATAATTAGCATTAAACATTGGTGATATTTTACCTAAAACATTATTTTTGTACAGGCTGGAGAACATCAAAAAATGCTCTAACTAGGCGAGAATATATGCATCGGGACTATTATCTACTAAAGTTGTTGAGGTTATAGTAACTTTCAGAATGGCCTAAGTCGTTGTAAACCCCTTAAAAATACGTACGAATCACGGAAGTTCAATTGTATTGCAAAAAGATTAGGGCAATGAAAGTGTTATTTAGGTATAAAAAGGAAATGACGTAGTAAATTTGTGGCGTCATTCTAAAGATATATGTACCTGTAGTGAAGCGTATTTTTAGGCGAGTGAGTAAGTAAAGGTGAGGCGCGGCGACATTCATTGGGTCAGCGCGTGTCGGGCGGGAATGGGAAATGGCAACACCTAGGGGAGGAAGCGGCGGCTTGCACGCGACGGGAGCTGGGCCGTTCGTTGTTCCCGGTGTATCGACCGCGCGCGAGCCTTCAGTGAAGTAAACAAGTATAAGTGTGGTCTCAACATCTGTAGCAAGTATCAACCGCTAGCCGCCGGAAATATTAATTATGCTCTAAGTACTAATAATATTTGAAAAGAAATGTGTCGGTCGTCTTAACTTTTGGACCATATAATAGAGTAGAACCAGTAAGTAGAGACTAATAAACATATTCAATGAAAACTGTAACATACATGATCAGTTAAGCCGTTTTTGAGCCGTGTTTTCGGTAAAAGTCTTTCCTTATTTAATTTCAAAGCCTGGCAACCCTTATTTATGACCGGATTTTCCCAGGCAACCCTATACTACGGTATTCGCAATAAAATTGCCATCATTTAGATATATTTTTTTAAGTGGTAGGCAGATGAGTTCAATTATCGATATCAACTTACCTGTTTGAACACAGCAACCAGATAATAGTGACCAGAAAAAAATAGGCAACCTGACTGATTCATAATTGTGTAGGTACGTTGTATACTTTTCATTAGAACCTAGTTCATCCGGTAGTTTTTATTAAAAAAATATTTAATAAAAAAAATAGCGTTGACCATTTTATTTTTGTTACAGAGCAGAAACATTATTCGTGATAAAATTTTCTTTACATAAGGTCAATAATCATAGAGATAGTATGTAAATAAATATTACAGACTGTTAGGTCAACCTTGCAAACTAGACAATAATAGTTTGGTTTATGACATTAGGTATCGTATGTAACTACGAGTACATAGGTTGTCTTCAAATTTTGCAGACCATTTCTTGACCTCTTGCTAATTTTACAATGAGCTAAAATTTGGCATATTTATAAAAAATCGATGGCAATATTGGCAATACAATGTTATAAATAATGACATCGAGCTGATCTGATGAATTGATAATGGGGATCAGCGATGGCCACAGGAACTCTGCGATAAATTTACGCAACCTCATTGAGTTTAGGTTTGTTACGAATCGTCTAAATGAGTAGTACGAGTATAGTAGATGACTGTGAAAGAATAGTACAGTCGGCGATAAAAACTTGTACCAAAAATCATTACTTATATGCACACTACTGTTAACTATTGTCTATAACTTTGGTTGTAGACATAGACTAGACATTCTTTATTGGCTTTATTGGTAGGTAATGATTCATTACCCACGAATAAAGGATGTCAATATCTACCGTACTTTCAGTCGGTTATATGTGGGGACGATTGAAACGCGGGGAGCCTTTCAATCGTCCCCAATTGTGTTGTTTCTACCGTTTCCACAGCGCAAGGTCAAATTTTATTTACAAACAACACTCCATCGCTGTTAAATGGCAGTTGAAAGATTCCATCATCCATCCAAAACACCAAACTAATTCAAATAATCAAAATATATAATAAAATAAAACTATGAAAACGGATTATACCAGCCTTAAAGTTTATAGATTATGGTTCATTATTTTTTGTATGTGGGTATTGTTGCACTTTGTAGTTTTTCCTCAGTCACCCGTTGACTACGAACGTTGTAAAGGGTTCGAAACGTCGGGATGTATTATAAATTCAATATACGCGTTATAATCCGTTTTCATAGTTTTATTTCATGAGTAACTATCGCGATAACCGAAGACAAAATATATAAGTAAAAAAAATAACGAAAAAGTATGCGAGTACAGGTACTTACTTGACTTTATACAGCAAATTTGTTTAAAAACTCCTCAACACTACCGCGTTGCTCGTACGCTCGAGCGCTATTGGTTCAGGATTTAAGAATGACCGACTGCATAGACTGAGTACTGCGTCACATGCATAGGTGTTGTAGTTTTCAAAAAAATTGGCTTGTTTCAATCATAACGTGTTCCAATTGTCCCCGTTCTACTCTACCCCTTTCTATTGCAAATGTGCTTAGCTACGTGATTTACGAGTCTATACGTAACATGAACTATTTCGATTTATTTGTGCACTAAGCTTATTAAAGAGTACCTAGCACCAATTGAAGTAGCACCATAAGTCCAGACATAGAAATCCGCGGGGTAAAACTGTTTGACAAGTAGGTAGTTCCTATATCGATAAACTCAACTATCGATGCTAGTTCTATATACTAGTGATCACTCAAGGGTTTGCTTTGTATAGTGCATGGTTCTTGTTCTACGAGTTAGTTCACTGTATTCGACCATTGCCTCGTTCACGCGACTGTCGATTTCAGGGTATGAGGAAAATTTATTTCTAAGATCCTATAGGTCGAAAATCAACGATTTTAAGTTAATTATTTCATTGTTAATCCGGGTTTTATTTTTATTACAGGATATATTTTTACTTTTGAACGGAAAGCATATTTCTATCTTGTTTGAAATCATATTAATAAGCTTCAATTATGCTTTCTGTTGTTAGTTTTTGAGTAAATACTTCAAACCAATCTATTGTTTACGTCTAGGAAAGCATTTAGGTGAAGGGGGCGAAGGGCGCCTGCCGTGTAAGTGCGCCTACCTTTAATATATAAGTATATAGATATATAGGGGTAGGCACTAGGCACTTACACGGCAGGCGCACTTCGCCCCCTTCACCTTACGTGAAGCACGCGAATAGTCGCGAGCGCGCCGGACGTGAGGCTCAGGCGCTACGTGAAGGGCGACCGCGACGCTTGCTCTGATTGCGTGATGGTCGCTGATGTTAGTCACAACAACTGATGTCGTTATCGCTTTAGGAGTCCTGTTTGTATATAGATGGTCCAGACAGGTGCAACTTGTACTCTCGGGTCACTCTCGTAGGAAACGCAATTTCACTTGTGAAGTTGTAACATGACAAGGTATCCTGTAGTATTTTTTATCGAGGAAACTTGACAGCCAGTCTACGTTAGTGTCGCCAAGAATTGGGCGTTTTCTGAAATAAATATTGAAAACCTAATTCTTTCGAATCTGGACATTCTTGGGCTCATTCTACTCAGAATCGACAGCATTCTCCATCCTGCCATTAAAAAAATATGTCCCAAAATGTCCGTTCTATTACGGCACGTTTTAGTGAGAATTTTTTTTTCACTTGTGTGCGTGACGTAGTGGAATGTATAAATTTAATAAAAAAAATTGGGACATCTTTTTTATCATCAGGGTTGAATATGCTAGTGGTTATGAGTTGAAAGAACCCAAAAATACCAGGCTCTGTGAGAATCAGGTTTTCAATATTTATTTTAGAAAACGTCCAATTACACAATCAATACATAAGTTATTTACTGTAGCCAGGACTCTTTCTAAAATAGATAATTATGAAGTCAGACAATTTCACTAGGTACTTACGGTAAATACAAATAATAACTACCTTGTAGTCAATTAATTCAATTATTAAGAATGGTGAGTAGGTATACTCATGTAACCCGACCGAGTGTCGTATCGTATCCCTCGGTAGTATTTGTATCCTATATGCAGAGCCCGGAATTTTCGCGGCAAAACAAATGACTGTCGCAATCTTGCTAGTTAGAACTTTTTTTTATCGACATCGATAGTTGGGTAATGGAAGAAAAAAACTCCGCGAAAATTCCGGGCTCTGCCTTATATGTTATGATTGTAACATTGTTATATTTGAAACAAGCTTTAATATGAAACACGAGTAAGCATTTCTTGTAAAATTCTTTATTGTAATATCATATTGTTCCATTAAAACTAGTTTGATTAAGCTATATGTATAAAGTAATCGCAACAAAGAAGTTAGAAGTCTCACAATTTTATTTTCGTAACCATTCTAATCAAGATTTTCAGATGCTGATAAATTGTAATTTTTTTATTAGGTATAATGTTTGCGAACTTTAGTTGATCTCGTGGTATACAGGGAACGTTATTAAAAATAGATTAGAAATAATAATAAAATCATTTATTTTGCCGAAAATATTATAGTGTTTCAAACGTCCTCACATAGTGTTTCCATTAAAACACACCTATGGGGTCAATTGAACCGCTTCTCCACATTCTCTTTGATTCCCTATCATTACATAACCATGGGCGGCAGAGCTTTCAAACAAACTTTATTTAGGAACTAAATAAATAAGGTATGGTAATATAGGCACTTACCTTTCTAACTGTAAAAATGAAATAGTTACATGCCATCAAACATGAATTGTTTCAATTGTCCCCAGTCTACCCTATTCTTGCTTCTGTAGGTATGACGCCAACCTGTGGCAGGCTCGCGGTGGAGAGGTATTTCCTACCTTTAAATATTACCGGCCCGGCTGCTTGTCTGACATTGTAATCCACTGTAGAATTCCACTGCCGACATTGAGAGGGTAGATTCAAGCACGTAGCTACGTGTATGGGGAAACCACGACTTAAAACGATAAAAGCAAGAACGTGTTAATGTGGATGTAAAGTTTTCAGTGACAGATAGTTTTGCCGCGGTTTTGAACAATGACATTGACATTAGATTACGGTTTAGAGAAAAAACTCAAGCGGTTGAATAAGAGATTAGTATTGTTTTAATTATAGAGCACGTGCCTCCTGAACCTTGACGTTGGCGGAATCATCGACAATATCGATGGAGCCATAATAACCAAATAAATAAACTTTTGGAAAGTGACTATTTCGGTGTTTTAGTGTGTGTTCTTATAATTGTTGTAATTGAAAATGATGATAAACAATTATTAACCTCAGGCTGAGGTTAATAATTGTTCATCGTCATCGCCGACGCTGACAGTTTCAGTACTACCTACCTACCTAAACTGACCGCGCAACAGTAGCGCCACTAGTGGTGAATACTCGCGATATTCTCTAATTCAAACTTTTTTGAAAATATCGATATAAACAGCACTGGCCAAACTGTGGTATCAAATTTGTGCACATTGACTTGTCAATTTAGTCCTCGAGACTGGAGGCGACTTTAGTTTGGTTGATATTGATGTTACTGACGCAGCGAGGACGCAGCACTCGAAGAAGTAGGTAGTACTCGAAAAGAAAAAAAAAGACTGCCTTCAAAAAGATATGAGAGTCTGTCAAAAACAATAGAGTAAGACCAAGTAACTCTGCAACGATTTTAACAGCACAGACTATGCAAGTGTTATTTATACGTCATAATTTCGTAGAAGTTTGACGTTTAAATGAACATTTGTACAGTCTTGGCTATCAAAATCGCTAAAGATACGTACATTACTTTATTTTATTTACTTAATCTATATATATAAACGTAAAAGCCCTAACTGACTGACTGACTCACTTAAATCAACGCCCAGCCCAAACCGTTGGACCTAGAGAGCTGAATTTTTCACAATAGGTAGCTTTTATGACGTTAGTATCCACTAAGAAGGGGTTTTTCAAAATTCATCCCCTAAGGTGGTGAAAAAGGGGAGTTGTATGGAGATCATAATTTTTTTTGAGTGCGGGACTTGAAACTTCGTATAAAGGCATATTATTAAAATACAAGAAAAGTAATTTCAGCGTTTTTAAAAATTCGTCCCCAAATAGGTTAAAAAAGGGTTGAAAGTTTGTATGGAGATCAAATATTTTTGTGAGTGTGGGACTTGAATCTTTGTATAAAGGCATATTAATTATTAGAATACAAGAAAAGTAATTTCAGCGTTTTTAAAAATTCATTCCTTATAAGGGTTAAAAAGGGGTTGAAAGTTTGTATAGGGTCCAAATTATATTAAGCTAAGAGTTTGAAACTTCGTAAAAAGGTATTTCATTAAAAGAGAAGAAAGCTAATTTCAGCGTTTTTGAAAATTCATCCCGTAAGGTGGTGAAAAAGGGGTAGAAAGTTTGTATGGAGGTCAAACATTTTTTAAGTGCGCGACTTGAATCTTTGCATCAAGGCATGTATGTTATTAGAATATAAGAAAAGTGATTTCAGCGTTTTTAAAAATTCATCCCCTAAAGTGGTTAAAAAGGGGTTGAAAGTTTGTCGTCGTCCTAATTTTATTTTAAGCTAGGTACTTGAAACTTCATAGAAAGATATATAATTGAAAGTGAAAAAAACTTATTTCAGCATTATTGAAAATTTATCCCCCAAGGTGGTAAAAATGGGGTTGAAAGTTTGTATGGAGACAAATATTTTTTTGAGTGCGGGACTTGAATCTTTGTATAAAGGCATATTATTAGAACACAAGAAAATAAATTTAAGCGTTTTTAAATATTCATCCCCTAAAAGGGTTAAAAAGGGGTTGAAAGTTAATCTATTACAAATGCTTTGTAACTTGTAATATCTCCGGTGTTGCTGGCGTCCATAGGCTACGGTAACTGCTTACCGTCAGGCGGGCCGTATGCTTGATTGCCACCGACGTGGTATATAAAAAAACAACTTCTTGATAGGCATTGTATAAGATTCCAAAAAAGTTATTTCAACGTTCTTAAAAATTCAAAATTCAAGTTAAAAAGGGGATGTAAGTTTATATGTGGTACAAATTTTCTTTTAAGCTAGGAACTTGAAACTTGGTAAAAAGGGCATTATATTAAAATAGACGAAAACTGATTTCTTACACCGTTTTTGATAAGTTTGTATTAATAGTTTCGGGAGCGAATATTTTTCTTAAATAGTGGACTTGTAAATCGTCTAAGAGGGTCGAGAGGGATTATATCGGGAACAATTTTTTTCAGTTAGGGTCTTGAAACTTCGTAGTTTGTGAAAGACAAATTTCATGCGTTGTATAATTATTAACAAATGATATCTTTTGCTGCATAATGTTCTATATTATGCTCATGTAGAATATATAACCACCAACATACAAATCCACACGTACGAAGTCGCGGGCAAAAGCTAGTAAATCATATACGATATTTTACATTATTTTACATTCATAAGTAATATTAACTAATTTTTTAAAAACGTTTTTCAATATTTTTCAGTAAAAAGACACGTCAAGATTGTTTACCTTTTTTCTAATGCTAATAAAAACACGAACTTATACCTAGTACCTTATTTGGAACACAAAAGACAATTTCTTGAGATATACTTGAACGAACGAAACGAAACTTTTATACAAACTAAATGCTGATGGGGCAAACGAACAATATGATAAATGTGCAATGTATAGGTACTATATATATATATTATAAACTGATCGGCGATTGGCCCTAGTCACACCTGATGGAAAGTGAAGACAGGGCCTAAGATGGAGCTCACCGGTTCAGTAACAGCCTACTACTATTACCTATAATTAAACAAATTATTCAAATATTTGATATTTATTTGTGCAACCGAACAGACGAGGCGCGACATTATATTGTGTTAGTTTAATTAAAGTAGCTACTTTGTTATAAATGAAGCTCACGCTTAGCCGAGTCGTCTCGTCGCGTCACTCGCGTCGCATCTGCGCTCCTATCCGAACTTCAGCGTCGAGACGCATTTTAATCGCTGCGTCTGGACTTCAAGGACAAATATTATCTTTTCTACGTTGTTGGTGACCTCATGAGTTTCGTTACGTTCTTACCTAATTAAGAGCCAGATTGGCGTTATATCTGCGCGCATTAAAGGTAAAATGATTAAGTTATTACTTAAACATTGTTATTTCTTAAATATTATTACTCGGGTGCATTTGGACATGTCTTAGAAAACATTAAATATTACATCTCAATCCAAATATAACTAACAGTTTCCTAACGTGTTCAGGTTCACATTATTTTATCCATACTAATATTATAATTGCGAAAATGTGTCCTTCTGTCTGTTACCTGTTCACGCTTAAACCACTGAACCGATTTGGTATAGAAATAAAAGGATATACCTAGGATAGTTTTTGTCCCGAAAATCATAGGATCATCCTTAAGGGGGTGAAAAGCGGGGTGGGAGTAAGATATTTGAGATAATTGCGATGCATCCCCTGGTAATTGATTGATGTAAACATATACTTAAATTAAATGATTACCATTATTTATTATCTAGGCGTTATAGTCGTCTCTCAAATAAGGAAGTTTGTATGGGGAATCAATAAAAAGCAGATTGGATAACAAAATAAGCTACCCAAATTACTAATTCCACTGAGACAAAGTCGCGGGCAAACAAAGTTTTAATATTATTTCCAAAACTTCACTCGCAAGCTGCTTAAACACGATGTTCTGAAATTGTGTAAACCCCTCAAAAGTCTGAAATTTTTACTTGCCAAAAATTAAAGTCCGAACGTCTTGGACGGATACGGGGCAAGGCTTACAACAGTTTAAATTCCATCTAAGTTTCAGTATTCATATCTGTAGCTTTCAGTTGCATTTAACACGATCACTTTCTTGTGACAGTAGGGAAGGCGGGGTAATTACGAACACCTAAGGGAGTTTTGGAATAAATCAAAAGATAGTATATAGGTTAACTGTAATAGGCAATAGCTTTACCAATATAGACCAATATTAGAGCCATAGTAAATTGGCTGAATGTACATGATCTTAAAATTAATATTGGTAAAACCAAAGCCGTACAATTTAGAACAAATAAGAGCCAAGCGTTATCTTTAAATGTAATGTATAATAATATTAAAGTAGAAATGGTTAATTCGACTATTCTTTTGGGATGAACTTTTGACGAACACTGTAACTGGAAGAAACATATTGACCTTGTATGCACTAAAGTGAACCGATTTGTGTACGCACTCAAATGGCTAAAACAAATCGCATCCCTCGACACAGCTTTAAACGCTTATCATAGCTATGTGTCATCTGTGTTACGATATGGCGTTATAATCTGGGGTAACTCTGTTGACATTGATAGAGCATTCAAATCCCAAAAAAAGTGCATCAGAGCATTAAGCTGTATTGGTACAAGGTAATCGTGTAAGCCAGGGGTCGGCAACCGGCGGCCCGCGAGCCTCTTTTGCTATTTGTGATCGGACGCTTCCGGGACGCAAATTATCCAATAATTTATTGAAGCTGTCATAATCTCTATCAAAAAGAAAAGTCTTCGATTACAATGTAATATTTTTGGAATTGTTATGGACAACCATGAAGAAAGAGCACGAATTTGTAAACAGGCTCGATTGTAGATTTTCGTAATCTATAAGTAAGGGCCTAGCCCTAGAGCAAGTGGAGCAGCAGTTCTAGGAGCCAAGTGGGAGGGGGCGCCAAAATGACTATTGTGATGCCTTTGCGTGAGCCACAGGCCCAGTCACATGACAAAAGAGCTCTGCTTAGCGGACCTCAAGGGCGCTCCCACGTAAGTCAAAATCCCGAAATGTGCATCCCGAAGTCGAAGTTAGAGTTATAGCAAACCCGCGATCATCATACGATCTAATTCTTCATAAAAGGCCTGACGGTCAGGTTTGGGGCCCCGCAAAAGCCGAGGACCGAAGTTATCCAGCAAGTTGCACTTCGTTTACCTTTCGTTTATGTAACTGCGTGCGCCGCAATCGGACGCTTCGGGTCATCAACCTTATTCGAAGCCCGGCCTTCGGACTCATTATAACTTTGGCCATCATTACCTATCATTTTCCAATAGCAATCTAACCTTCCTAACTAATCCCAAGAATAAGCGTAGGCACTAGCTTTTTCAAAAGCGACTGCCATCTGACCTTCCAGCCTAGACGGGAAACTAGGCTTTTATTGGGGATTAATCCGGTTTCTTCACGATGTCTTTCTTCACTGAAAAACGACTGGTATATGTCAAATGATATTTCGTCTTCTTTCGTAAGCCCGGCCGTTGGCGTCGAAGGGACGCTCCGATCGGATAATCCGCGCCATCCGCCCTATGCGGAGCTCGGTCATAGGCCTAGTTTTTTAAAGCAGGGACATAATTGGTTCTTGTTCTAGCTCAGCTCTACTGAAGGTCATCTTTTGGTCTCCTATGAATGCTCATCGCAGGAAAGCTTTCAATTCGGTAGGAGAGCGCTCCGGATTCCGGATGCGGAGCTCGTTTACGCTTGGCCTTTGGTTCAAGTCCAAGTCCTGCTTGCTTGCCTCTGGCATTCGGCCTCGCAACTCGCACAGGAACGCCTCGAAGTCAAAACCTTTGGGCTTTCGGACCTGGACGGAGCTCAACCTACAGTTGCAGCTTGTTGGCTGTTGGTTTGTGTCCGAGCTCAGTTCTCCTGAAGGTCGGCCTCGATGCCGAGTCGAGTCGAAGGAAGCTCTAGCCTGTCCACAATCCTTAAAGATAGGCACCTACTCGTTGATAATTGTGACGTTTTCAGGCGAAATGTAGGTATACATCGTCGGATGTCAATAAGGCGCTATTTGCATAATAATGTATCCTCAATGTAAGTCGTCCTTATTGACAAAATATAATATGCTACCTTATGTCTGATTTACACATTTTAAACAAAGTGCGGCCCGCTTCAATTTTGTCAACTTCTATATGGCCCCTGGCTTCTAAAAGGTTGCCGACCCCTGGTGTAAGCCCATGTTTAAAAAACTTAAAATTCTTCCTTTGGTATGTATATACATAGCAGAAATACGTATTTATGTAAAAAAACATTACCAATACTTTACTTTTATAGCTCAAGTGAATCTAATAATAATCTTATATGTACATAATGTTAAGCAAATAAACGTATTTCAGTTCAATTCAATTCGGCCCGCAATGTGAAGCAACACGCAAGTTACGAGATACGAGCTTATTAAAGTAACTGTCAACGCTTGTTGGCAGTCACTTTAATAAGCTCGTACTCGCTTCGCTCGTGATTCAATTGTAGAATGTTTCGCTTTCTCGGGACTCAAAATAAACACACGCAAGAAAAAACAACTTTCCTCTCTTGTTGCACAAATAACTATTGCAACGTACAGCTGCATAAAACGTATAGTTTTAGGTACCTAGTCCTACACTAATCATCGTCGCTAAATATACGTCCTCAAACATCATGTTACTACTGAGAGTTGGAATTTTTGGAGGAGAAAAACGCAACCCATGGAAACTGATTTTCTGAAGAATAATATAGGTAATATACCGTGGTTATGCGATCAGTCATTTCTAATGATTGGCATTATAGACCGCGGGCCAGGAACAGATTTCCATGACCAATCGCCTCCCGGGCGAAAACTCGTATAATGGTTAACGACTATGTATGATGAACCCTCGTGAATGTCAGCTGCCGCTCCGTTGGTGGGTTGAGAAATGGCAGCAAATAAAGTCTATAAATTTTTTTTTGTCATCGCCTCCCGCTTGATACTTTGTCCGATGATAGTTTAGATGCTATTATGAATAAACAAAATCGTCAGCCGATTGTATGGTCAGCTGGTCCCATGAACATGTAAAAAAGAAAATTCTTTTCAGTCATCGGCGTCATCGCCTCCTGTTTGATACTTTGTCAGATGATAGTTTAGATGCTATTGTTAATAACACAAATCGTCAGCCGGTTGTATCGCGGTGCAAAGACTGTGTTTCGCGTTTCGATGGCTGCCATTCCTCAACCCACCAACGGAGCGGCAGCTGACGTTAACGAGGGTTCATCATAGATAGCCGTTAAGCGCTATACAAGTTTTCGCCCGGGAGGTTATGAGTGACGAAATTTGCGCTTGGCTCGCGGTCTATTACGAAACTTAAATATTTAAAATTTCAAACCACAAGGGCTAGACTGGTCGTTTCCTAATATTTTTATCCAAATGAGAGGCCAAATAAAACTGTTTTTAACTACTTAATTTTTAGGGTTCCTTACCCAAAGGGTAAAAACGGGACCCTGTCCGTCCGTCTGTCTGTCTGTCTGTCTGTCGGTCTGTCTGTCCGTCTGTCACCAGACTGTATCTCATGAACCGTGATAGCTAGACAGTTGAAATTTTCACAGATGATGTATTTCTGTTGCCGCTATAACAACAAATACTAAAAACAGAATAAAATAAATATTTAAGTAGGGCTCCGTGATTTTTTGCCGCTTTTCGCGTAATGGTACGGAACCTTTCATGCGCTAGTCCGACTCGCACTTGGCCGGTTTTTTTTAGTTACTAGACTAAACACTGTCGAATTCTTCGATCGATTTTGCGATATTCCCAATTATTTTATCTGTTTCACAAATCGACCATCGCACGCATATTCTTAATGCATCATCGAAGGTTCTATAAATAAACGTTCAATACATACAAAGCCCTGTCATAAGGGTTAGGCTATACATATATAGCATATACGCTAGTTTCGGAATATTGTTCATGACCAGGGCGGCCGCGGCCGTGCCATTGTCACAATTTTTGATAACAAAGCCGCAGCCTTCGCCAGTGGCGTCACGCCACATTGATTTCCACGCCACTCTCTACAGCGCGGCGGCTCGACGCCGCCTCGTCTGCCGCATCTATTTAATAATATAATGGCCGAGTAAACCTTCCATTCGTCTCGATTAACCTTCTCATGATTACCTGTCAAATGTTGTTATAATGATCCGTGTATGTCTCTCTCTCTTAACGTAAACCGAATTTGAAATGTTATAATACTTCCCTGGGCTGAGTGTGTCTTTGCATATTTTATATTGGCGGTATGACATAATTTATTCTGGAAATTGAAACAATACTCGTTTAAAGTGTATCAATGTTTTTAATAAATAATGATACAATTTATGCGTTTATTTAAATATTTAAATAAACACTCAATATTCTAATACTCGAGTTACTTTTTCGAACAAGATCGCGGCATTTGAGTCATGTCCATATTAAGATTTCTACTTGAAATCCCGCGGTGTGGCACCGACTTTGCCGATCACTACTATTACGCAACAGTAATGCAGCTGCATTTGCCATCGAAACGTCACCTTAAAGGTGACTTTAGAACCATTAGAACGTCCAAACCGACACTCGTTTTATCAAGGAAATTGACAAGGACAGCGCCCGCGTCAAGGTCGCAGCAGTAGGTAATGCAGCTGGATTTGCCATCGAAACGTCACCTTAAAGGTGCCTTTAGAACCATTAGAACGTCCAAACCGTCACTCGTTTTATCAAGGAAATTGACAATGACAGCGCCCGCGTCAAGGCCGCAGCAGTAGGTAATGCAGCTGGATTTGCCATCCGAAGGTCACCTTAAGTCACACCTTACTGTCTTGTCGTCAAGTCGGTAAGAGGCTAACCTAACCTAACCTAACCTAACGTATCATATCGTCGTACGTATAACTAATACCTACTCTACTTACCAACGATTAAAACTGCTCTATTGATGGACAATAAGCATGTTGTGCAAGTAACACCAAATATATGTAAAAAGATCACTTAAAACTCCGCTGTTTTAAATTAGCCAAAAACATATAATATGAGTAGGTATATGTAACGAGCGCATTGCACAGAATATGCTAATTTGATTTAATCGCTTTTTAGCCAGTAAGTTTTTACTTAATATATAGGATAAAGAGAATATATAGGATAGAGGGGTACCTGTCATAGTAAATTTTGTAGTCTCAGTAAATTTACTGCCTTCTATCGACACACGATTAAAACTAAACTAAAAATAACAAAAAATAATAATAATTAATAATCTATTATATGGATAAATCATTTTTATTTGTATTTATTATTTTTATATGATTTACTCGGCTGAATTGCACCTTTTCTTACAAATGTAGTTCCGCTCTCATTTTAAAACTACGTGTTGGATTGTAATGAAACTTTGCACACACAATGACATAAGGTATATCTAGGTCTTTAATTAGTTTATATAGCTCCAGTTTATTAACGAAATAGAGCAAAAACAAGTTTTGTAAGTAAAAGTTAAATTTGCTGTATTTTTAACTATGGTATCTAAAGCATCATATACTAATTTCAGACATAGATATACCAGATATTGTAAGTCCAAAGTTTCAGAGCAATCTATCCAGTCGTTTTAAAATGAGAGCGGAACTACGTTTGTATGGAAAACCGAGCTTGCCGGGGACCCCTAACATTGTTAAATAACAAACGAACCGTCAACGCCATCTAGCCGAGAATAGGTCAAAGGTTGGTATTGGTGTTAGCGCCATCTGTGCGAGAATCAAATTTTCTTACAATACAATACAATACAATAATTTTTATTTGCAAAAAAAGGGTAACGTTTACAGGTGTTAATGTAAGTAAACAGTGGTCTGTTTCACCTTTTCAGCTGTGTACAACAGCATGCAAATCCACGAAGGCATCTTAAAAAATATGTAATTACATTTGAAAAATTAATAACTAACAACAACTTAATAACTAACAACATCTTATTAATATTTTTAAATATTATATAATAACAGCCATTCATATATGGTAGTTATAACCATAACCATTAAGATAACAATTATTTACAATTTTACACAAACTGTTACTCTACGTTATTTAAAAAATCTTGTGTACTATAGAAGCACCGAGCAAGAAGCCAATTTCGTAAGGTTTGCTTAAATTCATTGCCTTCGAGAGCTTTTATTTGAACTGGCAACTTATTATAGATCACAATACTCATATTAAAAGCATTTTTTTTATAAATGCTAGTCATACATCGTGGCTGATTGAGGCGATTTTTATATTGTGGTCTTGGATTCGCACAAAACAAGTCTGAACGCTTTACGAAATAATGTGGAAATCGCTTAACAAAAGTACATATTTTTAATATATAAATACATGCCAAAGGCAAGATGTTGAACTGTTTGAACAAAGGTCTACAACTGGTACCTACAGGAGCATTTGCAATTACACGTATACATCTCTTTTGAAGCTTGAATGCCCTTTCAACATCTACAGAGTTACCCCATATGATGAGGCCGTAATTAAGAATGGATGCTACATGACCATGATAAGCAATAAGTGCAGCTTCAGGAGATACAGAATCACGTAACTTTCTTAAGGCAAATACAAAACGATCGAGCCTTGAACATATTGATGTTATATGGTCTTTCCAGTTTAGATATGAGTCTATATATAAACCTAAAAATTTAATTGTTTCAGTTTTCTGAAGAGCAGCGCTGTCAATGTTTATATTAAGATGGGGAGGGGATGCCCCATATGAATGGAATTGCATGTAATGAGTTTTGGATAAATTTATGAGAAGGTTATTATTAGTTATCCAATTATTAATGTCCGTCAAGGCTTTATTGACATCTGCCTCATATGAATACGGATCTTGGCTCCTTACTATGATAGTTGTATCGTCCGCAAAAAGTATGGAATTGGTCTGTGTGGCTTTAGGAAGATCGTTTATAAATAGTAAAAATAACAGTCTTGATTTCCGAGGCACGTTTATTCCTTAGACTTTATTCATCTTATACGGAGCTACGAGTATATAGGTCTTTGGTAAAAGAAAACGCCCGTTACGGTGTATGACTACATAAATGAATGCTGCTAAATTTAATTATATGGAAAACACCTGCAGCAGATCCGACTGCGGCGTGGTGCCCATTACGCTGGCGGCGTTTCCTCGCTGAACCGCCAGGGCGATCCGTTGCGAGAAGTACGCGTCAGCCTTGGGGTCTCCCGTGGTGTCAATCAGCCGTGCCGACAGAGCCCTTACAAAGGCCTTCATGTCGGCCGACCAAGGGCCCATGCAGTGTCTCTACAGCGAGCGCTGCAAACTCGTAGTCCTTAAGTAAGGACGAGTATTTGCGGCGCTTGAGAACCTGGGCCTGGTCAGCCGCACCGCCGGCCTGGGTGCGGGTCGCCTGGATATGGGACTGTGGGTATTTTAGTAATAATTTTAATTTATTTGCAGTTTTAGTTTATTTAATAAGTTAGTTTATAATTATACTAGATTAGATTATATGTACTTCTAAATTATATGGATGTGTAAGAATATACGTGTATGTTATGCGCGCATAGGTTGTACAAACTTTATTTCGGAAGGTTGTACGTTATACGTTACCTGCCTACTTCAAAGGCAGCAGAGCAGCTTGGCCATAGGAGGCCATCATTGGCTATCCAGGGTCATGTGTACGTAATAGCTGACCTTATACCTCCGAAATCTTTCATAACCCACAATGTCGAGCGCTAATTACAGATCACAGAACGAGTTCGTTGCGCCAATTAGAATGGTCTACCCAACATACTACAATAGGCTTGATGTCATTTTTTTATTAATAGTATCAGTCGATCAGGTTTGTTTTTAGGATCAAATGTCTATATGGGACCCATTGCATTAAAGCAACACAAAAGTCAGAAATGATAGTCACAGTCCGATAGTCGTACTTCACTCTCAAAACGCACCTAACATAACGATAAGTGAATGTGACGTCATCGTCCAACTGAGAACCCATCCTAGTATGGAAAACAAGAAAATAGCGATTTTGTCCGTAAAATATTGCGTTTATGTAGTTACATAGTTGCTGTACATGTAAACTTATTTTGGCAAAATGTAAGGAATCGAATGGTACATTACTTTTTACCTTTTTAAAAGTTAAAAAACAAACTAAAAGTTTGAAACTTACAAGTTTTTTATTTTTTATCGTTTCTATATATTATTTTTATATCCACATTATTGTGATAAATTGCTCATTTGCTATCTATTTTACTAGATTTTGTTATAAAATTCATCATGTGTCATCATCCCTATTAAAAAATTATCATAAATGTACCTATGCAGTGAAAGTAATAGAGGAGTGAAGCATTAATTGGCATGATATCGATACACATGTAGTGGTCATACTGGTCATTAACATACCTAAAAGATCTGTATTATGAAAAACACATATAAATTTTTAATTACAGTCTACCTAAAATAATGTGTGGTATATATGTACCAGGGACGGCTCTTAGATAGCTTATAAATTCCCAGACGCCGTTATAATATTGTAATTTTGTTCTAATTTTCAAAACACATATACATATTTAAAATGCCTGAATATCTGAATCGAAACTAATATTTCTTAGGCTGAGCGACGTGGTGGATTTTTATTAATACAAATTTTACGTTCTGGACCAGTTCAAGGCCAGATACAAATTCAAACCTGTTTGGGTCATGGTCTTATAGATTTGTATAAGAAATGCGATCATTGAATAAACTTACATTATACTAGAGAGTGAAGGGAATCTCTGTGTAATTAGTAGGGTGATAGGTCATTAAGCTAGCCGTTCGTTAGCTCACGCTCGCACGCGACCTTTTACGAGTTTCGTAATTTGATTTTAGCTGACTGAATTAAATGTACGTAGGTGTCAATGTTGATACCATAAATGAATTCAGCACCCCCGATTTATACGAAAACGTTACCAAACCCGGCCTAGCAGTTTCACTGATGTAGATAATCAAGATAAAAATGAGAGCCCTAAATAAACCCAAGATATCGAAAAACGACTTAATAAAACTTGTAACAAATTAAATCTCTTTTCATTTTGTATAAGTGGCCAAGTCGCTCAGACGCATAGTTTCCGAGATATAATTGAAAAACCGAAAAATTGAACCTTCAAACCCCCCTCTAACCCCAGCACCAGGGGTACGGTGTTCATCTCCTAACTAGTCAAAACAAAGCTATGAAGTCAAAAATTGTGTTCCTAGCATTTCCCTCTATACCTTCTTATTGCTTGGCCTAATTAGATACGTTTATGAGCCGTGCAGGGGTGCATAGTTCTTTACACAAACCTTCGTCCATGCTCTATCACTTTACAAATCGTTGGCGTATTTTTACCCACATATGTTTCAAAACTCAAGTAGGTCCAGTGCTACATATATACCTACCCAATTTGGTTGAATGAATTGTATTATATACTTACCCAATTTGACATGTAATAGTTATTTACGATACAAGTGCGAAAAAGAGGAAACTCGAAACGAGTGGCGATAAATTAAAACACGACCGCAGGGAGTGTTTTAAATCGACACGAGTTGCGAATTACCAATTCGCACCTGTATCGTACAAGTTTTACAGTTCATATGGCCCTTTAAACTTTCGACATATGCACGAAAAGTGCTATTTAACGCACTAGTGCGAGAAAGTAGCACCATGTGTGCGTGGTGTAAAATACTATGTTTTATGAATAAAAGCTTGAATCTATCAGATCCGCGAATACGAGCTAATGGGTTTCCTCATTGTGCAACATCAATTCATACATGTTAAACATTTATACGAGTATCCCCATACAAATGTAAGTGTTAAAAGTCACGTGTCGACAGTAAAGCACCCCATTTAATCTGTTCTCTTTACTTTCCCAGTAAAGAGAACAGATTAAATGGGGTTTTGGGATTTATTCTCGAACGTTTAAAATCTAAAGCGTATGGTTTAACGACCGCTGCGCCCGCTGGTTTACGCAAAATATACAAGAGCACGACGCTGTAACTGGTGATCAGATTGAATATGAAATAAATTGAAATTGGAATGGTATCCGCAGAATGAAAGCCAGTGCGCGAGCGCCGATGGCACGCGAGACGGGTGGCACTCGCGTACTAAGTACATGTCGCGCATTCGCTCGGCTCATCATCTCCTATTTACATGCTCAATTGTAAGCGCCTAGAATTAGGAGAAATCGCGTAACACTCATAATTTACTCGACCAATTCAATAGGTAAACATAGTGAATAGGTACCTATACAATAGGTACCTACGTTTTTCCTATGTTTATGTTAAGTGTACCTCCTTATTTCTTATTTCTACATTTCATATATAAATATATGCTAAGCTTAGCTTATATATATATTTAACGTCTAAATCTATTTGTTTAGATTCGTATTTGAAAGTGCTCCAGTCCGAGAGAATCCTATTCAATAATGGAGGTTGGGATTGTACCTAAGTGAACAAGAACACGTCAGTCGGCGACACAACTGTCCAGTTTATAATTAAGTTTATAAAAAAGTTCTCGTATGTCATATAAATGTATGGGAGACCGAGCTTTGCTCGGAAAACATATAAAAACTCAGAAATGCGCGTTTTCCTGGAGAAAAGACCTAGCTAGATCGATTTTTCGCCCCCGAGAACCCACATATAGCAAATTTCATCGAAATCGTTAGAGCCGTCTCCAAAATCCCCAAAATATGTAAATATACATATATATATGCAAGAATTGCTAATTTAAAGGTATAAGATTGAGCAGAGAACATCATAAAAATATCCAATATATAATCATTAATCATTAAATAAGGTAGGTCGAGGACGACATGTCATCGCTTCAAGTATTATATACATTCTGCAATCTTGTCAACATACAGCAATGTCACTAGTTTGAGTTCCGAACTACTCACATTGCTATAGGGTTACACGATCACATTTACATTAATTTGCTTAATCGATAATATAAAATATATCGACCTTGCTCCTCCTCACTTACACATTATAGTATATTAAGTAGAACATTTATTAGTTGTCATGTAATATATTATATGTATAACTAGCGACCCGCCCCGGCTTCGCACGAGGTGTAGTATATTTTATTATCAGCATTGCACCCGTTCGAAGCCGGGGCGGGTCGCTAGTTATACATATAAACCTTCCTCTTGAATCACTCTATTTATTTAAAAAAGATCTAAGCATACATAGGGACAGACAGACAGCGGAAAGCGACTTTGTTTTTTACTATGTAGTGATATTTGTTAATTAACTACAACTGTCTCCACTTAATACAATATTCACAATTTAATTCATAAATTTTTGTGCCTGAGTCCCGTATAGCGTTTCTAAAAGTTAACCATGAATAAAAAAAAACTCGATGAAACTTACGTACTTTACGTACTTTGTTTTCTTTCATTGAGGTGTGCAATAAAGAGTATTTGTACTTTATTTTTAAGTCAGTCTTGTGGTTGGCTAAGTTCATAAAGTTAAAGTACCTAGGTTAGTGCAACAGTTAAAACTTTCTTTTGGTTCATATGTCTAATATTTGTTCTCAATGAAATATACGTGTAAAGCGAAAATATATATTTCAAAAAGTTTTGCTATAATGCCCATAGGACTGTAAAATCGTTTGACTGTAATTCATAATCCCAAGGCTTTGTTGCTCTGGGCAGCTTAGACAATAGCCAGGTGAAGTGGGCTCGAACAATGAATGCCCTTTAGTCTTCTAAAACGGAGCGCATGTTTTGCAAGAGATAACTTATTCAGAAACTGTGTGTCCGTAATGGACGCTTCCACTTGGTGATACCGTAGACGTGGGTTGAGGTTTCATCTTCGGCGATGTCTGAGGTTAATAACTGTATAAGTATAGATTCTAAGCCACGTTTGGTATCATTTTCAACTAAATCAAAGATGTAGATTATACTTAATTTAATTACACCTAAATCGGTTCAGCGGTTGTTCATTCCCCATACAAACATCCAGCCCCCATTTTGACTCATTTTTAGGATAAAAACTATCGTATGTCCTTTCCCGGGACTTGTACTCTCTGTAAACCAAATTTCAACTAAATCGGTTCAGCGGTTTAAGCGTGAAGAGGAATTTAAAAAATAATATATTTTATATGTTTTTACATCGGAATGGTGTCAATGTGATACCATAAATGAATTCGGCATCCCTGATTTATACGAAAACGATACCAAACTTGGCATATTAGCTCAAATTATGTAGATGTCAAGATAAAGTTTAGAGCCCCTGCCCAAATATTTACATCAAAAATCTTGGTGGCTTCACTTCCTGACAAAGTAAATCTTCGGTTCACGAAACGCTGTATTTCGTCGGCGTCGACTCTATAGTAAATTGAAGATTTTTTCGAGCTCAGTCCTAAGATAAGGACACTTCTCACTCTTAAAATCCTTATTTTATAACCTAACCAATCAAGCATTTTTGTGGAAGTTGACGATTGCCAAGTCTTTATATGTATTAAAAAAATAAAGATCTAATAACTATTGATACGATTTTAAAATAGACAAGTCGGTAGAAATCGAGTTCTGTGGACATCCGCTGATACTACTAAAATAACCGACTTGGTTTAACATTACCTACATCTCAAAACTTTTTTGTGGTTGAAGAACTGCTTTGCGAGACTTGCATCTTTTTACATTCGCTACTGTTTGTAGGAACTGCAAACGTAATCGCGTAATATTTGTATAGTTACAAACTTACTTGTGCAGATTTTAGGTTTTCTATGGCTTGATAAGCTAAATACTAACTTTGTTTAAAATTTGGAGCTTCTGTATCTGCCAGAAGAAAAGTACCTTAGAATTATGATGATGAGTCAGTGATAAGTGAGTGAGTCAGTGACAAAACTAAGGAACTTTGACGGGCAATAGATCTTAAACTACAACTTCTTATTGAATGTTACTGAGAATAATTATATCTGTCATATTATGCTCTCTATATCACTGAAAATCCAGGGTTCTAGCTTTAGCCAGCACAAAATTACAGGATGTTGAAAATGGCCTGAATGGCTTCGAGAAAAGGATGGTACGGACGTGTCTCTTTGTTTTGCTCGACTGCCGTGCCCCCAGATGTAAGATTGCTACAGATGTAGTGCATAATTATTTTCCATCATATTTTCTCGGAAACGATCGTATTTGTGTACTGCGACTGACTGAAATAGCAAGACACGTTCGTAAGTTTCCGTGAAAATACGATGGAAAATAATTATGCACTACCTATACATCTGTAATTATTTGTAACCGTTGTATAGCAACACTTGTAACAAATATGTGATCATAATTTTTCACCACATTCAGCTGGTTACGGCTCTCTCTTGATTGTTTAAAAACTGATAAGAAAGATGCATTTTATCCACATGTGAGGCAAAGTAATCAAACGCAAATTTTGAGTTGATTTCTTATGTTTGCTGGTAGAATTGATTTTTAAATGGTGATTTTGAATGATAAATATTTAATAACATTCATTTTGAATCGATTTCCTTTGATTTCGTTTAATATTTTACAGTTAGTATTTTCCTTGTGTTAGTGTGGTGAAAATTTTTGTATTTCACTCGGTGGCAAAATTTGTTTAACCCTCATGCCTTGAATACCTCGCAAAGCTCAAGATTCCATCTGTTGCGCAATAGGATGGAGCTTTTAATACGCAATTTTGACGCTCCCGGGCCAGACAAAGATTTTTTTGTGATTGATTATTTTGATTAATTATAAGTAATTTTTTTGATTAATAAGGAAATTCCGTGGTATGGAAATATTCGATATTATAACGAGGTACCTAACCAAAGCCGGCCAGCTCAGTAAACAGACGTCCCAGATTACGAGTATCGAGCGAGTTGGCCGACCTCGGCCAATAACATGCCAGAACGCAAGTTTTTTCGGCATCATGCCAATGTCGAATGGCATTTCTTGCAATAAGGAGTAGGTGAAGGCTGAATTATATCCATATTGTAATTATTTTCTGTACATCCCCGGAAATATCTGCTTTAAAACCATGAGAAATGCATTTTCATCCTTTATTTTCTATCCTTTATTAATAGTGTCCCACAAAGGCCTCTCCTTTTTTCATCTTATCAACACCTATCCTACACTCCTAAACCAAGGACTGAAATAATCTATGAAAATGTATTATAACGCTCTGCGGTAAAAAAAATTAAATCTCGCGACACATAAAATCGGAAGGACTACGGAAAAGAAAACAAATCAAGCAAACCCCTCGTCAAATTCGCAAACGCATCGGACCGACGACGCGAATTACTTATATTTGCTTGTGGCGCGTATACTTAAACCGCGCATTTATGTAAGTAAGTACTGTTCATGTTTTTAGTTTTTAGTGCGTTTAGATTTAACAATTTGTTATACTTACTTAGGTAGTGTTGATATTTTTATTATACGGCCTTGACCTTGACACGAGTCACAGTGCTTCGCGACGCGACGGGAACCAATAAGCTCGAGCGATTGTATCATATCAATAACAATTTTTTTTTAAATCAGCTCCTGAAAACCCTCGTAGGTACTTTTGGCAGGTTTTGGTGATGTTTGTTGTTACTTGATACGTTAACGAACCCATAACCTACGAGTATGCGCTGAACCACCTTTAGGGCAACAATCGTTTAAACGTCTTGCAGGCGGTCAGGCGATAGCATAAAATTGATGATGAGGCGGTTTAGCTCGCTCATAAGGATTGAGGTAAAAAAAATCTGAACTGGTTCACCGCGAATGTCCCCGATAGTAATTACGTGCCATATTACTATCGGGGCTACTTTAAACACTTGATTTTTTCTACCTGTTACGTTCAAAGTTCAAGCCTATGCAGATGATTGATGAAATTGCTGGCATTGCTGACTGAATTACGCGATTTTCATTACAGCCAACGGACCGTGGTGCTAGTAACAAGACTTTAACTGAGGTTTATTATGATAAACTAGCTCAAGACTTAACAGCATAATTTATTTTATACTAATATATTATAATATATTAAACGAATATTCGAACATGCGAACAAATTAATTTAATGCAGTCATAATTATTACAACCAGGTAACAAATCAAATTATTTATAGTAAATATTTCGATTTGTTTTTTAATTAGTCACACTACTATATTTAAATTACAAACTGAAAATAATTATTAGCCATATTTATTATTATATAAGTACTTAATATTTATTTACACCTGGCTCGGTATTGAAATGTATTTCTGTTTGTGTATTCGTGCGCTGATAAACATTATACTCGTTAATAAGTTTAAACAACCATTTATCAAAATAAATAAATTAAAATTAATTTTACCTTTCTAAATTAAAAGTATTAAATTTATTTTTAAATGAATCCTCCTAACAACTACTTGTCAAGTCAGTTGTACCAGCTGAAGGCAGGAGCACCACTCAACGCCATCATTCCATACCTACCTACCTGTAAGGTTAAAGTTTCGGTATAATAGGTATACAAATCACATATAATGATATATTTGATGATATATTTTAGCTAATGTTGGAACCTACAGTAAGCGATCATAAACATACTAAAAATACCTACATGTTTGAACGATATATATATCTAACTATTTAATTTATTTCCTTTTCCATTTAACTGGCAATAGACTTATCGAACTTATGACTAATTAATTGATTCCTTACGATTAATTATTGTTACCTACTCGTACATTCAGGGTTTAAACGTTCGAAAAAACATATTATATTACCTATACATATACCTAGATGCATACCATATGTAGCTAGTATGCCTAATAAGTGTACTATTTATTGGACTGATCAGTTCTTACTGGAGACCGGAGACTAGTAAATATTCAAGACGAACAACCTTCATACAACACCGCGTTCCTCGAGTACCTTTTTACCATTTTTCCATTTTACCTTTACCTTTATACGGATACAATCTGTCACATGGTCATATGCACAAAAGTTTAATTAATGCATAAAAAATCATTTTAGGTGTGTTCTTATTTAATGGCGCCATCTAGTTCTCAGATTTTTGAACTAAAATTTCGAAGGGCTAAATACGCTTTATAAATTTTATAATATCTACTTTTGTGACTAACTATAACATAGTTAGAAATCCGAATTAGATAAATAAATAATAAATAGCATCTAAATTATTGTTTGTTGGTGGCAGTTTACATACGCCAATAACTTAAATGTAAAAATTATATTTAATATCATCTACAACATTGACGATTCTGGCGGTTTTGTAGGGGGGTGGGGGGGGGGCTGTCAGTTATCTTTATTTACTAGACTCTGGTTCTTACTGTGTCGAAACATCCGTATTCGAATGTAATATCGGACCCCATAAAAATATAATGAATCGAATATGTGAAGATGCGTACAGATTATGTAAGCTTACCAACGTCTACTAAATTATAACGAAAGTGTAATTACATGTATGATCCATTAAGGGGGCCATTACCGAGAGCTGAGAGCGCGGGCGCCGCGCCGGCCCCAGACGGACGTCCGCGCCGCGCCGTCTTGCCTGTCGAGAACGAGAAATACTTCGCCTCGTTACACTCACTTGCGCAACTCCCTATAAACTTAACCACTTGACTGCGATTGTTCACAATTTATATATAATGTTCAGACTAATCATACCGGTCGAGAACGAGAAAGGAATCCACCGCGCCATCGAAGCTGCTTCATTCTGGCCAGGGCAACCTTTCACGACCACTTTCGGCAATGACGCAATTACTGTTCAAACCACCATTCCCTATTTAGGTATCGAGTAATTAAACGAGATATTGCATCGACATTTTTTAATACAAAAATAAAAATACTATATTTATCATACAAAACGTAACAGTAACACTGTGCACTAATAACAAGTTGACAATGAGATGCGTTGAGACAGTAATACGTCTCGTTGCTACTGATCTCACATACGAACACGGGAGACTATGTACAAAGCGTTCGGCAGCCAGATAGCGGTGGCAGGCAGTTTATCACTTGTAGATGTAATTCGAATCACCATTGCTTGTAAACCACGAGTATTAAATTATTACCACTGTACCTAAAGACATGTGATGATTTAAATAAATAGGATGTTTTGAACTGGCTACCACTCGTTTTTATATTTATTCTATATTTAATGAAGGGGGCCAGCTACGTGACCAGGAGGACCATATTGAGAGCTGGTAGCACCACCCTGACCACTGTGACTGCCGTGACCACCGTCGGATCCACTGTCGTCACCACCGGTGGCGCCAAAGTCAGCGCTGATGTCAGCCCCACCATGGGCGCTTCCGCCGCCGATGCCGGCGTCGCCACCGGAGAGAGCGATGCCTCCGAAGTCACCTCCGCTGCTGCTACCGCCAAGACCACCGCCAAGACCACCGCCAATAGCACCGCCGCCGATAGCACCACCACCGATGACACCAGATTCCTTCTGGGTTTGATATTTGATGAAGTAAACCTCGGGTTTGGAAGGCTGGGTCGGGGCTGGGGTGGGGATGACGATGTCGGGTTGTTCTTCGGGTTTCTTAACCAATACGTAAACCAGGGTCTTCTCTTCGTTCTGAGGCTGCACGGGAATAATGGGAGCGGTGGGGGTAGGGGGAGTCGGGGCTTTGATGAAAATGATTTTGTAGTGTTTCTGAGGAGGAGCCAACGGAGAAATCCTGGGAGCGTGGTGCTCGACGGGTTCTGGAGGAGGAACATGGACGTAGATGTGCTTTTGAACCAAAGGAGCACCGGAGTAGCCGCCGGCGTAGCCACCACCGAAACCGGAGTCACCGCCGAATGAGCCACCGCCGATGCTGCCGCCACCGAGTGAGTGTCCTCCTGACGAGTGGCCGCCGCTGAACGAAAGACCTCCAGAGTGACCGCCGCCAAACGACAGGCCCCCAGAATGGCCACCTAGAGAAATTCCACCGGTGTGTCCTCCCAGAGAGATCCCTCCGCTGGAGTGTCCTCCGAGGGAAGGAGCTCCATAACTGCCGGACGGTGCACGGGCGGGGGCCGAATAGCTATAGCCGACCGGGGGCTCGGGCCGGCCGTAGGCCAACGCCACGCAGGCGAATACCTGTAACAAGGTACAAGATCGTAAACATTACGAACGGTTTAGCGAGTTGCTTAATCTAGGTCACATTTTTCACAAATTGCATAATAAAGGTAAAAGTATGAACGTTTTTTGACATTGTATCAGATTAAGTCGAGGCTATCGGGAGCTACTTAAACGGCACGTGGTACTTATAAGCGCCGGTGCCCCGATGGCGTAACGATCAGCTTATATTTAACATGAAAGTGGAAGATCGCTTAAAAATGCTTCTCCATAAAAACGTTGTCCCCATTTTCCTCTCTATCCTCTTAATCAGTCGTCAACCTAGTCTCCCCTAATCTGTTGGACCTAGCCTAGGTTCCTGTTGTCAATCCTTAAGCTTATAAATAATTAAGCTCTGATAAATAATATCGACCACTCAGAACAATATAAATCGGCACCCCTAACTATGCAGATAACTACAAGCAACACTACAAATTGTCCTTGAGTCCTTGCGTTTTCGTTTACGTGACCTAGGGGTCCAATTGGTTGACTGTACGTATTTATAACATACAAGTACAATATAATAGCAGGGCACTAAACAGTCGCAAAGCATTTTATGTATAGTTAAATTAACGTTTCATAATTATAATTACACGGTTTAAGTACATTTTCTCAAAAATGGACGGCAAAGTCGACGTTGCCGGTTAAAAAGTAGGTCGCGAAGTGCGTAGTTAAAAACAAAACGTTAAAAATTAAAACGTTAAAAACATTGGAGTCTCGATTTCAGGATTGCAATGTTGCATACAAATTCCATTATTTGTCGAGTTCAAAATCTTCCAAACTTATTAAAAGTTGAAGTGGCCAACTGGCCATATCAAATGAAGGCATAGGTCCATTAAACAGCCAAACAGATGATCAGTACTTATTATTATACTGTTGGTACCGCGACTATTTAGGTGTCTCAAATAGGTTGGCGTACTTTCAGCAGAAAAATACACTTCTATTTTTAATTTAAAACATAAAACGGCGGCAAAGCAAATCTTTTTACTATTTTCTGTGAATATATATACATAAGAACGTTGCTTCTGTAAAATATTTCTATTATATTTGTATTTATTGCGACATTTTTGAGAAAAGCACTATATATGACTCGGCTGGAAGGCTACTTGCTGGCTTCGGATTCAATAAAACGTACTCCCAAGGTCGTCCGTTTAAAACGAATCCTCAGCCAGCAAGTAGATACTTCCGAGCTTCGACAATAATGTACTATTAGGAACTGTTACTAAAATCAAAACTTTATTACCGATCGCGTTTCTAGCACGAAGAGATGGCACCCGCCAACAATAATTATGGAGCGTTTTTCGCGGCTCGATCTAGATCTAGGGGAGCGTGGGGGCATGGGAGAGGGCAGGGAATGAGAGCGGTGTCAATATAGACTTAATCAATGATTGTATTTATACAAATGTAATTCAGGAGTGTCAGTCCTTCGCCAGGGCTTGCCTCCTATGAGCAACCTCGTAGTGCCCGCGATTAGTTGCAAGTGAATGTTTGTTTTTGGCCGCGGTTATAAAAAATATATAAATTTCATCATTGTCGATAAGCATTAAAATATGTGTTTTGTATTAACACGAAATATATGGCTATGTCCATCTAATCTTCGGCGCTACTTTAGAAATTTCAACTGCGAATCATATATTTTTATATTTTTTAATTTTTTGCACGGGGGATATGCGGGTAATGAGAGCCTTCATAGTACCACAGCAGAACTAATTGAATTTAGCTACAATTACCCCAACGCAGTTTATAATTTTTTTCTTATATATTTGACTGTATTTACATTTCTAAATGCCACGAAATAAGACCTTACAACGACAAAAGCCTTTTGGACAGTAGAAACCTTAGGAAATGTAATCCAAAACTATTTGGGATATGACTTGTTCTTTGGCTCTGATTACCCGAAGTGCGGGGTAATGGTAGCGAATTCCATTTTTTGTTTTTCATGTCTTTTTTTTCTCTGGCTATGGGTATGGCTTTCGTCCATAACAAAAACATTTTTTAATTACAACAAATATAAAAGTTCTTAATAAATATCCTTAGTAGGCTCCAATTCCCCCACGCTCCCCTACCTACTCAACAACCGAATTTACGACTTCAAATTTCTAAAGAGCCGGATCTGCCTTTGTTATTCATTAAAGGACGCACTTTAGATTGTTCTCGTTGAAAAGTATTTAAGAGTTTTATGATTATAGAATGAAACATTCAAAATTAGGAGATTTACTATTTTCCTGTTTAGGCCCTAAATGGCTTTGAAATAAGCAAAAAAATATTTTAAATACTCATTTAATGTAGCTATTTATTAAGCAGGTAAAAAGGATTCAACTCCAGTTTTATTTTAATTGTATTATATTATATAGGCACCTATAAGTAATTAAGTACCTAACTACATTTTTCCTCTACCAGTTAATCTGAAAATTAATGAAATTTACTTATTAGCGTGTTACTGTTAAATCGCATGTGCTAAGCTATTAAATGTGCGAAAATTAAAAAAAGATTATTTGCTCCAGGATCTTCATTTGTAAAATGATTTTTAAAATTAACTTACCACAAAAGCTCGCATATTGTGCTTGGTAAATTGATGGACTGTAAGGTCCTTAGCTGTGACCGTCCAAGTGGAACACTGCACTTGTGGAGATGTTCCCGTTGCGGTGATCTCGAGTTAACTGATGACATTCGGCATGCCGACCCGCTCTTAAATACCAAGGTGCTCATCTGTCAGAATACTCCATCCCTCCGAACATTTCACTCTGTAACGTGCAACTATCGTCATTATTTAACAAGTATACGGTCCTTTCTTTTCGACGAGGTCTACCGCTTGCGCGGTGCGCAGTCCGCACGCCGCCTTAGACCCACACGCTCGCTCACACCACAGCCACACACATGCCGCTCCCTGGGCGCTGATTGATAGCGACACCATAAAGGACTCGTCGGATTTAAGCTGTTGAAGTTGTTATATGATTTGCTCAAGGGCGACAAATACTAGGTACAAGTAATACAGCGCACCCGTGCTGCTCGGGTCGCGTGCCCACGTGCTCTTAAACCAACCCCTCCATTGAAACGCGTCGCAAATCAAACAATTTTAAAGGGCTGAGAAATGCATGTTTAATGGACTATGAATGCGACGTACAAATCCTATTAGCGCAATATCTGATATTCGACTTGAATAACAAGCGACTGTGATTTATTTGAAGCTTTAATACCTATACCCACGTGTTACAAGCACGTTACAAGTAGTTTTGTTTTTCGATATTTATCTACCTAAGTAAATATAATATCATGAAGACCAAATAGATTCACTACAAAAAAAAATTCGAATCACTCGTATACAATTACTGAATTGATAAGTACGACTGTATTTTATATAGATACCTACCTATACAAAGCATGTTACAAATTAATCAAATTATCATCGATTTGGGTGAACCATCAGCGAATGCTGACCTGACTATGATGCGGTTCGATAAGAAAGAAAGAAATCTGTTATTTCGTTGTTTGGGGGAATTATTGACCATATCTCTAGATATCAAAAATTTTTGTGTAATGATTGATACTGCAGCATTCTCCAGGACTTGTTCCCGTCTGGCCAATCAGTCATGACACTTAAAAAATTCACCCTTCGGGTAAGTTTCAAGATTCAAGGTTCTGGATCTGGATCAGAATCACCAAGATTTGAAGAGTTCCTTCAGTTTCTCATGTAACCCGTCATCAGAACAGGACATTGACAAAAATGTTTTTTAAAAACCTTACTTACAAATCGCCAACGTAGCGTAGCTGAGATACCATTACTCAAGTAGATTGTGGCGTCTTAGATTAAATTCGAATAAGGATGACATTAAGCCAAAAAATATATTCTAACTCACGTAGTTTTAGTAACTAGCGCTACATGTTTTGCACATGCATTATGTGAGTTAAACCGTATTTATTGGGCTTAAGTTAGTATGACTCGTGGCAGTTTAAATTCGAAGGATGATTTTCTTTTGATATTGATATAATATTTATTTCATTGAATTACGCTACCAATGCTACCATTGCTTGAAAAGAGTTACACACTGATCAATATTAAAATACTTATGTAAAATCATATGATGCAATCATATCCTTCATGTACAGTTATCAATGTAAGTTGTATCATTGTTAACTCTCCCTACCCTATCCAAAGAGATAGCTCTTCCTATTGCTAAATATATATTAATATATCATGCATGCGTGATGGGAATCACGCAAAGGCAGACCCGCCTGGGTGTAACGACTATCGAGAATTAATGGAAAAAAAATGTAACAAGCGATGGACTAAATATTGGTCTATAAAATAAAAATAAATAAATATCATAGGACAGTAAGCTCAATAAGCCTTGTCGTATGGGTACTAGACGATGATATATTTATATATAATCTTTACTTAATACATACATAATCTATAGTTATATATGTATAAATGCGTGTTGGCCTGCCTGACTGACTTATTAACGTAGAGCCGAAACTACAAAAGCTAGAAGCTGAAATTTGCAGATCAAGTTAAATTAATTATGTGTACCTACAAGAAATAAGGAGCGTTTTTGAAAAATTCAACCCCTAAAAGGATCCCCTTTTAGAACACTAACAGTCCCCTTTTTGTATGACATTTTATTATACAAGACAAAACAAGTTCAGCGTTTTTGAAAATTCATCCCCTTATGTTGTTAAAAAGGGGTTGAAAGTTGAAACCATCCATATCCGAATTATTTTCTTTATTTCTTATAAATCTAAACCAGCTACTATTTAAACCAGCAGCATTTACAACATACTATGTATTTAAAAATGATATCTGGGAAATGGATAAAGTATCTAACCACACACACCAAAATATACTCACCAAACCACCCCTCAAAGTTTGTTTCTAACCTTCGTATTTACTCTGTCGCAAAATTTTCAGGTGTTCTACCAAAGTTACCGAGTTTTGGCTTGTATTTTTTGATGATGTGGCTTTCTAATAGTAACAAGTATGCAAAATTTCAGCCCCCCAAACTTTATAGTTTTTTGTAAAAAAAAAGTAAAATTTGGGGGCTTATATTACATCACTGACTACTTGCAGACATGGTCTAGGTATACGTAATTATTGCAATAGACATCACTTAAATATCATATTATATGTACGTTACAACGTAGCAAAATCCATTTTCTAATCTGTGTATTACAACTTCACATGCAACATTACATACAACCTTCAAGGTTGGATAGTCCATGGCCCTTCCGACTCAGGCATAAGAATTTTATCGATACGGTTTAGTCAATTATAAAAATTTTGAAAATAGAACTTCATACATTTCGATAAAATATTTCTTGTTTAAGGAGACTCGATTCAATGCAAATTAGCTTAGCGTTGCTTGTTAGTCTCCATAGGCTACGGTGGCCAAAATCGAGAAATAAACTGTCTTAAAATTGAATTTAGCGCGGAGCAGGTACCAGGGCCTCATGAGTTACGAGGAGCTTTCGTTGGCCAACCCGCCGGGGGCGCCGGGCCCGGCGGCCGGGGCGCGTACGAGTATGAAGGTATCGCGGGCTGCGGCAGCTTGCGTATCTTACCTGTATACTTTTGGTTTTGGTTTAGTTTGGTGGTATGATTCTACTAGTTGAAACTTGAAAGTATTATTTTTTTGTCACATAGAAAAAGTATTGTATACAATAGTGATATAATCAAGCTTTTCAATCTCGTACCTTACTTAAGCAACTCAGCAAGCTTCGTTGCTTAAACACGGTGCTCGACTGAAAAGCTCTCTATTATATCACGATTGTATAAAATACTATGTGTTGTTAGTTATTCATTAAGATATGGGATACTAATAATAATAATAATCCGGCGGAACGAGTGGGCCCTCTCAGCCGCTTGGATTGACTACAAGAAGGCCTATGGGCCTATTCGGTGCCTCATTCATGGCTGGGGAGGGTCTTAGAGCTGTATAAAGTTGATACAGCTTTTAAAGCCTTCCGCGTGTATGAGGCAGTGGACCACAGTCCTTCGTCAACTAGGGGGAGGGGATGACCGCCCTGACCAGCAGGATTTTATAAGGATTGAGCGAGGAATCTTTCAGGGCGAAAGTCTGAGTCCCCTGTGGTTCTGCCTAACTCTGAATCCCCTCAGCACCCAGCTGAAGGATATGGGACTAGGTTGCCGGCTTCGGAGAGAGGGTGAAGTCATTTCTCCGACACCCCGAACGGTGCACGACAGCCGCCACAGTCTCCTGGCCGTCGTGGCAGGGAGATGGGACAGTGCCCTAATTAGGCACTGGACCTCCCAACATCTTAGTTTAGGTACTAACATGGTAATTTAAGTATATTTGTAACTAACAAAATATGGATTGTAATATCGTCCGAAATAAATGATTTTTATTTTTATTATTATTTTTATTTTTTATTTCTCACCTTCTGTACATGGATGGACCTAAAATTATTTGCACCAAATAGCCAAAACTTGTTGGAGCTACTGAAAACCACCGAAGTCTTCAGTAGTGCCATTAACATGGAGTTTGGTATCGATAAATGTGCGGTTATGCATGTACAGCGGGGGAAGGTTGTAAATTCAACAAATTTACAACTTTCTGAAACAATGTCTTTCAGATCTATCTCTGAATCAGAAACCTATAAATACCTTGGTATGTCACATTAGTTGGATATTGAGGACGCGGGTATTAGACGGTCGGTGAAGAAGCGCTTTTTCAGTCGGCTCACAAAAGCCCTTACATAACAGTATTTTGTCAGGAGGCAACAAAGTGCGCGCCTTCAACGTAATGCCCCTACTTACATACTCCTTTGGCATAAGTACTAAGGTCAACTCAGACCGAGCTGGATGCCCTGGATCGGAGGGTCAGACAGCTGCTCACCACACACCGTATGCTATACCCACGCTCGTCTGTTATGAGATTGTACATCCCACGGAAATGTGGAGGTCGCGGCTTTCTAAACGCCAAAAATCTCCACAACCGTGAGGTGTACAATCTCAGGAATTATTTCCTCAGCAACGAGTGTGGGATGCATCGTGATGTGGTGGCAGCAAACAGAGGCTCACGCCGCTCCCCTTGGCAAACGAGAACTGGCACAAACCTGTAGTACTAAGCACCGAGGACCGCAAGGCGGTATGGAAGGATAAGCTACACGGGCGGTTCATGGGACCTGCCCGCGTCGGTGAACTGGCTACGATTCGGGGACCTCTTCGGAGAAACTGGGGGTTTTGCCTGTGCAATTGCGGACGAAGTTGTCAGACGAATAACTACTGGAGACATATCCTGAAGGTACGGTCGACATTTCTCAGGCATGCCGCCATCCCGGAGAGTCACTCAGGCATATTATCTCCTGTTGTTCTCATCTTGCTAACGGCGAGTATTTGCACAGACATAATCTCGTAGCCAGAATTATTCACCAGCAGCTTGCTCTCCTATACGGCCTTGTGGACCGCGAATTGCCGTACTACAAGTACTCTTCTGCGCCAGTTCTCGAAAATGGTCGTAGCGCCATGTGGGATGTTGACTAGACGATCATTGTTTCGATAGTCGTGTCAGCGAACGGTCTCATAGCGAAGAGTCTCGACCAACACCTAGAGAGACTCTCGCAGAAGGCGGTAATTTTGGACAAGGTGCGACCGCCGACCGGCACCCTAGGCTAGATTTGTTATAATGCGTTTATGTGTATTTTGTATTGTTTTTGTATTTTACTTTTATATTCATGTTATAAAATTCTAACCCCAGAAAAATGATGATAAAGAGAATAATATTTTTGTAGGAAATTTTACGTAACTATAAGATTATTTTTTGCTATGAGTTATTTACGAAAAACTATAAAAAGGGACTATTATATAGTTTATTACTATTAATAAAAGGCCCAGGTAACACTAAATAAATATATATATATGTGTGTGTTATATATATATTTAGTGTTACCTGGGCCTTTTATTAATAGTAATAAACTATAGTAAAAATAATAGTCCCTTTTTATAGTTTTATATATATATATATATATATATATATATATGTCGCTATATCTCTATTGCTCACTGTACCAAAATCGTGAGGTCTTATTCGGTGCGAACTACTACTTTTGTACTTTGTAAGTACTTTTAACATTACATTTATATAGCTAAACTCGAAACCTTCTGGATTAGTTTTGTTTCGTAAACAAGATACAAATACCACTCGAAAATATTAAAAATACACGTATAGTAAGCACAGTCTATAAAACTATACAGTCATTCGACGAAGCCGTCCAGACAGCGGGGTGCGAGGGGCGAGGGGTGTGCCGCGCGCACCCGAGCTGCATGCATTCGCCATTGTTAGTAGCTCGGTACACGATAAAGTCGTCGGTCCACTATATACTTGTTACACTGTGGTAGTAGTAGCACAGATATTATATAATATAGGTTAAATTATTTTTCGGGAAAATATGTAAATGAGTTGTGTCCCCGGACGCCAAATGCAATCACTGACATCATAGAGTAACTTAAACTAGAGCGGTACTGTCATAGTAAATTTTGTAACCCCAGTAAATTCACTGCCATCTGTCGACACACTTTAAAACTAAAAATAAATATTTATAAAAATACGATAAAATTATTTAAATATGGATAAATGATTTTTTTTATTTGCATTAATTATTTTTATGATTTTGACCCATGTTCTTTCACTGATATGCGTTAAAATTGTTAAATAACAAACGAAACAGTCAACGCCATCACGACAGTGGGCCAAAACTAGTGGCGCCCTCTGAACGAGAATCAAATTTTCTTGATTTTCGAGCACGTTTTTTCCTTAGACTGTAAACATCTATTACGGAGTTATATCTATCTTTGCTGACATAAAATGCAGGTTTTAGACTGCACGCCGCGCCGCCGCCGGTACGAGTATCGTAAAAAGATCTTCAAGTATCGAGTAGAATTGTAATAATACGTACCTACTCCTTACAGTTATTTTCATTAGATTTACTAACAATTTGCGAAGTAGATCCCCGAGGCACATGCATGGGATGATTTGATATTGAAAAACCATTTCTAATAAGAAGTTCATTGTACGAGATTACAGTACACAATCGAAGGGGTTGTCGAATGTCACTTACTATGTTAAGTTTGGTGAGGCATTGTACACGTTCTGTCATAAGGAACTACCACATACCATCATACGTATATTGTGCACAAATGTGCTAAGGCGCATACGCCATGTGAGCCAAGTTATATTTACTGTGGCGTGGCGTAAGCTATATTGTGGCATTATAATGTAGCGAGCTAGCGAGGCATAAGTGTCGGATAAGTTAGTAATCTCAATAAATTAATGTACCTAAAGGTATGTCACTGAGTCGCTGTCGAAGAAATGGTTACATTGTGAGCTGGTGCCTTGGTACCATACGGAATTCGGCCCGACGTTATCCATAGGCACTACGACCATCAACGACGCGCGATATAAGAAATACGTACTAAAAGTTTAACCACTATTGCGTCCTAACAAAGAAGGCCTAAGGTGCATATTTAGGTATATTTCCTAGTAACGACAGTTTACTCACACTCTCCTCCACTACTGGGTAAATAAGAGCTGAAGACGTGCGATTCTCTAAACATTCACTGCTGGCAACACACATGATGTGTGTTAACTAAGTATTTTGTTTATGTATCCCCTTCAAACAATTTCTTTAATTTAAACTGATTGTGACCGTAAATGCTTTGCTCATCAGCTACGTTTCGTTCATAAGTCTTATCAGATTAAGCCATTAAGTACTTTTTCCTCAGTCAGTGCTAAATCAAATTGTTCGTGTCAAAAGGTTCGTTACGTTTCTTTACTGCCGCACTGGAAAACGTACCTTATGGTAATCTGAAGTGATTTAGATACGTAACTGAATTAATAAGATAATTTTCCCTCGCAAGCTTCTCGTTATCGCTTGGAGGTCGTCGTTACCCAATCAAGATATATACGATTTACAAACGGCGAACCTTGATGTGACCTTTCCTAAACATCCACTCTTTAAATAATAAATATATGTGACGTATTCAACCAAAAGGTACCACATTGTCGCTTGTTGATAAGGTTGATTTCTAATTGAAGCTATATGGAAATAGCGCCTTACTGACAAGCGACAATAAGTACCCTTTTGGTTAAACATGGCACATATACTCTTAAAATATGAAATTCACGCTTCGCGAATTACACAAACTATTTAAAGCTTCCGTATCCACTGTTCATTTATAATACTTATCTGGGAGACCGAGCTTGGCTCGGAAAATATATAAAAACTCAAAAATGCGCGTTTTTCCAGAGATAAGACCTAGTTAGATCGATTTCTTGCCCCCGAAAACCCCCATATAGCAAATTTCCTCAAAATCGTTAGAGCCGTTTCCGAGATCCCCGAAATATATATATATATATATAAGGTATAAGGTATGAGACGGAGAAACACTAACTATACTATATATACATATCTCGGCCGCCAACACTATGAATGATCAATGCATGGTCATGTTGGTCATCGAGGCATAGATTATTAGGGGTTAGAGATTTCGGCCCAAATTCCCAGATATGTGGAAATTGTGAAATGTATTGCCATTTTCACAGAATTCGCTTGACATACATACATACATACATATAATCACGCCTATTTCCCGGATTGGTAGGCAGAGATCACGGATTTCCACTTGCTACGATCCTGGCATACCTCTTGGGCTTCCTTCACTTTCATAACATTCCTCATACACGCTCGCCGGTTTAGGGTGCTCTTGACCTGGCCTTTCTTCAGGATTTCCCCGATCTGATCAGAGAAAGTCCGCCGAGGTCTGCCCCTTCCAACTTCGCTTGACTTGAATCTTGTAGTTAAGCGTAGTTACTCGATTAGACAAAGGCTCAGAACAGAACATGATACACAATATCAAACCGTACAGAATTACCGTAACGCCTACTAGTATTACGATAACATTTACTAATTCCAAGTTTTCTTTAGACAGTATTATAGGGCAGAATAATTTATATTTTTGTTGAATTTCGCGAAACGGCTCTGAGACGTTTATATTAATCTCCATCAATCATTTATTTTCTTCGGAGCTTAATCTTTTCCGGGTTTTAATTAGATGTTCTTTTAATACGCAGGAAACTAGGACTATCCATAATAATATTTCATTCTAAACTTTTTGTTATCGTGGTAAGATGGAATACTCGTATTAATTAAAGCCTGATTTGGAATATATGATCAATGTCATAACTAACGTTTTCACCTCAGCAGCTCGAACAAGCCTACTTTCGTCATTCCCTGGAGTGCGAGTGGGAGTGAAACAATGTAGCTTTTTAATTTAGTGAAGGCCATGAACTTCATACTTTTATTACATTTTTTTTATGGTACTGTACGGTACGGTATGGTACGGTACGGTACGGTCCGGTCCGGTCCGGTCCGGTCCGGTCCGGTCCGGTCCTGTCCGGTCCGGTCCGGTCCGGTCTCGTCTCGTCTCGTCTCGTCTCGTCTCGTCTCGTCTCGTATCGTCTCGTATCGTGTCTTATCGTATCGTACATATTATAATACTTTTTTTCTGTTTATTCTGTGGAATTCGAAATACATTTTAACCTTTAATATGTTCTCACTACTGAGGTGAAAAATTATGTGTGCAACACGAGAGCAAAGTTATTTTACATCTCGTGTTTTTGAGTCCCTCGCTACGCTCACGATCCTACATTAGAATCACTCGCTTCGCTCGTGATTCAATTATAAAATATTTCGCTTTCTCGGGACTCAAAATAAACACTCGCAAGAAAAACCAACTTTCCTCTCTTGTTGCACAAATAACTATTTTCTCACACCATGTATGATTTTAATCAAATTTGTAAATGTTTCTCGTAATTAAAAAGTTAGGGAAGATCTGTATCCTATAAAACCCACCCAATATTTTTTTATAGGATGTTTTCAGCAGATATTACATGATTTATAGCAAATATTTATTTGTTTTTATGTAAATGAAATGTTATTTAACACAATCTTTAACTATAGTTTATCAAAGGACTGTTTCATTTCAAACATAGACAGAGAGAATCATACTATCTTTGTCTTACACTAGTACTAGCACCCAAAAGAAAAGTTTTTATTTACTGCCAATTTGGTTTGACCAACTATACCTATTAAATGAGGTTTAAAAAATATTTGGCTGAATGGAACTATCATTGCCATGTGTCGTAAACAGAAAAAATCAAAAATTAAAAAGTTAAACCGGCGCCCGCTATCCTCACTCAAAATTGAATCAAAATAATGCATTTTAAATTGGAACCGTGTGTTTTTGTATAAAATTGGTCTTGTGATAAATTTTTGCAATGTTTTTATCATCGCTAAAAGTAATATGTAGTCCTGAACTCCTGAATTGACAATTTATCGTTTAATTTCAAGGGAAAATTGGTACCTAACCGTAAGTGTATGTAATTGGGTAGTTGACATTTTTTAAGGTAAGGTCAATACGGGTAAGTGTGTCTGGCCTTAACATTGGGCCTGTTTACACATTGATTAGTGTTTATTGATAATTCATACATTTGCCACTAAACGCAAGTAACAAGTAGCAAATGCATGAATTCGCAATAAACACTAATCAATGGGTAAACAGGCCCCAATATAAAAGCCAGCAACATTAATCCCTATGTCACACACCCTTATTGACCTTACCATTATTTATTTTCCTGTTTGAAAGTTTGAGGTCTTGTATTTTATTATTATTTCCAAATATTTTTAAGTGTCTAATTTATTGCGATAGCTCATTGACCTCATTGTCTGTCTATTTAAATAACTAGATTTAGTTACAAATTTCAACATGTGTCAACGTCCCTATTACATTACTAGGCCAGGAAATGAATGCCCAAAAAAAGTTATAGAGGGAAATGCTTGGAATACAATTTTTGACTTCGTAGCTTTGTTTAGACTAGTTAGCAGGTGAACATATCAAAAGTCCCCGGCCGTAACCCTGGTGCCGGGGGGAGAGGGGGTGTTACAAGTTTTATTAAGTGAAGTTTTTCGATATCTTGTATAGTTTTTGAAATATCCGCTCTTGAAGGTTTATTTAGGGTTCTCATTTTTATCTTGATTATCTACAATTCTACATCAGTGAAGCTTCTAGGCCGGGTTTGGTATCGTTTTCGTATAAATCGCGGGTGCTGAATTCATTTATGGTATCAATATTGACACCATTTCGCTTAAACCGCTGAACCGATTTTGTTGAAATTTGGTATAGAGATGGTTGGAGTTCCGGGACAGTAGTACATAGGATAGTTTTTATAACCAAAATCATCTTCTAAGGGTGTGAAAAGGGGTGGGAATTTGTATCAATATCAATAACCGCTAAACTTATTTAAATAATATTTGGGATGGTCTACATGTTTGATTTAGTTGAAAATGATACCAAATATGACTTTAAACCTACACTTAAACAGTATTAACCTCAGGAATTCAACTTCGGCGAAGAAGCTGAATTCCCCTGACACCAAATTTCACACCTTCAAAGTATAATTTTTGAAATAAAAACCATATTATATCCTGTCTCGGGACTTAAAACATCTATTTACCAAATTTCAACTAAATCGGTTTAGCGGTTGAAGAGGAGTAAAAAAAAGTCATTTGTTTAAAGTGTATATGTTTTTACTTGGGAAAGGTGTCAATTTTGATACCATAAATGAATTCAGCACCCCGATTTATACGGAAACGATCCCAAACCCGGCCTAGCAGCTTCACTGATGTAGATAATGAAGACATAAATGAGAGCCCTAAATAAACCTTCAAGAGCGGATATCTCAAAAACTTCACTTAATAAAACTTGTAACAAATTAAATCTCTTTTCATTTTGTATAAGTAGCCAAGTCGCTCAGACGCAGTTTGCGAGATATAATCGAAAAATTGAACTTTCAAACCCCCCTCTCCCTCCCCAGCAACAGTATTATGGTCGGGGAATTTTGATATGTTCATCTCCTAACTAGTCCAAACAAAGCTACGAAGTCAAAAATTGTGTTCCTAGCATTTCCCTCTATACCTTCTTATTGCTTGGCCTATACAGCATTTACAGCATTTTTGATCAATAACCCTGCTTGGGATTTCGGGTTTTGTCCACACATTATGAACTTGCTACGGAACGAAGAGTGAATGAAAAGTGACAGCTGCAATGAAATGCACCGTGCGGCGTGAGGTTCTCGTACCACCGGCATTCAAAGCGTTGCACCACCAGAAAATAATAGAGGGCAAAGTAGAGGGCAAAAGAGGTAGAGGAAGAAGGAAGCTAGCCTGGATGGACAATATTAAAAGCTGGACTCATATTAACGACGCTGCCAACCTGAGCAGATTGGCACAGGATAGGAATAAGTTCCGAGAGATGGTCGCCGACGTCCGATGAGGACATGGCACAAGAAGAAGAAGAAGAATGGCGGGTTGCTGGGACGTCAGTCTCCCGTGACCACTAGTTCAACCTAGCTGAAACGTCGGAAAAAAGGTAAAATAATGAAATTTAATCGCGTTAGACCCGTTAATGATATTAATCATGTCTACAAAAAGCGAGTTTAAAGTGTTATATGCTTATATGTATGTACCTACCTATTGAGCGCACAAACTACCACAAAAGACTCGTCATTACTGGCATATAATGTTATATAGCATTTAGCTACTTGGTTGGGACTGTTCAGAAAACCTATCTAGCCTAACAAATTTGCTATCTTTGTTCTAATAATTGTGTAATGTGTCACGTCCATTAATTGTGTAATGTCATGTATTCGTTAGTTATAACTAGTAAATTAGAAGCTTAGATCATAGACTGCCAATCAAATACGCACCAACAATAGCATCGCAAATTAATTCACGCACGGAATGTAGTTGACCTTTCACGTGCCTCACGCTTACAGCCAGTTTACAGTGTATTGTAGCTATTTTCTACTATTCTAAAGCTATTTCTGTTTTTTACTATCTCAACCAAAATACCTAGCTTTGAAGAATCATTCAAGCCTAATACCCATAGGGATTTTACTCCCGCTTGCCAGAGCATCTTTGTCTATGCGACATTAAATTACATGTTCATAGGTACTCGTAGTATCAAGACCCTCGGCCTTTTAGGCCTCCTCACTTACTCCACAATCCACAATCCACAACCCTTTAACCGGTCCAACTCATGTTACAATTGAAAAGTTATATTTATCTTCACTTTCGAATTTCATTAAGATTTAAACAATTATAAAAATTAAAAACCTGACAAGTGCGATCACCTGTGAAAATGTAAGCTATCACGGTTAATATTTTCGGTTCTCTCGGCTATTTTAATTTTATGCCCAATTTGTTTGATGCCAGTGAGTAGGTATTATTTCCTTCTTACTTTTTTTTATTGTTTTCGAGTGTAAGGTATATTTTGTTATACGTTTGTGTTATTTAATGACACATATAGCACCGCGTAGTCTATTGATTTTTTGGTAAAGGGCAGTGGAAAGTGCGCCGTAGAGATTTAAGAGGTCATCGCTAGCCATGGATAGGAATTTTCGTAGAATTACATTAGAGTTTTGAATGATTAACGGTTAGTTTCACTAGACTTTGACACCCACCCGCTATCATCAGTCACCCATGAACATGATGCATGTAACTGCGTCGAAATATCGGGAGCTCATAAATAATACAAAAGGTAATCACGGTCTTTATCCCGGTCAATTATTGATATGTCTAGAATTACATTATCTTAATATTTGACAGATGTCAACGGTCAAATAACTCTCATAGTTGCTAGGGCGGCGCTATTGTCATGTCCATAATACAGATCTGGCGGCCTAGCCAAGGTGACGATCGTTTACGCTTCGCTATCGAATCGCTTTGTGTCTCTATCACTCTTCCATATTAATGTGACAGTGACAGTTGCGTTTCGTTCGCTACGGAGCGTTAGCGATTGACATGTTGTCTACGTACGCTTGTAAGTTGTACGAGTTCTGCCCAGCGAATGTGTAGGTACGTGCGTCAGATTTTTAAGTGTTGAACAGACGTGATGCCGGGACATGAAAGGTGAGCACTAAGTAGGTGCTCACCTAATTAGACCTTCGGGGGTAGGTACATACCTAGAATTAATATTACAAAACCCCCGAAACCCCGAAGCCCGAAACCCGAAACCAAAAACCAACCAGAAACCAAAAAACCTAAGCAAAATAGCTCCGTAGACAATTCTACGGAGCTATTTTGCTTAGGTTTTTTAGTTTTTGTTATTTTGCTTATACGAGTTTGTACAATTTACACCTATTTTATGTGTCTGTCAAAAATGACCTCTAACGAAACCCGTTAATAGTTAAAAATACAGAGCACTGTACTGTTTCTTGTAATTTTTTTATTGCTTAAATGAGTTGTGGTTACATGCCCATTAGTTTTCACGAAGCACATGGGGGAAGAAACGGGAATAATAAATTGCATTAGTCCGAGTCTGAAACCAGTGCAATTAGTTTAATTATTTTTTGTCAATCAATGGCTTCAAAAATATTACATTCTGTTGAAATTTTAAAACAATTCACTAAAATAATAGTACCTACTTATACATCACTACATAGTTTAAAAAAAAGTCGCTTCCTGCTGTCTGTCTGTCCCTTTGTATGTATCTTTAAAACTACGCAACGGATTTTGATGCGGTTTTTTTAATAGATAGTGATTCATGAGATCATGAGGAAGGTTTATATGTATAACACATCAGCACTGCACCCGTGCGAAGCCGGTGCGGATCGCTAGTTATGATATAAATGTGCTACGTTGGTCATTACTTACGAGACGATATTGTGCCAATATGTGTAATGACCAAAGCACACGTATTTGATACGACGTTTTTCAACACACTTGCGAGGCAAAAACTTAGGTATATAGTATTTACTAATCAAATTTTCAATTGTTATACTTAACAGTTAAGGAGTAAAAGTACCGTTCGAAAAAAGTGTGAACATACAATTACCGCACTAGTTTAATAATTATAATAAATAAAGCACGCGACTTTAATATAATAAGCGGTTCAATAAGTTCCACAGTTCCACAGCAAAACATTGTTTAGATATACAACTAAAGTAAAACATTTTTAGGTACAGTTGTTTTCACTTCTAGTAGTTTGTTTTTATATTATGTATGTTGCTCACTTGCCAGAGCCGTAAACCAGCTACTAAAAATGTTTTCAGGCTTTTTAGGGACATGCCCCGATAGTAGGTACGTGTCTTTCTGCATTATTAATTTTGTGTTCCGTTTGCTTGCACAATTTAATGTATATAAGTGTAAGATGGTTATAGAGCTTCACGTATATAGACGAAAATTTATACACTAAGATATGCATGTTATTATAGTAGCAAAAAACTTTGTATTTAATGATTTAAGTACTTATTTTTGCTTCAACCTAGATTAGTGGTAATGTTCTGCTCAGACAGATTCAAAGGGAGGCTGACTAAATGTTCAGATTAAGGGGCTCTCGATGACCTTCGATTAGTTTCTTTTAATTGTCTGGTTTTTATAGCTTATCGTATTAATATTAAAGAAAGTAATACATATTTGGTACATACATATAGCTACAATAAAAAGCCTTCTAAATAAATTGAAACTGCCAATTATAGGTATTAAATAGAAACCACATTTATTTATTTAATCTTTATTGCACAAAAGAAAATACAATCGTACAAAAGGCGGACTTAATGCTATGAGGCATTCTCTACCAGTCAACCTTCGGGCAAAGCAGAGAATTTGTAGGCGGTGCAACATAGTGACTACATATATACAAGTATACTTAAATAATGCATAGGCATAGACATACATACATATACACATTTATGTTGTTGGTGGTAGTTTTTTTTTTAGCTCAGCTCTTTTGCATATTAATAAAGATTGATACGCCGATAACCGACCTGACCTTATATTGCAATGCTGAGATCGTACATATTAGCTAACAATAGCCAATCAAATCAATTTAACTCCTATTGCATTAACGCGTATACGTAAGCACAAGTGAACAGTACAAACACAATCGAAAATAAAAGCAATTTTCCGTATATCGCACGTGTACCTACTAGCCAGCTGACGACTGCACATCAAGACATGACATTCGTGATATGCATTATAATTTAACCAAACGATGTCTAGCTATTACTTAACATGTAGATATTCTTATTGTTAACTTCATAAATATGTAGAATTATATAATTCTTCGCATAACTGAATACTACAAAAAAAATTAGATATATATTTCATAATTTATTAATATTATTTATGAAATGATGCACGGTATTGACACCCACGCAAGCTAATATCGTATGATTTCAAAATTGAACCACTAGCGTAAATCCTGACCAGGAATACTCGTATATGATCACGCGCCATGTTGCGGAATTTCATTGGAACTAAATTGTTCATACTAAACAGAACTGTCACCACATACATGAGAATAACAGCGCCCTCTTGACAATGATCGTATATTTCTGGTCGGCCTTTATATTGATTCAATAGTCATACAAACTTTGATGCCCCTTTACACTCCTCCACCGGTCGATCTTCGTTTCAAACCAGCTTGGTCGTACAGCCTGCACCAACACTAGCGAATAGAACGGTGTCCCAAAAGTATTTGCCACAGTCTAATTGTTCTACATAATTGAGACCTCTTTTGAAAAGCTGTTAGAAAATGGTAAATACTTGTGACGTGTACGTAGTCTCATCCACTACTGTTAATGCTGATAAGGAAACTAGTATGCTTGTCGTCTAAATTACGTAGAAATGCTTACGAATTAAGTAGGAAGGACAAAAAGATATTAAATATTAAGCGTATTTTTGATACAACCTTTGTAAAATGTACATAATCGACTTCTCGTCCATATTCAAATAGGAGTATAATTGTATGTATTACATATAAAATTGCTTGATAGTTGACGCAGTCAAGCGACGCAGCATTCAATATACGTAAATATAATAAATAAACCTAGAGATTTTTCTAACACGAACAAGGCAACGCTAGTGACTTCCTTCCGATATTTAGTTTAGTGGTATATTATATTATCGATATTTTGTAACTGTAATGATAATGTCATAAACAAATGTGGCATGTTTGGAAATAAATAAACAAGAATAACGCGACTATTAAATTATTAAATACGTTACCTACATACTTCATATTAATAAAAAAACCATGTCACATATACCGAGATTGTCCTCCAAATGGCCATCGGACAATGAAACCATCATACAGGATTTCTTTACATGGTTCTCGAAGTATACTATCATTTTTTTTACATATTTTCGGGTGTCAAACTTATTTGTCTCTTTGAAAAAATCCACTTTAATTGACTAAAAGATTTTTCAACTTCCACTGACGTAATGGATGCATAGCGGAAATACGAAAAATGATTAACATTGAAGGGGCACATATCGATAACAGGATTGTCGATGTTATTATTTTGTCAAGCACTAACAACATGTCGTTCGGACTAGGAAAATGTCTAGGTCTAATAATAAAGCTCTGATACTATTTATAGCAAAGTCAATGAGTTTTCTATTGGTTTTGTGTGTTTATACATATGTATCTATATTGGAATGGATATTAAATATTACAACGATTATAAAGAAAAGGAGCGTAAAATTGCATTCTTGCCGTGAAATATTCAATAGCAGGTCTTTAATGCAAATATTCTATGTAGGTAGGTACTCTAAAAAAGTTGATCAAGTATTGTATAGTTTTGGTCGCATACTCGGAGCCGCGCAACTATAGGTACGCTCACTTCAATTCGATAACAGCTTTTAAAAGTACCGTGGCCATTTATCTGGTATATAATCTAAACCAAACAGAAGTCGTCATTAACCTGATGCTGCACGTCGTTCCGGACCAAAAACTGACAGTATGCGGCAACTCTACTTTCACTCTCAGATCAAATGACCGCACTTACCCTATTGGTTAACTCTACATATCTTACTCGCCTCAATCGATCAAGTAATAATGCAGGTTGCGTATTACTATTTTTTTTATAAAATATAACTGACGGTGTTGCTAATAGTGTGCGACTGTTGTGTTCGCGAAAGTTTAACATGCACAGTAGGCCGAGCACATGATTGACGCGACAGTATCTCGCCGCGAGATAGACTACCCGTCTTTTACTAACTGTACGAATTAAAGGGGAACGGGTAGTCTATGTCGCGGCGAGATACTCTCGCGCCAATCATGTGCTAGTCCGGCAGGGTAAATTACCCAGTAAGGCACTGAATAAGTAGTACCTACAGTATGATTCAACAAAAGGGTAGTTTACCCTGCATATTGTACAATAAATGATTGTTTTATTTAAATCATTATTACGATTCTTGTTCCCAAAATTTATTTAGATTTAACCACCCTAATGTGATTTATTGATTTACTTGTATTTACTATTATAAGATAAGCTTATAAGCTTCATTGACATGTGCTGTAATTATAATTCGACTACCGTAGGCTCAATAGGCGTAACGGACAAAATGCGATTTTTCAGGAGAGCCAAAAAATTGTTTTATTTTGAGAAAAAAAATCAATACTTTTGTATTTCTTTGAATAAACTGATGCCTGTTTGTGGCTTATTCTTAGCTTTCTGAGCTCTTTTAAACTGTTTTGTTGAACTTACGATACAATGCTTATTTACGAAAATAGCATGTCCCTTACGCCAAAAAACACGATTGTTTTTTAAGGAGGGCGTCCCTTGTTTTACAATGCTTTTACAATGTTAACCTTATTAGCAAAAGGGCGTAATGTACAAACATTAATACCTTTTTAGTACCATTTGGCCTAAGTCCAACCATTTCCTTACAATATTGGTAGTCCCATTGAAGATACATTTTTCTGGGTACTATAATGTACAAAATAAAAAAAAACGCGTTTTTTTTTCATAAACTATTTTTTTCATAAAGTATTTATTAATTGTTTAGTTATTTTTCCTAATCTTTTTATTTTGGATATTCAAACGAGGATTTTTTTGCCAGAAAATCAATGACTATTTATTATAATGATTACTTTAGTAATCATGCATATTTTTTTAATATTTTAATGTCACTTTAAAAAAATACTGTTGCCCTACCACCTATATAATTTCATATCAGATATCAAATCTAATCAATAAGAAGAAATCTATTGATGGAAAAACATTTGCTTTTATTATACCATAAACATTTAAGCGTTATTTCTGTTTGTTTTTTTTTTTAATATGATAGTATAAGTGTACTTTATAAATAATTGTAGATTTGAAATTTCGTACGTCTATTTATATTACAGTAAAAATTAACGAATATTTGATTATTCATGACATAATAGATTAGTAAAACAGCCATATGGTCAGGCCCTTTTACTACTTTTACTTTTATTTAAATCCGAACATAATAGGCATTGACTTTCAAATTGCAAATGACCCAATTATTAATAACACTAAATGTTATTAATTACATTAATTTTTCTCACCTTAACCGCCTCATTTAATTATAATTAATTATGATTCTTTATAGAAGCTACCCCAAATTAACTCCACGTTTGTTATAAACCGTTCCTTTTATTTAGTGTTTTATCTGTTATCGAACTATTGTGGCATTTGTTATTTTTTAGAATTGATGAACTATGTCCCCATTCGTTCAATCAATATTCACATATTTTAGTAACCCTCTAACCCTATAAGTAAATAACTAATAAGCAACTAATGCAAGTACTTATTATTATTTTAAAATTCGAAATTGTACGTATTATTTTGACGTATCTCATATTTATTTCTCTAACAGTCGTATAAATAACAACTAGCTGTGGTCGTAACGTATAGTGAGCACTCGAAAATCTATTGCAAATGGGCATAACGTACAAAAAAATAGCACGCATGGAATATAAGTTCAGATGCAAAAGGGCGTATCGTACACGAAGTTGGGAGTTACGCCCAAATGTCTTAGGACAATTTTTTTAAGTGGTGGATACTGCAAAATGCGTTAGAAAATTGAGTTCAACCACCATTTTTTCGTGGGGCGTAACGGACATTTTTTTCAAGTTATCGAGACGTTAAATATACCATTCGATAGAGAAAAAAAATCTGAGTATAACTGCATTCATAACTCATGGCTCAACTCATCACTCAAGGCGGACAGCGGAGTCTTAGTAATAGGGTCCCGTTTTTACCCTTTGGTTACGGAACCCTAAAAAGTTAGTTCCGCTTGTATTACAATCTACAAGCTTTTGATAAACAAGGCACAGACTGATGTTTTGTACCAGTTTATTACACGGCTTTGATAGACAGCCTACCTCGTTTCGTATCGATCGTAGTTCGAAAACTGTGTATAAGGTGCGTTAAGGTAATCTGAAAACAGGGGTAAGATAATTCCGAATCGCGTGTAATATTTTTTAGTGCTGGCAACATTGTTCCAACTGCCATTAAGTGCCTTGTGCCCCGGGCCCCGTCCAAGCCCCGTCGCACTTGAAGTTCGAAGTCGTGTGCTACTGGCAAAATTGTCAAGTTGGTAAATTAAATTACAATTCTCAATCTTACCCCATCTTCTGTAACTTCTAAGTATCAGAAAATAGATACAAGTAATATAACCAACGAATTATTTTTAAATTTTATTCGATTATTCAATTTAAATAAGGCTACTGCTTACGTGCCTTATGATTTACACGATTCCGTGTTTACTCAGTAAAATTTCACAATGGAAGATGAACATATATGGTTTTTTACATCAATAACCATCTTAATGTCAACTGCGCAAGACACCGCGTACTGCATACCCCGGTGGGGTAAGAGTAAAATACATATTTAGCTAAACCTTTTTTTTTTCAGATTTACACTAGTCAATGTTTTTAATGTTCGAAAACGTATATATATTATAGTGTCGATCATCAATAACGTTTATATACAGCATTTATATACACAGTTTTAGAAACTATGTTTATCTTACCCCGCTACTTACTTATATCAAAGATAGATATAATTCCGTAATAGATGGATACAGTCTAAGGAAAAAACGTGCCTCGAAAATCAAGAAAATTTGATTCTCGTTCATAGGGCGCTGCTAGCTTTGGCCTACTGTCGTATAGATGGCGTTGACGGTTTCGTTTGTTATTTAACAATTTTAACGCATATCAGTGAAAGAACATGGGTCAAAATCATAAAAATAATTAATGCAAATAAAAAAAATCGTTTATCCATATTTAAATACATTTTATCGTATTTTTATAAATCTTCATTTTTAGTTTTAAAGTGTGTCGACAGATGGCAGTGAATTTACTGTGGTTACAAAATTTACTATGACAGTACCGCTCTAGTATAAGTTACTCTATGCTTATATTTACATTAGGTGATAAAGTCACAAGTAAATACCTAATATAAAACTATATCACAGTATAGACCAAAAACTGGGGAATAAGTCAAATAAAGTAGGACAACAATATTAATATATATTGATTTATACAGAAATTAATTGGTTTATTAGTAAACACAATTCCCTTAACCCAGTCTTAAGAAGAAATACTTATGTGTATTTCTAAATCCAATAAGCTTGCACTAATATTAACTTCGTTCAATTAACGCAAGTCATTAAATGCATTCAATTACATAAATGTAGCCGCGTAGCCATAAAACGTCACATTAGTTTAATGACGTTCGCAAAATGAGTAATTGGTGAGGAGTCTATAATACAGGGTTATGTAACAAATAGCCAATCCGAGCTCGCCGCCAGAAGTAAGCCGAACGGCAATTTCCTCCGCGTCGCGTCGAGCTGACCAAAGATCAAACGCGTGATAACCGAACAGTTTCGTCAGGATCCAGCGGACGACGGGCAGCTTCAAATAAATTAAAAACAAAGATTGTTTTTTCCCCTTTAGGATAGGAGAGATCGATTGCCAGGAGAATATTAACAGATAATTAAACTAGGTACCCTGGTTTAACTGAAGGGGCACATGGTTCGCAAACCCACTGGTTGCTGGGGCAGTGTGTTGAGTGGCGACGACGTAATGGAAAATGCATCGCGGAAAGGGTTCCAATAAAGTTGGCCAACGATCCGTGTACAAAAAATTAATCCTTATTAATTATCCTTTGAGACCGTCTTTATTCCAGCAGTGAATGCCTTTCCGTTGATGATATGCTGATGATGATGAATATAAAATTCAGAATTTTCTGTTTCCTTTATTGCAATGTTAAACTTTTAATATATTAAATTATTTTAAAACGGGTCACTCGCGTATAAGTCGAATAGCTCGACATGTTTGTTTGTTTGTTCGACGGTCCTCGTAAATTGGATCGAAACATGTCGAGCTATTCGACTTAATAATACGTGAGTGACCCGTTTTAATACTAGATTGTGAGTGTAAAGGCACTCATTACTGCCGAGGTATTTCGGCGCTCGAACGTAGTGAGAGCGCCAATAGTCGCGCCGAGGATGAAATTATGCCTTTCACCCGAGTTAAACACTCTACTTTTCATTTCGAATACGAGGAAAGTAAAATGCATGTGTTTTTTTTTAAACATGACTAAGTATACATTTATAGTATTTCTTGAGGGTACTTTCAATTAACAATTCAGGCAAAAGTATCGTTATTTATGGAATTGAGAGTCAAATATCAGAATGGAAATTATATAACAAATCCATTTAAACTCAAATATCAATTCCTTATCGTAAAAAAATAAAATAAAAAAATCGTACTTCGAACGTAAAATGCTCTAGTGCAGACACGTATCATTTTCCGCACACCTTTTAGAACAACAATGGCCCTCTTTCAGAGCATGAGAAATGAAAAATAATTTAATATGATTGAGTCTCACGGGAGTTTTATACATAAACTTTTAGTTTTACAGACGGATTAATTTTGCAAACAAATATTCAATTGTTTTCCATGACTCTTAACACTCAACAGGTTTGCGTGTAGAAGTTCGCGAAATCGTCTGTAAGCTTTGGCACGATCGTATTAGGTATGCGCTAACAAAGCTGTACAAGCTAAAACATCTTTAAACAGCTGCGGCTCGACTACACAGCGATGGCGGCCAACCGCCTCTTAAACTTACTTACTTTAAGATCTTTAAATGGAATTCGGCCTCTTTGTTAGCTTACTTACCTATACCAACATAATCTGATACTTAGCCTACTCAAAACTGAAAGTTTATTAACAAACATACAGCATATAATATATACAGGGTGATCAATCCAAATGGGTCAGTAGGGAGAAGACAGAAACTATGAGAGATAAATATATACAGGGTGATCAATCCAAATGGGTCAGTAGGGAGAAGTCAGAAACTATAAGAGATAGCGACATCTGTTATTGTTAGGAACCATGGCTTCGATTTTAGATTTAATAATAATGGCATTCAGTTTTTTTTTTGTTTTTTGGCCTAGCGGTAAGGGCGTGCGACTTGCAATCACGAGGTCACGGGTTCAACCCCCGGCTTCGTACCAATGAGTTTTTCGAAACTTATGTACGAAATCTTTAATATTTACCAGTCGCTTTTCGGTGAAGGAAAAAATTGTGAGGAAACCGGACTAATCCCAATAAGGCCTAGTTTCCCCTCTGGGTTGCAAGGTCAGATGGCAGTTGCTTTCGTAAAAACTAGTGCCCACGTTAATTCTTGGGATTGGTCGCCAAGCGGACCCCAGGCTCCCATGAGCCGAGGCAAAATGCCGGGACAACCCGAGGAAGGTGATGATGGCATTCATTTTTTTCTAATTTTTATTCAAATTTAGGATCAATTATACAAACAAATACTACACTCGATTACATAAAGAACAACTCCAACAAAGTCATACTTAGATGGGTACCAGGGCACTCCGACATTAACGGAATCGAAGAAGCGGACGAACTTGCTAGAAAGGGCGCAGACACACCCCTGGTCGGCCCAGAACCGTAATGTGGAACCACAAAACGGGATGCATATTCTCTGCTCAGCAACTTAGAAAAAATGAGAGCAATCGATTGGTGGAAGTTCGTCAAAGGACAAAAACACTCGAAAGCTCTAATCAAAGGGTTCAACAGCAAAGTTGCTAAGGAGCTTCTAGGGCTCAAAAGACACAAAACCTGCGCGGTGACTAGAATACTGACTGGACACTGCAAGTTGAACAAACACATGTTTCAAATAGGAAAGATACAAGATCCGACATGCAGGTTCTGCCAGGAGTCAGAGGAGACTGCAATGCACATTCTCTGTTCCTGTGGACCACTAATGTCAAAAAGAAGTACCTACTTAGGGCGGCACGTACTGCAACCCTATGAGGTACAGAACATTACGGCCCAAAGAATCTGGAATTTTGTGGATTCAACGGGCATTAAGTAATGAGCTTTAAAGGGCCGTCACAATAGATCACTGTTTGGTCGACGTGACACTCAAAGGCCCACAACGCCCCAATAATAATAATACATAAAGAATATTGACCAAGTTCGATTCCCGGTTATGTATGAGAGTTTAAAAAAGTTTGAATGTCATTATTATTAAATTTAAAATCGACGCCATGGTTCCTAAAAACAGATTTTGCTATCTCTCATAGTTTCTGACTTCTCCATACTGACCCATTTGGATTGATCAACCTGTATCTATACAGTAAACCGTACCTTGCAGTAAAATAAAATCACGTTATTAGTGTATGCAAGTAGGTATGTGCTGGTAACTAATTAAATCGCTCACATTTGATTAAGAGCTTCCTTTTTAATAAAAAACCGGTCAAGTGCGAGTTCGTTTAACTCGCGCACCGAGGGTTCCGTACAAACTTTAAATTTTCTCATGTAAATATAATCACGAAAGACTTGACCAGAAGCTACTACTTACTAAGCGTAATTGTGTACAGCGCCATGTATCGGCAAATTGGCTAACTAATTTGCGCGACCTGTATGTATGTTGGTTTTTCAAGGATACTTAATTTTTTATCATGTGAACCGATTTCTACATTTTTAGTGTAATCTCATAGACATTTCAAGTTTAACAAATTAATTAAATTAAATTATAAAATGTTTTTTTGATAATTAAAAAAAGTTTTTAAGATTGTGTGATTATATTTTTCCTGTAATATTTTTTATTTATGATAATGACATTATTATGTAAAAAATTGGTAAACTTCGGAGATAAGGGGGAATGGTATTTTTTTCACATTTTCCTTCATAAGTCAATTTTTTTCACTATGAAAAATTGTTTTGTTATGTTCAATTCGAGCTCTTTCAAATGATATCCCACTCGACCTAGTAACTAGATTGAATTTTTGTCCCCTCTTTATATTGGGCATTTTTCATAATTAATAAAAAAAAATAAAAAAAATACATTTCCAATGTGTTAAGGTTAGCGTTGTTCATAACTATTCCAAATTTCAAATCGATAGCTTCAGTAGTTCTCGAGATATTTAGCAATGTGACAGACAGACAGACAGACAGACAGACAGACAGACAGACGGATAGAGTCGCACTCGCACCATAAGGGTTCCTTTTGTACCTTTTTGGTACGGAACCCTAAAAACCGTATTTATACCAGCGTAAATAAGCGTCGAAAATATTAGGCGATAACTGAAGTTAAGTCACATGTTCGCGGGCAATTAAGATTAAAGTTTTAGGTTATATACCTACTGGTTTACCGTTTTCTTCAGGCGGTCGGTAAAGAAGTTGCGTAATCTTTTTTTAGTAAGTAGAAGGTAGAGGAGATTAGGGAGGAAACCTAGTTAATACCTACCTATATTACATTTTTACTTACCTAACATAATACAAAATACAAATCAGTTTCATCCAGCCAAGCCGTCGACCAGTCCTTAGCTAACCGTAATAACCTCTTGCCAACCGCCTCATTTAAACAGTACCTATACCTACACATACACTATATTTGAAAAATCACTTCTTATTTCTAAATACCTTGGTTCGGCAGTTTTCATTGACAAAAAGTTTCAATAGGTTTGTTGACCATACCTATAAGATTATATCTATGGTCAGGTACCCTTACCTGTTAGAAGCTTAGAGGATATAACCACTAAGTTGGTTATATCCTCTAATGTTAAAACTGTTAAAAGTATATAAATATTACTGAGTAAAATGACAGAAAAATCAAGTTTTTAACCGACCCGAGATTAAACAATCTTTCTTAACATTTGAATTACATTTTTAATGTAAAGTATTGATAATGTGGTTATAGTGATTAAGTAAAACGACATTAAAATATTAAATAGAACAAATAAATCTTTATCTATCTCATCTCGTTAGAACACATCAGTTAGAAATCACACAAGTATTCGGATGGAACTACACAATTGTAAATCTAAATATTTAAGGTCGTTATGTAATTACTCGTACATTTTCGAGCTCTTTGGTCAAATATGGTCTTTGGTGAACCTAACCTAACCTACCTTACAGCTTCAGAATACCTGCTTAGAGCAAATAATAATACTAATTTTAATAATGATCTTGTGACTTGTGGTGATTCTGGATTTCACCACCACCAAACTTCTAGAGTACAGTCGAATTTATATATGTATATATTTTTTCCCTTATTGCAATGTATTCACGCAAAATAGGCGCATCGTAAGACGTCGAGTTGCGGAAACCTAGCCCGCGAACACCTATAATGTATTAAGGTGAAGAAATGCATACATATTTATGAACTCGACTGTACCTACCTACTTATAATTCTAACTAAAATAATATTTACCTAGTATATATTTAGGTACCTATCTTTTTCCTTCTCAGCCGGAACATTTAATTTTGTTGGTTATCAATAAGGTAATATTGCAATTAGAATTCATCCTTATTAGAAAACAACAAAGTGCATATTTTACCTAATAACGTCGCGCCGCGCCGCAACTATATTAACAGAGCATCGTTTTATTTAAACTCGTTTTTGTGTTGCGGTAGACTTTTAACCATGACAGTCTAATTGAAGTAAAACGGATGATGCAGTTAACTGTTAACACCTTGGTTGGCGTTTGCGTAGTCTTTAAAATAATTTAAAATAACTTAACCTTGCTTAGTCAGTTGCGTTATTCGGCTTCTCTCTCATCAATGTTACGCTGGAGAGCCTC